>NC_081842.1:203569950-203887274 GCF_963259705.1 Myotis daubentonii
TGTGTGTGTGTGTGTGTGTGTGTGTGTGTGTGTGTGTGTGCGTGCGCGCATTTAATTGATTTTAGAGAGGAAAGGAGATAGAAACATCACTGATGTTAATATATTTTTTAAAAAAAGAAAGAAGTACTCTTTGCTCAGATAACACCTCCAGCCCTGGTGGAGGACTTAAGGAGAGATGAAGTGTTTTGTCGTAATTATTGTTAATCCTCTCCTGAAGATATTTTTCTTTTCTTTTTTAAAGATATATCTTTTTATTGATTTCAGAGAGGAAGGGAGAGAGAAAGAGATGGAAACATCAATGATGAGAAAGAATCATTTATCAGCAGCCTCTCGCACACCCCACACTGGGGATTGACCCCACAACCTGGGCATTTGCCCTTGGCTGGAATCAAACCTGGGACCTTCAGTCCACAGGCCAACTCTCTATCCACTGAGCCAAACCAGCTATGGCTCAACCAGCCTTTTAGGAAGCCTCAGCAAGGTGGAAGAGAGTAAGAATATTTATATAAAGGCATTAATACAAAGATAACCACTGAACAAAAATATACCTTTCTAAATACCAAACAGCTAAGAAAACATTACAAAAAAAAAAAAAGAGAGAAAAAGTAACTACATAAGAAGGACTAGATATAAAAGAGTTGGAATACCTGTAAATATAAAACAATATGCTGGGAGGGAGGTGAAGAAAGGAAGGGGTTTAGAAGGAGGACACCTGCAATAATGTCAACATTAAAAAAATTTTTTAGCCCTGACCGATTTGGCTCAGTGGATAGAGCGTCGGCCCGCAGATTGAAGGGTCCCAGGTTCGACTCCGGTCAAGGGCATGTACCTTGGTTGCGGGCACATCCCCAGTGGGGAGTGTGCAGGAGGCAGCTGATAGATGTTTCTCTCTCATCGATGTTTCTAACTCTTTATCCCTCTCCCTTCCTCTCTGTAAAAAAAAAATCAATAAAAAATATTTAAGAAAAAAAATTTTTTTAAAATATATTTTTATTGATTTTTTACAGAGAGGAAGGGAGAGGGATAAAGAGTCAGAAACATCGATGAGAGAGAAACATCAATCAGCTGCCTCCTGCACACACCCCACTGGGGATGTGCCCGCAACCAAGGTACATGCCCTTGACCGGAATCGAACCTGGAACCCTTCAGTCCGCAGGCTGACGTTCTATCCACTGAGCTAAACCGGTTAGGGCTAAATATATTTTATTGATTTTTCTACAGAGAAGAAGGGAGAGGAAGAGAGATAGAGAGTTAGAAACATCGATGAGAGAGAAACATTGATTCAGCTGCCTCCTGCACACTACCTACTGGGGATGTGCCCGCACACAAGGTACATGCCCTTGACCGGAATCGAACCTGGGACTCTTTCAGTCCGCAGGCCAATGCTCTATCCACTGAGCCAAACCTGTTAGGGCAACATTAAAAATTTTTAATAAAAAAAAAAACACCTAGTCCTAGCTAATTTGGCTCAGTGAATAGAGTGTCGGGCCGAGGACCAAAGGGTCCTAGTTTCAATTCCAGTCAAGGGCACATACCTTGGTTGCAGGCTCTATCCCTGGCCCTGGTCAGGGCACATGTGGGAGGCAACCAATTGATGTGTCTCTCTGACATCAATGTTTCTCTCTGTCTCTCCCCCTCCATTCCACTGTTAAAAAAAAATTAGTATGATGGAGTCAAGGTCAGATTTATCATTTTATGCTGCTGTAAAAGGATTGAGGAATCTCTATAACAAATTTCCAAAATATATTGTTAAATAAATAAACAAGGTAGAGAAATGTATAGTAGTCTACCTTTATATAATAAAGACATATAAAGATGTAACATATTTATCTGTTTAAATAAAAAGAAAAAGAAAAGATTAAATAAAATAAAAAAGGTTACTGCCCTGGCCAGTGTGGCTCAGTGGGTTGAGTGTCCTTCAGTGCACTGAAGGGTTGCTAAGTTCAATTCTGGGTTGAGGCACATGCCCAGGTTTCATGGTCAATCCCTGGTCAGGGTGTATGTGGGAGGTAGTCAATTGATGTTTCTCTCTCTCTCTCTCTCTCTCTCTCTCACCTCCCTCTCTCTATAATCAATAAAACGTATTTTTTTTTTTTTTAAAAAGGTCACTAACTGGGGAGAGAACAAGTCAAAGGATAGGAATAGATTTCTTTGACTATATCTTGTTTTGTAGATTAGACTTGGAAATATGTCCATATTTTACATGATTAAAATTAAACAAGCCCAGCTGATGTGGCTCCATGATTGAGCATTGACCTATGAACCAGGAGGTCATGGTTCAATTCCAGGTCAGGGCACATGTCTGGGCTGTGAGCGCCATCCCCAGTAGGGGGCATGCAGGAGGCAGCCGATCAATGATTCTCTCTCATCATTGATGTTTCTATCTTTCTCTTCTTCTCCCTTTCTCTCTGAAATAAAAAGTAAAAAATTAAACCAGCGCAAGAAATTCTTAAAAATGGAAGAATAACACAGGTTAAATTGCCCTGGCCAGTGTTGCGCAATGGTTGGAGTGTTGGCTCAAGCACCAAAGGGTCTCAGGCTCTATTCCAGTCAAGGCATGTATGTGAGTTGCAGGTTCAGTCCTCAGACCCGGTCAGGGTATGTGTGGGAGGGAACTGACCCATGTGCCTCTCTAGCATTGATGTTTCTCTCTCCCTCTCTTATCCCCTCTCTTCTTCCCTTCCATGCACTCTCTCTAAAATCAATGAAAAAATATCCTTGGGTGAGGACTAACAACAAACCCCACCAAAAAAACAGGTTAACATAAATGTGTACCCAGTTAGTAGCAAGTCACAGAGAGGAGCCATACTAAGTAAGTTTAAGTCACAGTACGTTGAGCATACAGGCTCAGCAGGAAATACTGTACTTCCAAGAACAAAAAGAACGGCAAACAAAACTTTAACCTGCCTTTTTTTTTTTTTTAAATATATATTTTATTGATTTTTTACTAGGAAGAAGGGAGAGGGATAGAGAGTTAGAAACATCGATGAGAGAGAAACATCGATCAGCTGCCTCCTGCACGCCCCCCAGTGAGGATGTGCCCGCAACCAAGGTACATGCCCTTGACCGGAATCAAATCTGGGACCCTTGAGTCCGCAGGCCGACGCTCTATCCACTGAGCCAAACCGGTTCGGCTAACCTGCCTTTTGTTATTCTGATACTGTTGTGTAACATGGGATAAAACAATGGAGTACCTTTGATGTTCTAATATTATAATTCAGGATACATATGAGAACTGGGATTCTTAGCATTGAGGAAAGTATACAGATGTGAGAAGAGTTCAGAAAAATTTCTGAAGTCTTGAATTTGAATAGAAAATATCAGTGTGTTTTATGTTTAAAAAGATGTTTTATCTTAAAAAACATATCCTGCCAAAACCGGTTTGGCTCAGTGGATGGAGCGTCTGCCTGTGGACTGAAAGGTCCCGGGTTCGATTCCGGTCAAGGGCATGTACCTGGGTTGTGGGCACATCCCCAGTGGGAGATGTGCAGGAGGCAGCTGATCGATGTTTCTCTCTCATCGATGTTTCTAACTATCTCTCTCCCTTCCTTTCTGTAAAAAATCAATAAAATATATTTTAAAAAAAAAAAGATTCTTTAAAAAAAAACACAAAAAAACAAAAAACATATCCTACCTCTGTGCACCAAAAAGGCTAGAAACATGACCAACACAGCAGCAATGGGCATTCTAAATCCTAGATTTTGGTATGGCAATGCCATTCATGACTAAAAGAAACCAAGGTTCCCCCCCCCCCCCCACGCCCCCCCCCCCCCAATAGTCGACTCCAGATCTGGAGCAGGAAGTGTACAAGGTAAGGAAGGAACATCCTATCATACCTGATAGCAAGGAAGTTACCAAATAAAAAAGGGTTGTATCAAAAGGACTCAGAAGCCAACTTGAAGAGGCCTCCACTGGACAAAAATAAGGACAACTTGAGCAACATTAAGTTTTATGACTACAATGAACTAAAAAACAGGATAAAGTTAATTCAGTGATCATGATATTAACACACTAAAAACCCATCCACTGGTCACTTTGGAGGATGCTAGTAAACCAACTCATTACTTTGAAAACTGGCAAAAGACGTGGGCATTTATCTTTCCCAGTAAACTGTAACTCTGGATAAAAATAACAGATGAGTGAAAGTTTCTCTTTTATAGGTATTTCAGGTATTATATGAAGGAGGAATGGAATATTTAAAAGATCACATTTTGCAACCTTTGATAAATTAATGGATCTAGGCATTTAGCTTCAAAGGCTGCAACATATAAAAAGAGACAGAAATGATGTGTCTCCTGATGAAAACATACAACACTATAAAGTTTTGCCACTAAATCTGAATGCAATTACATCTTCTTAATGAACAGAAATACAAAGGATAGAGAAACCTGTTAAATGACACTGTAGAGATATAACAGCAAAATCCAGACTGGGAAACAGAGATGAAGCTCAAAGAGATTCCAAGAAACATGCCAACCACTTGCATTATTACTATTTCTTGAGAGCTTGTTTGGAGGTTCTAGCAGGGGAGCGCAGCTACTCGTATACCCTTGACCGAAGACCGGTCCTCTCCTGGGGGGGGGGGGGGGGGGGGGAGAAGGTCGTCCTCTTCGACCGAGCGCGCAGCTTCGGGAGGGACGCACATGGATCGGTGAGGGAGGAGGGGGACACCCGCCTAGCCAGCCAGATCAGCCGAATCAACCCTGGCGATCAATGGGGTGACAGATGTCGCAGCCAGATCGCCCTCACATCCCTATTTCTTAATTTTTACTGAATGTATTGGGGTGACAATGGTGACTAGCATTTGCATTATTTAAAGCCTGTTTGAATTAAACTTGAGTATTTCGTATTAAGGAATATTAATTTTTTGGGTATGCTAATGCTATTGTATATGTGTGTGTGTGTATATATATATATTGATTTCAGAGAGGAAGGGAGAGGGAGAGATAGAAACATCAGTAATGAGAATCATTGATTGGCTGCCTCCTGCACGCCCCCACTGGGGATCGAGCCCACACCTGGGCATGTGCCCTTGGCGTATTTGAACCTGAGACCTTTGTCTGCAGGCCGATGCTCTATCCACTGAGCTAAACCAGCTAGGGCTGTAATTGTTTTCTAAAAGTCCATATATAGTCCTGGCCGGGTAGCTCAGTTGGTTAGAGCATCGTCCCAACACACCAAGGTTGTGGGTTCAATCTCCGGTTAGGGCACAGGTAAGAGGCAACCAACGAATGCATAAATAAGTGGAACAAATTGACGTTTCTCTCTCAAATCAATAAAAAACAAAAAAGTCAATATAAACAAACATTTATGGATGAAATATGGCAGGTTAAAGGTTTGCCTGGCCTATGTGGCTCAGTGGTTGAGTGTCCACCTATAAATCAGGAGGTCAGGGTTTTTTTTGATTTCAGAGAGGCAGAGAAACATCAGTGATGACAGAGAATCATTGATAGGCTGCCTCCTGCATGCCCCCTGGGATCAAACCCACAGGCAACCCGGGCACGTGCCCTTGACCAGAATCAAACATGGGACCCTTCAGTCCGCAGCCCGACGCTCTATCCGCTGAGCCAAACCAGCTGGGGCAATACAAATATTTTTAAGAAATTAAATGAAGTTGGCCATGAGTTGATAATTGCTGAGGCTGTGATACATGGAGGTTCCTGATATTCTTTTCATTCCCCCCCCCCCCCTAAGTCAGCATGATTTAGGCATTCACTAGAGATGTGTGACCATGAAAAACAAGGTATCTGGGGTAACTTTCAGGTTTCTTGCTTGAGGGATGGAATGGTGCCGAGGAGTGAGGATCTTTTTTTCCATTGATTTTTGGGAGTGAAAGGGAGCGGGGAAGAGAGAGAGAAACATTGACATTAGAAAGACACATTGAGTGGTTGCTTCCTGCTTGCACCTCGACCAAGGTTGGGGAATTGAACCTGCAACTGAGGTATGTGCCCTTGACCGGAAATCAAACACAGGACCCTTCACTCTGCATGCTGATGCTCTAACCACTGTGCAACTGACTAGGGAGGTAGTGGTGCTTTTCACTTGATCTAGGAAAAGCAGAGAGGCAGATTTGTGAACAAGATGGGTTCCATTTTGGTCATGTTAAATTTGCATGCTGAGGTGTTAAATTTGAGGTTGGTAGAAATACTGAACTCAAGATGTGGGCAGGAGATGAAAATGTGTCAATGAGTGACATCACAGGGACAACCTGTAGAGAAGGGGGTCTCAAAGGGATTTGAGGAAGGATCACAGAGCCCAGAAGTAGACAAATGATGTCTTAGAAAGTGGAAGGCCCAGAAAGCAGTCTAGAACAGTTTTTTTAAAAATACTTTTTATTTATTTTTATTGATTTCAGAGACAAAGGGAGAGGGAGATAGAAACATCCATGATGAGAATCATTGATCGGCTGCCTCCTGCTTGCCCCCTACTGGGGATCAAGCCCACAACCCCGGGCATGCGGCCTTGACTGGAATCAAACCCAGAACCCCTCAGTCTGCAGGCTGATGCTCTATCCACTGAGCCAAACCGGCTAGGACTAGAACAGTTTATAACAGGAGGAAATGCTTGGACTCCTACTGTGTACCACATAAAAAAACTAATTCAAAATGGTTCAAAGACTTAAATTTAAAAGCTAGTTATTTAAAACTCTTAGAAGACATAGGTATAAATTGTTATGACCCTGGGATAGGCAATGGATTTAGATATGACACCAAAGCACAAGCAACAAAAAATTAAATAAACTGGATTTCATCAAAATTAAAAATTGGCCTAGCCGGTGAGGCTCAGTGGTTGGGTGTTGACCCATGCACCATGAGGTCACTGGTTCGATTCCCAGTTCGGGTACAGGCCTGGGTTGGGGGATTGATCCTCAGTAGGGGGGAATGCAGGAGGCAACTAACTGATGTATCTCTTCTCTTATTGATGTTTTAACTCCCCCTCTCCCTTCCTCTCTCTGAAATCAATAAAATCATATAAAAATTAAGAATTGTTGAGTCAAAGGATACTATCAAATTAAGTGAAGAAAACTCACAGAATGGGTGAAAACACTTGAAAATCATATATTTGATAAGGAACTAGTATCCAGAACATATAAAGAACTCGTGTACCTCAACAATAAAAATAACCCAATTTAAACATGAGCAAGGAATTTGATAGTTCTAAAAAAAAAAAAAGATATACAAATGGTCAATAAGCATATGGTAAGTTGCCCAACATCCAAGTCATTAAGGAAATACAAATCAATACCACAATGAAATATTACTTCATATCCACTGAGATGACTAATAAAAAAAGAAACAGGAGAGAAAATATGTCTCTATGACAGGAAGAAATTAGAACCCTCATATATCGCTGGTGGGAATATAAAATGATGTGGAAAAATGGCCTGGCAGTTTCTCAAAATTTAAACACATAAGTACTCTATTACCCAGCAATTCCACTCTGAGGTCTATGACCACAGGAATTGAAAATATGTCCACATGAAAATTATATGTAATACTCATAGTACTTATAAATGTCCCAAAAAGTGGAAATGACTCAAATATCCATCACCTAACTGATCAATGAGTAAATGAAATATTATCCATATTACCAGGCATTTGGCAATAAAGGAATACATAGTATGACATGGATGAGAAAACATTATGCTAAATCAAAGAAGCCACTTACAAGACTACATATTGTATTTAGATGAAATGTCTAGAAAAGGCCAGTCTATAATAGATTTAGTGGCCTAGGATTGGGGGGAGGGACAAGAGTAACTTTTTTAAAAAAAATTAAAAAGTATATATTTTTATTGACTTCAGAGAAGGCACATGTGATTTCAGAGAACCAAAACCCGGGCATGTGCCCTGACCAGGAACTGAACCTGGGACCTTTCAATCCAATGCTCTATCCAGTGAGCCAAAGCGGCTAGGGCAAGTGACTTTTTTGTATGGGATTTCTTTTTGGAGTGATGACAATATCCTGGAATTATTAGTGATACTGAAAACCACTCAACTGTTTGCTTTAAAATAGTGGATTTTATGGTGTGAATTATAGCTCAATTTTTAAAAAGGGTGGGGCTTGTGCTCAGCAGTGGTAAATGAAGCCAAACAAGGTGAGGCCTGGAGAGAGCATGGGATCCAAGCATGGCAGGAAGATTGTCCACTCAGTTAGGGCTAAGATAGCCCTTTCCCTCTTGTCCATCATCTGTCCCTCCTTTATTTAATTCCAATAGTCTGAACCCTAAACACTCTGTGCTTTCATCCCTTTGGCCATGATTGGTTTAGGAGTACACAGGCAACTCAGTTCTGCCCAGTGAAACATGGGTGGCCGAGGGGCTTCTGGGAAATAATTATTTTTTTATGAAGATTTTTAATATTGCTTTTTAGGGAGGGAGGGAGGGAGGGAAACATTGATGGGCTGTGGGACATGTGCCCTGACAGGGAACTAAAAAAGCAACATTTCAATGCAGGATGACACCCAATGGAGCCACACCGGGCAGGGTTCACTATTCTTGAGAAAAAAAAGTGGAAGTCTTCTGCCTCTGGGCGTTTTTTGTCAAGCTGAGGCCTGAAGCAGCGGACTTGGTGAGGTGGTTGGACATATTGAGGGCAGCAGAGGACACAGGCTGTAAAGACCCTTAGAACAACCCTACCTCAGAACTTGTCTTGAGATAAATCCTCATTAAGTCTTTCCCCCCCCAAAGCATCCTAATGTAGGTTACTGGTGACTCTTCCTGAGATGGGTAAGAATGGGTAAGACAGGGCTCAGGGGAAGGGAGTCCACTTTTACAGACAGTCAAATCAGTAAACATTTTCCAGGAAGTGAAAACAAAAAATTAAGCTCAGCCCAGCTGACGTGGCTCAGTGGTTGAGCGTCAACCTATGAACCAGGTCACGGTTCGATTCCCGGTCAGGACACATGCCTGGGTTGTGGGCTTGATCCCGCGTGGAATGTGCAGGAGGCAGCTGATCAATGATTCTCTCTCATCGTTGATGTTTCTCTCTCTCTCCCTTCCTCTCTGAAATCAATAAAAAAAATATTAAAAAAAATTAAGCTCACCCTACCTATCCTAATTTCTAGGTAACAGAAAAAGAGGGTTACTAATGAGTTTAACCTCAGCCAATTATGAGTCTGGTTCTTAATTATAAAATGAGCATAATCTATATAGGACTTACCTAAACATTAAATGAGCACGTAGCAGAGCTTCTAACATAGTCCACAGGCTCACCACGTTTTACTGAATCTGAACTCATACAAATATTGATAAGTAACCCCCATTTCCTCAAATTCTGCTCAAATACCAAGCTATTGAACCCCTACTCCTAACAGCTGTAATGGTTCCACTCTGGAAGATACCCCCCGCCCCCCCAATAAAAATTAATCATTACAACCTGGAACTATTTCAAGAATGAAGGCAAATGGCTAAAAATTACTTAAGTGGACAAATTATACTTTATATAAAAGGGGCCTCCCAAGTAGAAGTCAGAAATTTTTGACAAATTGGGGGTTTGAATCCTGACTACTCATGAGATGTACACATAACCGCTACTCTTTAGATGTACACATAACCTTGAACAAGTTTCTTCATCCGAGCCTGTTTCCTCATCCATAAAAATGGTGTTAACTTACATTACACAATTGTCCCAAGACTGAAGATCAGATAGAAAACCTACCAAGGAAGAGCTTAACTGGTATGACAGTTTTGACTAAGCAGATAAAAAAAACAACTCAGCAATGTCAAGGTATTTTTTCCCCCTGGTAATGTCCAATTGACTTAATTCCCTCAAAAAGAGGCGATTTGTGATGAATTTATTACAAGCTCTATTGCCTAACAGATTAACTTCCTATTTCCCTGGAGGAAAGGGGCTCTCTGCAGAATCTCCAAACTAAAGCAATCAAAGTCTCCATTAATGGCTTCATTTTTGGAGCTACAATTCACCAGTAAGGACAAGAGTTTAATCAATTCACAGAAGACACTAAGGTCTGCTTGAAAGCAGACTGCCATCTGCCTTCATCTTATGGTCAAGTGTATACAGACACAGAAGCACTTTCTCCTGACACAAGGACTATAATTGGATCTATTAACGTTAATTTTACAGAAATCTTACGTGTGAACTGTAGAGGCTATTTTGCTGTTAACTATCAGGCTGAAATCTTAGATCTACCAAGAAAGTACACTGCAGATAATGCTGCACGACCAACTACAAAAACCACGTCTGGGCTCCCAGTCTTGCACTACTTGTCTACTTACTGCTTCTGGGATCTTCCTAACTCCACCTCAAACTGTATTGTCAATAGGACAGAACTGTTCACTATTACAGATGACTGTACATGGAACCTTTACACCTCACACCAGAATGGTCCTGTCCTTAGACTTGGAGAAACCAGGCTCCCCCACTAATGGGAAAAGATTAGAGGCAGCATTCCAAGCCAAACTGTATCCAGCTTTATTAAAGATACTTTTCATAAACAATCATGGTATTTCAGGCAGGACATGGGCAGACAATCGTTAACAGTATACAACAACTTCACACTCCCTTCTTCAATGAACTACCAAAATCAGAAAGCCACTATAAAACCCAGTGAAGTCTTCATCTGATGCTCCGAACAGGGAAAGTTTAGAGTGAGGGTTGACATTTCACATTAAGCATGTTGTTTAACAACTTTTCACAAGCCGACCCTGACTTTCAGGAAATGAAATGAAAATGGCAGAGAGTATCAATCTGTAGATCCACAATCTAAAAAGGAACTGCTGCTCTTTTGAGGGATGCCATCTCAATAGTGACACTGGAAAGTCCAGATTGCCCAACATACTGGAAATCAATTTTTTTTGGGTCAGGTCCCAATAGGTCTCTGGGCTTAAGAGAGCCAAAGTCTATGCTTAAAGTGGAGAGGGAGAAAAGGACATAAAAACGAATTTTAGTTTTCCCACACGACAAGGTGTTCGTGCCACGATGGCTAATGTGTGTCAACATCAAGGGATCCCTCCTCCCAGGAACCAAGAGGAAGTTTCTCAAAACCAGAAGGGAAAGGTATTTCCCCCCATGTCAGTCCAGCTTTGGAGATATTCTATTAGTACTATATGTCCTTCCCCCCAAAAATAACAATGAAGTGTTCTGTGTGCTAACAACATAGCTTAAAAAAAAAAAAAAAAAAAGTAAAACAAAATTCTGCATTTTTATAAAACTTGATAAAAAATAGTATTTCAAACTGTACAGTCACCAGAAATACACAGTTATCAAAAATGCACACACTTCACTTGGCATCTCCAGCACCTTCAGCTTTCTGTGCCTAAAAGAAAAATAGACAGATTAGTACAACACATACGAGTTTGAGACTATCTTCACCCATATCCCATATATAACATTATTTTGCTCCTGGGCCAGCCAAAGCTCAGGTTTCAGATACTCTGAAACTGAGACTTAGTACTTCTTTTGAGAATGGCTTGGTAGGAAATTTTGCTAAAATCAGGGTAGGGAACAAATCAGCATTAGAAGATCTGAGGTTATTCTCAGCTTCAAAACTCTGTAACAGTGATGGCAAACCTATGACACATGTGTCAGAGGTGACACGAGAACTCATTTTTTTGGTTGATTTTTCTTTGTTAAATGGCATTTAAATACATAAAGTAAATATCAAAAATCTAAGTCTTCGTTTTACTATGGTTGCAAATATCAAATGAGGTAGCAGTTGTACCTGGTCTGTTTTGGCATCTCCATTTTCTGCAGGATTATTCCCATCTTTGCCAGCATCAGCTTTCCCCTTTTTCCCTTTCGGTACCTTCTCTCCCTTCTAAAAGACGGGAGAAAGAAAAAAGCTGTTTCTCCTAATTTCATATTACCAATGTGTGGCCTACAAAGTTCTGTACAAGGCAGGACTGTTTATAAAAGATAACATACAAACTATAAACCCTCTCCCACTGATAAAACAACTGATCAAAACTAGGCCAAATGATCTATAATATTCTGTGGTCCTAAGTATATAGAATTTTTTATCTGAGTATAAATAGGATAGAATAAGATGGCTTAAAACTTGGGAGGTTAAATACTGAAGTGCAATTTTTCTAAACTAATGATAGTTCTTGATATACAAATCTCAGGGATAAGTCAAGCTATCAAAACAATTCAGAATACCCATTAATGGAGTCACCATTATTATGCTGCATTAAGATACTGAAGGACAGTTTTCATTTTTGTGAAAGTGAACAATTAGGGCATAATTATAAGGCCCAGTCCTGTTAACTTTGTCATATATCTCAACTTTGTGCCAACAGATGAAGTTATTATATAGCAGATCTCCCGTAAACAACATGAAATCCTGCTCAGCCTTATGTGACTCCTAGAAACACCTTGCCCCCAGTCCCACTCACCTTTGCAGGGGCCTTTTTAGGCTTGGGCTCTGGCTTTGGAGGAGCAGGTTTCTTTTATTTGGAGGAGAGAGGGGAAGACAACATTAGTATGATGAGCCAAAGAAAACAAACTACAACCAAATTTTCCATACTTCATAAAGATTTTGTGGCTGACTTCCCATTAAAATGTCCAATCTTCAGAAGTAACAATCAGGAGTGTTCCACTTTGACTATAAGCCATGAAAATTTCCCAACCAGTGAATCTCGAATGGGTGAGAGTCCACAGTGTAGCAGCAGGTCATTAAAACCAGCCACCGACCATCACTCATGGGAAGCTAGTTTCAGGAATAAAGGTGAAAATTTAAAAGCAGACATACTTACAGCTGATAACCTGGCGGATCTTCTCTGTGGCTATTTTAAAAAATAGAAAAATGAGAAAGTTAGTAACAAAATAGTCCAACCACTTAAGAAAAACAAGAGTCTCAGTGCCAATCTTTTCTGGACTATAGGATGTGAAGAGAGCTTACTTAGACAAATTCAGGAATACGGGTATGGCTAATTACCACCAGAGAAGCCCAAAGCTTTGTAAAACTTCAAAAGAGAATAAACAAGACTTACTTCGTCCTTCACCTTGGCTTTATCTCCTTTAGCATCCCCTTCAGCCTATAAAAAACAAAACAGAAACTCAGAAACGTGCAGCCTCCGAGGTAATTTTTAATGACTCACTAAGCTTAACACAGTCCAAAGGAAAAAAATTAAAAGTAGTCTTGCACACAACTTCTGTAGGATACACAAATCGTCAGTGTTTAGCACCCGCGCCTCCTATGCAAATACCCGAAGTGCTTAGGAACTGTGGGCGTGCTTATTTGTGTACACATCCTGCCAAACCCAGCCCAAAGCTCGCAGGGTGTCGGAACCTCAGCCTTCCCAGTCTCGGCCAAGTGGCCCCAGGGAAACGCGCTGAGCTGGAGCGCGGAGTGCAGCGCAGGGCCGCGCAGCCTGCGCCACCGCACCAGGCAGGAGCAGAAGCAACAGCTGCAGCGGGTGCAAACAAACCCGTCCGGAGGCGGGGCCCGAGCGCCGTTGCTATGGCAGCCGTCGAGGGCGGGAGACGTGAGGCTCGCGCGCAGCCCGGGGAATTCGTGGGCGGCAGCGTAGCGAGTCCCGTGCGCCCGGGCCCTGGGAGGAGGCGGGGCTTCGCGGTGTAGCCCCGCCTCCTCTCGGCGGCGGTTTTTTTGGCGGCAGCGCGTTACCCCGCCCGCCAACCCCAAGCACCGCCTTCCCGCCTTTTCGGGTTTGAATTGCCCGCCCGCGGGGAGGGGGGGTGTCGATGGGGGAGGGGGCGCGGGGCGGGCACGTCTAGCCCGAGGGGAGCGGGGTAAACAGCCACCAACATGGCTCCTCCCGCCGCGGCCGCCGCTCCTCCAATATGGCCTCTGGCGCCCGCGGGCAGCCGAGACGCGCAGGGTTACCCGGGGGCCACCTGACACCGTCTCGAGTGCCGGCGGTAGGGGCAGAGCCTGCTCCAGCCCAGCGCCGAGCCTCGCGCCCCAAAGCCGGGCAAGCGGCGGCGGCGACAGCGGTGAAGGCGGCGGTAGTGGCAGCCCGGCGCCTGGGGCCCTCGCGCCACGTACCTTTCTCTTGGGCATGATGGCGATGGTGGCGGGACGCGGGGATGCAGCAGCGCGCGAGCCTTGCTCGGTCCGGGGGTCGATCTCGTCTCCTCACACTGCTAGGGCTCCGGGGGGTTTATAAAGTTTTTATAGCGCTGGGAGCCCCGGACCGGTTAGAACCGGATTTCACCTCCCGCCGCCGCTCATTGGCCCAGCTGGGGTCACGTGGGCGGGGTTTAAACTCACCTCCTCTGGAGGGAGTGAGGAGGGGGGTATAGGGGGAGGGCGCGCGAGACGGTGGCGCGCTTTGGGGGTGGGGGCGCGGTGGGGGAGGCGCGCGTCGAAGGCAATAAATGGGGGGGGGGTGCGAGCCCGCGGGCTCTGGATTTCGGTATCTCAAGAGCCGGCTTTTGCAAACTACCAAGTTCCTTCCACCTTATGCAACCGAGCTACCCACTTCTCCAAGCTGTGCGCCACTTAGAGCCATCTCAGCCGCTTTCCTTCCTGTTCCCGCTGGGGGCCCCAGAAGAAGGGTTTTCAAGGCCTGGCCGCACCGCCCGTCTCCGCCGGAGGCGGGAGAAAGCGCGCGGCTTGGAGGCACAGGCTGCAGTTCCCAAGGCCAAAGCTAACGCCGAAGTGGGAAAGAGCGGGGAAGCCAGCTTGGCGCAGCCGTACGTGCATCGTTCCAAGCTGCCGCTCGGAGGAAGCTTTCCGTGCATCTCACCTGGAAGGCAGCCCACCAACAGGGGACTGGAGGTTGGAGTGGGAGTTCGTAGGGAGACTACACGGAGAGGTTACTTTCGGGCGCAGTGGGGCAGGTAGGAGCTGTCCTTTCAGCACCCGTTGTCCTGCAGCCTCCCCAAATATCAACGAAGCCCCCCGCCAAAGCCTCGGGTAGCTCTTAAGAGGCTCCAGGATTCTCGACCTCAGGACCCTGTCACCGAGTGATGGAGATCCGCCGCCAGCCTACCAGCACTCCCCTCCCCCTACGCTCCACCCGCTTCGGAGACAAGCTCAGCTGCCCCCACCCGACGCGGCCACCAAGCCTGGGCGCTGCAAACGCAGCTGGCGAAATCCCTCCTTCCACACTGGCAGGCTGGCTTCCTTTCACTTGCGCGAGGAAAGGAGGGTGGAGGAAAGCGTCCGGGGATTAGGAAACAAGTAGAGGAACAGGTGGTGTGATGGCAAAAGGGTTCTTCCATTGGCTCCCCTACCCCACACGCCCCCAAAGCTAGGGATCCTGGAGGTAGCCAGGTGCACCTGAGGAAGGTAGACAATTACAGCAGCAAAACAAGTTGTTCTGTCGCACTGTTAGCAAGCAAGTCTTACATCTAAGAGTTCTTAAATTCCTGTGACACCCAGGGGAACACAAGAACACGATCAATATCCTCAAGTGGGGGCTTGGCTCACCGGTGGGAGGATATCTAAGTAGGTCCCACCTAATTTATTGAGGCAAGGCTTGAAGCTGGTTGGTACAATTATCTGCAGAAAGCAACCACAATGCGGCCAAAGCAACTATCTGCATCCCCTGCTTCTGGGCAGCAGAGGCCCGCCTCTTCTTCCCACCTCTACAGTGCTCCTGGGGCACCCTGCCCATCCCACTCTGCGTACCTTTCCCAGCATACAGGACCTCAGGCCAGAGAGAGATACCAGCCTCATTAATCACTTCTGCACCCCAATCATATTAGGGGAAACCCCGAAGAGACAAGACTCAGCCATGCTCACAGGGCAGATTCCGCTTGCTGCCTCCAGTCCCATTCCCTTAATTGTAGGGCTCTGTGTTACAGCCCCATAATTCATGCCTCCCTAATTAAGGCTGTCAACTGCCCCATTGTCAAGATGCAAAATGCACAGCACCTGCTCTCTGGGAACCCTGTGCCAGGTGTGAGGGAGGCTTGCCAAAGGGTGCATCAATCCACTTCTCAATCACAGTGTCTGCCATTCAAACTTGATTCTCTTGTACCACGTATTTAGGCAGAGGAAGGTAGGGAGACTAGAGTATAGGAAAGTCAGGGGTTAAAGAGTATACTGGCAGCACTGCTTGCAAGACCCCATCCCTCCCCTAGAGGGAGGTGCTGGAGAAACAGTTTGCAGAAAGTAAAATGGGAAGACTGAAGAGTAGCCATTGGTTGGTATTACTGACTGGTGCTTGCTGCTCTGGGCACCTGAAGCAGAGTTGCCCCCTTCAAAGGCACGAATCCTCTCAGCATCTCTGCAGTGAGGCCTGGCAGGAGAGGTAAGGGAAAGGACACAGCTTTTGACTCAACCCTCTTCTTCCTTATGGGCAGCCATGGCCCTCACAAGCTGACACTCTGACATGCTAAGAATAAATGGTCTCAGGGCCTACTTAGGAAGCCAGGCCTCAAAAGTCTGAGGAGGTGGGAGACGGAGTCTGAGATGGTGAGGGCAGGAGGCAGTCGGTTGGGAAGTGGTTCTTTCCGTGTTCTTGGTTCTGATGTGTTTCAGGGGAGAGGCCTGTGCTGGACTAGATTCACCAGGGCCTATAAGGCCCTTCTTTTACCCTGGAGCCTGGCCCGAGCCCTGTAGGAGGAGGAGGAAAGCTTGTGTGGGCTGAGTCGACAATAGGTAATTGGATTGTAATCACCCGCCAGGCTTCTGTGCCATTGGGGGCGCTGAGCCTTTCAGTGAGCAATCAGCACTGCATGGTGGGAGGGGGTAGAGATTCAATAGCAAATCCCAGGTGGAGAGCCAAGGGGGAGGACCAGCAGATGGGCAAATTTTCTTTCCATCTCTCCTTCTTCCTTGCCCAAATGACGCCGGCTGCCTATTAGCTATTTACCAGCAGATCTGAGGTGGAGCCAAATCTTTTGTGAAAGTCGGATGGAAAGCTAAGATGGATGGGTAAAGGGTGAGGGTCTGGGGAGACCTCTTCCCCACAATTGGGTGTTGAAGGATGTGCTGGGGGGGGGGGAAGTGAAGTGCATCTAGAAGCACAGGTAGAGGTGGCAAAGGCGGAAGGAGCAGGCAGCAGAAGATCTGGGGCTCCCTGCTTTCCAAACCTATTGGTGGAGCTAAATTCAGTGTATTTGTTGGAAACTCACCCTCAACACTCCCAAGGGGCCACTGTCCCAGGCAACCCAAAGGTATCTATGGCCACCATAAACTGGGCTCCCTGCCAAGCAAAAGGAACACAATTCATCAAGAGGGAGGTACCCTTCAAGAAAAGAATAGGGAGTGGGGCCCTAGAGGTGGAGGGGCAGGGCAAAGTAGCAGGAGGCCAGCCTCCCTCAGGCTGATGCAGTGCCCAGACGTGCCAGCCAATCAGCCCGCTTGAGTTCCAAGGCCTGCAGGAAACCTTGGACTCGCTCTTCCCGTCTGGCTGATAGTTTGTGCAAGCGTGTCCGTCGGAGCTGGGCGTCCCCACTGGCCTGGAGCCCCTCTTGCAGCAGCTGCTCTGTCACTGCAGCCTGGTCCCTCTCCAGCTGCTGCCTCTTCCGCTCCTCTGCATACATGTCTCGGGCCTTCTGCTAAAGAAAAGTGGGAGTTGGGGGAGATCACTGGAGATCATTTTTAGGTATGGGTGGGGCACAGGGCAGGCCAAGTTAAGTAGAACACTGGGGAAATTGTAGGAGATTTGGAAAGGTCAGGCAGTAGGTGTGTGATGGGTGGTGCCCATGTTGACAGGGAGGGCAGTGGAAGTTCTGGGTCCATCTTGGTTTGTTTTGGGTGGAAGCATCTGTATTTCTTAAAATTCTCAGGTTTGCACTTAGGGAACCAGCGAGTATGGATAGATCTGATTTCTGGTTCCCCCATCTAGCTTTGTGGCTTTGAGTAAATCCTCTCCTAACCTCATGTCTTCATCTGTAAAGTGGGGGTTGTGCCTACCTTGAAGAGTGATTTTAAGGATTAGAGCTAATACATGCAAAACCCTCTCTAGCATATTAGCAGGCTTTCAAACAAACAGCAATTTTAACGTTATATTATCTACTGTAAAGGAAGGTTCTATTTCCTGCTTGGGACACATCCATGGCATCATTGCCTTTGGTTTCCCAGGTCACCCTAAGGGTGCCATTCTCCTAATTTTTTAAGCTATTTTTTCAGAGTTAGGCTCCAGACTTGCCTACCTACCGTATGGGGACCAGCTGATTCTTCCAGCAAATGACCTTTCTGTTCAGCACTCTTAAGCCACTTATTGATTTCTGCCAGTAGAATAAGTCTTAATGTCCATAGTCCACAATCTACTTTTCCTGTTAGAAAATAAGCCCTTGAAGGTTCCATTGAGCCCTCAGGGCTCCTGGAACTCGCTCTGATGTCAGGTAGGCGATCATACGCCCAGCAGCACTTCTTATACCCTGTGTGTGTCTCCAGACAAATAAGTCATAAACTCTTAGAGGGCAGAAATTGTGGCTTTTCCTCTGGCACTTGTGGCATCCTGTATGTGTGAAATACTCAAGTGACTGACCATGTGATCCCAGGAGGGCAGGGAGGATGCTCGTGGGGAGGGGAAATCCCTTTGGAGCAGAACCAAGGCCCTCTGTTCCTCACTGATGCATTCTGCTCCTGCCACTTTAACGGGCTGTACGTCGTGCCAAAGCCAAGTGAGAAACTGCTTTGCTCCCAACTTGGTATCCTATACTCTGGTGACTCTTACCACATAACTCCACCTTATATTACTGTCTTTTTGTACATGTCTCTGTTCTACTCAGCCTGTAAACCTCTGGATTGCTGTCTTCACCCTTTAAGGAATACAGTTACACCTCAGTTCTCAAATGCCTCCCATCTTGAATAATTTGTTCATGAAAGAAATGTCTTGGTTGTTGAACAAAACTTGGATTTCAACCTGACAGCCTTTTCATGCTGACACCTGTATGATTACTCACAGTTTTCTTATGCAACAAACAAAAGAGAGAATTCAAGAGTATGAGTCAGTTTACCACTAAACCTCGTGTTGTTAACATCTTAGGAAATTGTGCTGGGAATATTTTCGTATCATTTTTTGTTGCTGCTTATTATTATTAAATACATACAGTAAGTCACCATGCGTCCTAAGAAGTTTAGTGATAGCGGCAACATGAAAAAGAAAGTTGTGAGAACAACGATAGAGCTTATAAAAGGAAGTAATCCCGGCTAGTGTGGCTCAGTGGTTGAGTGTCGACCCATAAACCAAGAAGTCACTGGTTTGATTCCCCATCAGGGCACATGCCCAGATTAGGGGATCGATCCCTGGTGGGGGGTGTACAGGAGGCAGCTGATCGATGTTGATGTTTCTCTCTCATGGATGTTTCTATCTTTCTCTTTCTCTTCCTTCCTCTCTCTCTCAAATCAATAAAAACATATTTAAAAAGACAAGAAGTAATTACAAAGTATGATAGAGGTATTCCCATGTTTAATCTGGCTACTGAGTTTGGCATGGCAAAATTGACAATTAGAACAATTTTAAAACATTAAGAGGCCATCATGAGTGCTGATGTTGCTAAGGCAGTGAAAGTGCTCACAAAACAAAGATCAAAAGCAATTGAGATAGGTTAAAATGGAATCATTTGAGGGACTAGAATGGATTATTTCAATTTACATTATTTCTAATGGGAACTATATTCAGTTTTCAAACAAACTGCTTCTTGAACAGCCTTCCGGATCGAATTAAGTTCAAGAACCAAGGTACCACTGTATCTTCCATGTGCACAAGCACTTGACCCTTGCATTTGACTCTTGCAACAAAGCTAGGAAGGTTCTTTCTGTTGGAGACAGACATGGGGGTTGAGAATAGGAAAGTGATTTGCTAAGGCCTCTCAGTAATAAAAGTTTACTGCATAAATGAAAATTCTGGAATATTCTCCTCTAGGTATTCAAGGATACTCTTCTGCTATGTAATGAACTCATACATGGAGCTATGAAGACTAAAACAGGCTTGAGAGTTGCCTTGGTCAGGAGAAACCATGGGTCCTATGTACATGACCTTATGTGGGGATAGGGAGATGCTCAGGATACAGTCTAAGCAACCCATGTGCTTACAGGCTGATTAGGACACAGATCTCTACACAAAGTCCCATACTATAGGTAGAATGTAGTAAGGCCATCAAGGAGGCAAGAGAAAAGGGCATGCAGCCCAGAGGAGAGAAAAATTATGGCTATGAAGGTCAAGAAGCAGTGAAACCTAACGGACAGGCAATGTTTGAGCTGGGCTTTAACCAA
Source organism: Myotis daubentonii (assembly GCF_963259705.1). Classification (NCBI taxonomy): domain Eukaryota; kingdom Metazoa; phylum Chordata; class Mammalia; order Chiroptera; family Vespertilionidae; genus Myotis; species Myotis daubentonii. The sequence continues at coordinate 203,590,051 of NC_081842.1, forward strand.
TGGGGAGGACTTGGATAAAGGTGGAGTGTGTATGGTTGGGGGAGAATATTAGGTAATGGAATAATGAGCAAAGACACATGAAATTGATTGAAGAGCTTGATCAGGCCAGAGTGAGTCCTCCTGGAGCTCTGGGATTCAAGAAGTTCCTATCCAAAGAACTCTCACCTCTCTAAGCCTAATTCTTTTTTTATTTTAATTAATTAATTAATTAATTAATTAATTAATTATATATTTTATTGTTTTTTTACAGAGAGGAAGGAAGAGAGATAGAGAGTTAGAAACATCGATCAGCTGCCTCCTGCACACTCCCCACTGGGGATGTGCCCGCAACCAAGGTACATGCCCTTGACTGGAATGGAACCTGGGACCCTTGAGTCCGCAGGCCGATGCTCTATCCATTGAGCCAAACTGGTTAGGGCTCAAATTCTTTTTATTTTTTTTAAATTTTTTAAATATATTTCTTTATTGATTTCAGAGAGGAAGGGATAAGGAGAGAGACAGAAACATCAATGATGAGAGAGAATCATTGATTGGCTGCCTCCTGCACACCCCACACTGGGGATGGAGCCCGCAATCCAGGCATGTGCCCTTGGCCGGAATCGAACCTGGGACACTTCAGTCCGCAGGCCGATGCTCTATCCACTGAGCCAAGCCAGCTATGGCTAATTCTTTTTATAAAAAATATTTTTATAAGAGTTTTATTTGAGCCAAATGCTTCAGTCTAAGCCTAATTCTTTTTTTTAATATATTTTATTGATTTTTTATTTTATTTTTTTAAAATATATTTTATTGATTTTTTAGAGAGGAAGGGAGAGGGACAGAGAGCTAGAAACATCAATGAGAGAGACATCGATCAGCTGCCTCGCGCATACCCCCCACTGGGGATGTGCCCACAACCAAGGCACATGCCCCTGACCGGAATCGAACCCGAGACCCCCCAGTCCGCAGGCCAACACTCTATCCACTGAGCCAAACCAGTTAGGGCTAAGCCTAATTCTTGATCTACAAAATGGGGATGACAGTATCTACCTCACAGGGTGGTTTGAGGAAAAATGAGATAATATAGGTCCAACCTGGTGCCTGCTATTAATGTTTAGCTGTTCTTTGTCAGCACCACTTGTGGCTATGGCTAAATAAGCTATGTTCTGGCAGGACAGAAAGGATGTGGCCACCTAGCCACAGAGGGAAGGAATACAGAGCTGGTTAATTAAAGTTGCTCTATGAAGCTCAGACTTCTTCCAAATAGCAGAGCAGCCCCAGACTGAGTGCTGGGCAGGGAGGCTCCAGCTAAGGCAAAGCCTGGCCCCTATGTGCCAGGAACCAGCAAATCAATGTTAGGATGATGGAGTCAGGGGAGATCCTAAAGGATCACTTCAGACAAGGACACTAAAGGCTGAAGGGACTGGGCCTAGGTCACACGGTGGCTTCTTGCGAAGGGTTAAATAAGAAAACTCACATGAAAACATCTAAGTAGACCTTCAATATGTTAGCTGCCACCACCACACACACTGCCATTATTACTGAGAATCCTAGTCAGATGCAGGTGACTCAGCCTCCTAATGAAACCTGTTTCAAGATCTGGTGATCAAAGCTAATACCTTCAGGGAATAATGGCCTATCTCTCTGAGAAGTCTTCCCTGGGTTGCTGTAGTAAAGAGATTAAAGACTTGTAATTTGAATCTAAGTTCTATCTCTTATTGGTTGTGTTCTTAATAAAATAATTTTGATTTATACATTTGCACAAACGGGGCTAATAATACCTATCTCATTGGGTTCTTGGGAGTATTAAATGAAATAGTGCATATAAAATATTCAGAGTGCCTGACACATAGTAAATACACAGTAAGTAAAAGCTACTATCATCATTATTAACATACCTATTAGCAGGTGTGTGGAATATATCTAGTATATGGTCAGTGCATGCTCACCTTTTCCTCCATCCCCTCCATCAGGCCAGCTCTGAAGCATGCTTTGGTTCCTCTAGAACAGTGGTCAGCAAACTGCGGCTCGTGAGCCACATACGGCTCTTTGGCCCCCTGAGTGTGGCTCTTCCACAAAATACCGACTTCTGCGCATGGGCCACGAAGTTTCAATCGCACTGTACATGCGCGCCCGCACGTGGTATTTTGTGGAAGAGCCACACTCAAGGGGCCACAGAGCTGCATGTGGCTCGCGAGCTGCAGTTTGCCGACCACTGCTCTAGAACAGTGGTCGGCAAACTCATTAGTCAACAGAGCCAAATATCAACAGTACGATTGAAATTTCTTTTGAGAGCCAAATTTTTTAAACTTAAACTATATAGGTAGGTACATTGTTATTAACTTAATTAGGGTACTCCTAAGGCTTAGGAAGAGCCACACTCAAGGGGCCAAAGAGCCGCATGTGGCTCGCGAGCCACAGTTTGCGGACCACGGCTCTAGAACAGTGGTTCTCAACCTTGGCTGCACATTATTAGAATCACCTGGGAATCTTTTTAAAATCCTGATTTCTGGGCCTCATCCTCTGGAAATTCTGTTTCTTTGTTATGGGGTGGGGCCACAACATTAGTAACAAAGAAACAGAATTTCTGGAGGATGAGGCCCAGAAATCAGGATTTTAAAAAGATTCCCAGGTGATTCTAATGTGCAGCCAAGGTTGGGAACCACTGCTCTAGAATCATACCTGATGAATGCTATGGTTTACCTGGAACTAACCTGAAGCATGCTATGGTTCATCTGGAACTGCAGGATGGCTTCACAGAGGTTCCAAAACATGTATTCTGGCCACAGAACAGGCTGGAACACCAGGCAGGAGTGGGAGGTCTGGAAAAAGGGAGGAGGAAGATAATTTAGTTTAGTAACATGTTGCTGGACATATCCCTGGGCAGGGTTCCAAAGGAGGGGGAGGCTGAGCAGGACCAAGAAACCCAGAGATGAGATCGCACAGGCATCCTGAGCTGCAGCTGCTGCCACCAGCCCTGATTCACTCACTAATAGGGGGAGGAGTCACCTGAGGCAGTTAGATCACCTGCCTGTAGCAAGACTGAACTAAAATACCAGACCGACATTTTCACTGGGATTTTTCTAGGAGCCAAATTTAGGACTATGAAATAACATCTGGATTATGTTATTTTGGCTCTTGGTCCTTAGAGGTCATCTGGGAAACACACTGGTAAAGTCAGTGGTGAACAATTGGTAGCTGCCATTGTTATTTTTTTTAAATATTTATTTGTTTGTTAATCCTCACCCAAGGATATTTTTCCATTGATTTTTAGAGAGAGTGGAAGGGAGGGGGGAGAGAGAGAGAAATGTCGGCGTGAGAGAGGCATTGGTTGCCTCCTGCACGCGCCCCAACCAGGGCTGGGGATCAAGCCTGCAACTGAGCCCTTGACCGGAACTGAACCCAGGACCCTTTAGTCCACAGGCCGATATTCTATCCACTGAAACAAACCAGCTAGGGCTGCCATTGTTATTTTTAAGAAGCAGAATGTGGCACAGTGGTTAAGAGCATGAGCTCTGGGGCCAGACTACCTGGCTCTCCCATTTACCTTCTATTTTGACTTGAGGCAAGTTACTTAACCTCTCTGGGCCTCAGTTGTTTCAACTGTAAAACTGAGTAATTAAAATATCTGGTTTTTAAAGTACTATGAAAATTAAACAAGTGAATGTACAGAAAGCAGTCAGAGCACAGAGCTGGATGAACTTTAATAACCTCCACTGATGTGAGGGTCCCTTTGCAACATTCTTGACAGCATCTGCGGGGGGACCGTTAGGGTACCCAGGAATTCAGTGCCTCGGGGGATAACTTTAGTTGTCGGATAGCTTGTGATGCTAAACCAATGCCACCTCCCCTGGAACTTCTACCATGGTCTCAGATCTTTTCTCTGGAACAAGTTTGCTTCTTCTTCGAAGTGACATTCTTTCAAATATCTGAAGGCCAAGTTAGAGCGGCCTATTATCTGTTGCCAAGGTTGTAATGACTTGTTCACTTTGTTTTTGCCAACAAACTATACATTTTAGGACAGTAGGGATTATTTCTGACTTGGTCACTGTACCATTCCCAGCACAAAGCAGGAACTCAATATTTCTTTTCCCCAAGGGAAAAACTGTCACCATGCTTCCCTTTGCCAGACCACTATCCTTCACTCATTCTTTATAAGATGTGAGTTCTAGATTCCTTGCCATCCAGGTTGGCCTCTTCTGGTAAGACCTCTAAGTTTACCAAGAAGTCTCTTCAAACTCAGTGTCCAGAAATAAACTTTCCAGACATGATCTGACCAGCAGAGCAGGCCACAGAACCATAAGCGGCACATTATACATCATTCAATATAGCCAAACACTAAAAGTATCTTCAGTAGCTAAATGTTGTTATTTCACTTTTTTTTTAAAAATATATTTTATTGATTTTTTACAGAGAGGAAGGGAGAGAGATAGAGAGTTAGAAACATCGATGAGAGAGAATCATCGATCAGCTGCCTCCTGCACATCTCCTACTGGGGATATGCCCGCAACCCAGGTACATGCCCTTGACCGGAATCGAACCTGGGACCTCTCAGTCCGCAGGCCGACGCTCTATCCACTGAGCCAAACCGGTTTCGGCTTATTTCACTTTTAAGACTATGGTCCATTAGAATTTCTAGAATTTTATCATGTGAATTGCTTCCAAGCTGAGACTCTCCCTCCAACTTCTCCTTAAACAAAGACTTTCCCTGTGATGTGTACCCAGGGGCCAAGGTAACAGATAGAGACTTTTGAGCAAAGACAAACTTATTTGACTCTGAGCTTTTGGGGGACTCTCTACACTGGGGGAACTGGGCTGAGAGACAGTGACCCCTAAGAAAGAGTTTGCATTTAGCTTATATCCCTTGTGGACTGTGCTTGAATAGATGCAGCCCTTTATTCTGAAGGAGACAGACAAGTAACTGCAAAGCAAGGTTCTATCCCAGAGGAGCTGGTGTACCTGGTAGGTTACCAGGGCAGAAGATTATACTCAGGGACAAAAGTCAGAAGTCCAATTCCTTGAACATGGGCACTGGTGAAGTTTCCATTGCAGCTGACTAGCCTTGATTTTTGTCCTCTAGGAACGTTAGAGAGTAAGAACTACACAGGTTCTCATAGCCAGGAATAGATAAGAAAGGGATAGCAAACACTGACATTTCTCCAGATTTTAGGTCTCCTCCCCCACAAGGTTCTCTGTGCCTGCATGGCTGGAAGTGGGGATGAGCCCCTCAAATCCATTCTGTGGGTGCAATGCAGTTTTCAGCTAACATGAACAGAACGGTGGTTAGAAACTACCTACCTGCCAGAGCAGGAAGTCGCTGAGCCTCACTTCCCCAGAAGTCCGTATCAAGATGTCCGGATTGGGAGAGTGGTTGGTATAGAGGCACTTATCAAGCAGAGACTCAGAGACATCGCTAAAGTGAGTGGAGAAGAGACAAAGGTAAGCACACATCTCTTTTTGGATTTTTCTCATGGTGACATAAGGCTTCCCGGATTACAGAATACCATCAAATATATTAGTCAATACTACCTAGTACACAGAGGCCCTCAAAACATGCTTAATAAATTAATTAAGGTACGTGAGGCTCAAAGAAGATGATTAGTTTGCCCAAAGTCATTTAGCCAAAGACCTAAACCAAATGCACCCACTAGAATGTGCTGTTCTCACTTAAAGCATCTTGTTTTTGCCTGGCCAGTGTGGCCCAGCAGTTGAGCATTGACCCAGGAACCAAGAGGTTGCCCATTCAATTCCCAGTCAGGGTGCATGCCCGGGCTGTGGGCTCGATCCCCAGTAGGGGGTATGCAGGAGGCAGCTGATAGATGTTTCTCTCTCATTGATGTCTCTATCTCTCTATCCCTCTCCCTTCCCCTCTCTCTAAAAATCAATAAAAACATATTTTAGAAACACTTCATTTGTGATCCAGTAGAATAGTGATAATTGACAAAGTATAGTAAGTACTTTCATTTTTTTTAATCTTTTTTTTTTTTTTAATTTAAAATACTAGAGGCCCAGTGCACAAAATTCATGCACAGGAGGGGGGGCGGTAATCCCTCAGCCCAGCCTGCACCCTCTCCAATCTGGGACCCCTTGGAGGATGTCCAATTGACAATTAGGGCTGCTGGCTCCTAACTGCTCGCCTGCCTGATTGCCCCTAACCGCTTCTGCCTGCTGACCTGATCGCCCCCTAATCTCTCCCCTGCCAGCCTGACTGATGCCTAACTGCTCCCCTGCCGGCCTGATCGCCCCCAACTGCCCTCCCCTGCAGGCCTGATTGTCCACAACTGCCCTCCCCTGCTAGCCATCTTGTGGTGGCCATCTTGTGATGACATTGCGCGACGCCACCTAGGCTTTTATTATATAGGATATTTTTATTGATTTCAGAGAGGAAGAGAGAGGGAGAGAAACATCAATGATGAGAAAGAATCATTGACTGGCTGCTTCCTGCTTGCCCCCCACCAGGGACTGAACCCACAACCTGGGCATGTGTCCTAACTGGGAATTGAAACGGCAACCTCTTGGTTCCTGAGTCAACGCTCAACTGCTAAGCCACAGTGGCAGGGCGAAACATCTTGTTTTTTAAAATACACATAACAAAGAGGCAGCCAACCAAATAGGAGATGATATTTACAAACAGTAGCTCCAACAAAGGTTTAATTTCCAAAATATATTAAGAACTCATAAAACTCAACACCAAACAAAGAAACAAACAACCCAATCAAAAAATGGGCAGATGCGCCCTAGCCGGTTTGGCTTGGCTCAGTGGATTGAGTGTCGGCCTGTGGACTAAAGGGTCCCAGGTTCGATTCCGGCCAAGGGCACATGCCTGGGTTGCCGGCTCGATCCCCAGTAGGGGGCATGCAGGAGGCAGCCAGTCAGTGATTCTCTCTCAGCATTGATGTTTCTATCTCTCTAGCCCTCACCCTTCTTTTCTGAAATCAATAAAAAAACATTAAAAAAAATGGACAGACGACCTGAACAGACACCTCTCCCAAGAAGACATACAAACAGCCAACAGATATATGAAAAGATATTCAACCTCACTAGCAAGTAGAGAAAGGCAAATCAAAATTAGAATGAGATACCACCTCACACCTGTTAGATGAGAGCATTGTTGATCAGTTGCTTCCTACATGCCCCACACTGGGGATCGAGCCCACAACCCCGGCCTGCGCCTTGATCTAGAATCGAACGAACTGTGACCTCCTGGTTCATAGGTCGACACTCAACCACTGAGCCATGCTGGCTGGGCTGTTTTGTGTTTTTAATGTTCTTTTTAAAAAATTTATTGGGGTGACATTGGTTAATATGACAAGTAATAACCAAGTAATAACAAGTGTTGTAGAGGTTGTGCAGAAAAGGGGACCCTCATTAACTGCTGGTGGGAATGTAGACTAGTACAATCACTATGGAAAACAGTCTGGTGATTCCTCAAAAAAGAATAGAGTTACCATACCACCCAGCAACCCCTCTCCTGGGTATATACCTGAAAAACTTGAAAACATGTACTTTCAAAGATATATGCATCCCTATGTTCACTGCAGCATTATTCATAGTAGCCAACACATGGAAACAACCTAAGTATCCTGTGATAGAGGACTGGATAAAGAAGATGTGGTACATACACACAATGGATGCTACTCAGCCATAAGAAAGGATGAAATACTGCCATTTGCAATAACACGGATGGACCTTGAAAATATTATGCTAAGTGAAATAGGTCAGTTGGAAAAAGCTAAGAACCATCTGATTTCACTCATATGTGGGATATAAAACTGAAACTTGTGGACACAAAGAGCAGTGTAGTGGTTGTCAGAGAGAAGGGGTGAGGTGTGAAGGGACCCTAATATACGGTGACGGGAGAAGATCTGACTTTTGGTGGTGGCCACACAGTGCAATATACAGATCTTGTAACATAGAAACCCACACCTGAAACCTATATGATCATATTAACCAATGTCACCCCAATATATTTTTTAAAAAAGAATAAAACAAAACAGCCCAGCCAATGTGGCTCAGTGGTTGAGCATTGACCTATGAACCAGGAGGTTACAGTTCATTCAGTTCCCAGTCAGGGCACACGCCCAGTTGCAGACTCAATCCCCAGTGTGGGGCATGCAGGAGGCAGCTGATCTATGATTCTATCATCATTGATGTTTTTATCTCTCCCCACCTCTCCCTTTCTCTGAAACGAATAAAAACATATTTAAAAAAACAAACACAACATAGACTTTGGAAGTAGATATACTTGACTGGAGTCCAGGCTGTTTCATTTAACAGCATACATTACTTTGGGTGGGTCAACTAACCTTTTTAAACCTTAGTTAATTGAACTTACAAAATGGGGCAAATAATAGTCACTACCTTATATGAAAATGAAATGAGAATATGTGTAATAAACTCTTAGTCTAGTACCTACTGTATAATAAGATCCAATAAATATTAGTAACTTTTATTTTTATACTGTATTTTTGTTCACGTCAACCTTCCTATATATGGCACTCTAAGTATTCCATCTATATATATAAAAGGCCAAGCGACCGTCTGACCGGTAGCTATGACACGCACTGACCACCAGGGAGCAGACACTCAACGCAGGAGCTGCTGAGCTGCGGTGACTTGGCAGCGGCGGTTCGGAACCAGAGAGGAGGGAGCCTGATTCTAGGGTGTGTCACTTGAGAACCGCCCTCTCACAATCCAGGACCCCTCGGGGGATGTTGGAGAGCAGGTTTGGGCCTGATCCCTACAGGCCAGGATGAGGGACCACACCGGTGCACCACGCTTCTAGTAGTGAATGAAAGAACAAGGCCCTGGAGCCAGGTTGAAATCCTGGCACCAAGCTTTGCCAACTAGGTGGGCCTGAACAAGTTACTTAACTTCCTTGTGTCTCAATATTCTCATCTTAAAAATGGGGATAAGAACAGTATCTACCTCATAGCCTCTATGGGTTAAGTAAAATAAACATATATGGAGTACCTGGCAGATGCCTGGCAAAGAGTAAATGCTCAGTAAATGTTAGCAATTATTAGTATTATTAACACTATTGTTTTAAGAGAAACACAGAGACCTACAGTGGGTCAAGTGACCTGCTCAAGGTAACTCAGTGAAAAAGAGTTTATTAACTATCCTTTATGCTCAACCTAATCCCTTTTCTGTAATTCCAGACTCAAAATCCAATCTAACATTAATATGTTTTAAAAATATATACCTTGGGCAAAACCGGTTTGGCTCAGTGGATGGAGCGTCGGCCTGCGGACTGAAGGGTCCCAGGTTCGATTCCGATCAAGGGCATGTACCTGGGTTGCGGGCATATCCCCAGTGGGAGATGTGCAGGAGGCAGCTGATCGATGTTTCTCTCTCATCGATGTTTCTGACTCTCTGTCTCTCTCCCTTCCTCTCTGTAAAAAATCAATAAAATTATTAAAAAAAAAAAAAAATATATATATATATATATATACCTTGGAAGAAAGGAAAATGAGGAGTTGGATGATGGTAATGAGAATAGAAAAGTTATAGCTATTGGAAGGGTAGAGCCTAATTGTAATTAACTCATTGGCTCTGTTATAAATGCAGATTTGTCTAAATTTGAATAATGTAAAGAGCACTGCCTCAGGTCCTGATTAGACCAGTCTTAGCTGAACACCAAGCTTCCTGAGCTCGTAGGTGGAGACATCAGACTCCTTACAGTGGTGACCCTGCCCAACCTACACCATGTCTGCATGACTAACCCCTCATAGGCAAGTTAGTAAACCATGCAGGGCAGAGAAAATGGATATGGGAAAACTTGTTGGACAAGAAGCAGAAAGAAGATAAAGGTCAGTAGTTATTGGAATGTGGTATGAGTATAAAGTGCACTGAATTTAGGAGTCAAGATCAGAACGCTAGTCCTAGGCATGAATGCATATTACAGCTGCTTGCTAAATAGCTTTCTTTCTAGCATAAACATTTGTCCCTTACTATTTTTTATACATCCTTTATTATTTTAAGTATATATATATATATATATATATATATATATATTTTTTTTTTTTTTTATTGATTTCAGAGAGGAAGGGAGAGATAGAAAAATCAGTGATGAGAGAATAATTGATTGGCTGCCTCCTGTACACCCTCTACTGGGGATTGAGCTCGAAACCCAGGCATGTGCCCTGACCAGGAATCGAACCATGACCTCCTGGTTTATAGATTGACACTCAACCACTGAGCAACACCGGCCATGTATCCATTACTATTTTTAATATACAGTTGACAGATTCCACATATAAGTAGACCTGCATAGTTCAAACTCGTGTTGTTTAAGGGTCAATTGTATTTTCAAACCATGGTTAGGAATCCAAGGTTGTGGAGGGCTAACTGTAATTATATATGGATTTTCAACTAGATGGGTGGTAGATGGCCCTAACCCCCCAACACATTGTTGAAAGATCAACTGTATTATTTCACTCACACAAGACTATATGAAACGTCAATTATAAAACACAATATTATAATGAATAATTATGAAATCACCCCCCCACCCCAAGAATTAGAAAATTACCAGTAACTTGTTTCTACTTACATATCTCATCTTCCTGCCTGGTCCCAACCCTGACAACTTACTCATTATCTCAATTTTTCCCCCAACAGTTCATTTTTATTTCTTTTAAAAAAAATTTTATTGATTTTAGGAGAGGAGAAAGAGAGAGAAACATTGATTTGTTGTTCACTTATTTATGCATCATTGGTTGATTCTTATATGTGCCCTGACAGGGGATCAAATCTACAATCTTGGCATACTGGGATGATGCTGTAATCAACACCAATCGAACTACCCGGCCAGGCTGAGTAGTTAATTTTCAAACCACATCTTAACTGATTTCCTTACAGTATTTGACAGTTTTTCCCACCAGTGCCCAGACCCCTCCTGACCCACACCTGACCCTCTTTTCTTGGCTTCTGCAATACTGATTGCTTGGCTTTTCTTTCTACCTTTCTCTCTCTCTAAAAATCAATGGAAACATATCTCGAATGAGGATTAACAAAATACAACAAAAAAGTCTCCTTTCCTTCTTATTTAAATCCATTCCCACTGAGCAACTTCTATATTTTTTATTTTGTTTCTCAGGTAAATTGAATTATACCTCAGAAGGGAATCAGAAAATTCCTCGGTCCCAAGATTCCATATAACAGAGGTAAAGGACAAGAACTCTGGAATCAGACAGCTTTAGATCTGAGTCCTGGCTCTGGCATTTATTAGCAGAATGACCTTGGGGAAATAATTTCAATGCTGAGCTCAATTTTCTCATCTATTACATGGAGAAAAGACTCAAGTCTCTCACATATGAGATTAATGACTCAATAAAATACAAATAACAGATTGACTGGGTTATTTGTTGTTACCATTATTTTACTATTGCTCTTATTAGTTTAATAATATGAAAGGAACTGAGTAGCCAGGTAGCTTCTAAAGTCTCTCCGAGCTCTAATAATTAGGATTCAATTATGTTGCTAATGATGGGCAATTTTCTTTTTGCAAAAATATCTGAATCTTGCATAAAACTGTAACACGAGAGACCCAAGAGATTATTCCCCTGACAAACTGCATTCCTGAAAAACAACTTTGAAAAAACACTGCCAAAGAGCCAGGAGGATATCATTTTTCATCGAATACCACAGAGTTCTACCATTTTTCTGGAGCTTCCTGGTGTGCAGTGAACACAGAGAAATTCTGAAGCAAGGAGACCTCCCCCTCCTCGCCCCCCCTGATCTTTCCACATGCTTGCCTGATTTGACTTCTGGCCCATGTACCCGACTTAGGAGGGATTTCATGGTTCAGTGCATGACTGGTTTCCCTATCAGGGACCATGCTAAACTAGGGATACCTGGGATCCAGCAGACCCTGCTCCACTCCCCAGGCCATCTCTCTCACAGCATTGCTGATCTCATGACGAGACGTGTATGCAAAGCAAACGTTCAGGAAACACCTGAGAAGGAAGAACAGAATAATTTACCAAAACAGGACAGAAACTAAGGATTGGAACCACTTATTCCAGAGCACCCTTTCCCTGGAACAAAAACACCACCAAATGTTAACTGGAGACACCTCTGAAAGATCAGATTATGAATTTTAAAAAAATATATTTATATTTTATTGATTTCAGAGAGGAAGGGAAAGACAGAGAGAAACATAATGATGAGAGAGAATCACTGATCAGCTGCCTCCTGCATGCCCCCGACTGCGGATCAAGCCCGCAATCCGGGCCTGTGCCCTTAATTGGAATTGAACCCAGGACCCTTCAGTCCACAAACCGACGTTCTATCCACTGAGCCAAACCAGCTAGGGCAGAGTATGAATTCTTTATCATTTAATTTATTGGGGTGACAATGGTTAACACAATTATACAGGTTTAGGTGCACACATCCACATCATATCATTTGTACACTGTACTGTGTTTACCACCCCAAGTCAAGTTTCCTTCTATCACCATTCATTCCCCCTATAACCACCTCCCCCTCACCCCCAAGATTATGAATTTTTCCCTAAGTTTTCTTGAAATAAACATGTTACTAGCTTTGTAATAAAACAAGTATAAAATGACTCTTATTACCCTTCTAATCCTCTCCCCCTTCTATTACCAACCAGCTCTCAGAGGAAGAGAATCCACTGTGATATTAGCAGTCAAGGGCACGTACCACAAACAAGGAGATCAGAAAGGAAATGTGATGCAAAACAAATCCACTGCCAAGCATACACTATATTCCAAAGCCACACAAAATGAAGTTTGGATTCTTAAACTCTGTTCCTCTCTGCATCTGCACCACCTCTCAAGGTCATCCTATCCGTGGTTAAAGGAGTAGGACAAAAAAAGAATTTCTTGAAAGGAATTGTCTTCAGAGACAGAGATAAGGCTTGCTGCATTCCCACCCCATCCCTTGGAGGGGGCTGGGGGAGAGAGGTATATGAAATGAAGGAGGAAGATGGTAAACTGTACGAGTTGGTATACACACATACAACATAGTACTGCAGAATCGTCTCTGGTCTGCCTTGCAGATGGAGGAGGTCTCTAAGTATCCAAAACCACCCCCTCATTGTCTCTGACCAAAGATGCCTCCCAATAGAGCAGTGGTTCTCAACCTTCCTAATGCCGCGACCCTTTAATACAGTTCCTCATGTTGTGGTATCCCCAATTTCATTGTTACAAATTGAACATAATTAAAGCATAGTGATTAACACTAGATTGCCCAAGGAAGTCATTTTGACTGCTTTTTAATTTCAGTTAGAAAAACAATTATGTATATAAGGACACAATGTCTTAGAATTTTGTGACTTTTTGTACAACATATAAATGCATTTATTAATAATTGTAGTTACCTCCCCCTCCTTCATTTCCGGTATATATATATATGTGTTATACCTATATTGCCCAAAAGCAGTCATTTTGACTGCTTGGGAAATTATGACTCTTATTATTGAATTGAGTAAATTTCTTATATGACCAGTTCGGCTCTGTATTGAAATAACAGTTTTCATTTTTTTTCGATTACCGTCACATGATAACATACAAGTACATGATAAATTGTCGATACTTGGTAAGTTGCAGTTGCTCAATAAGCTAAACTAGTACTTGTTATTCGAATCTTTATGCAGTGATACTTGTTCTAATAAATTGTTTATTTTATTTCTTTTGCACCCTAAATTCATGAAAGAAATGTCGAATAGAAATGAGTTATTGGAAAAGCTAAGGAACATAAGTGAAGAGTGCTCCGATATTATTCTTTCACAATGCAGTCATTTTGACTGCTTTTGGGCAATATAGGTATATACTAAATTTCAGTCTTTCTAGTGTTAATCACAAAAACAATATGTTATTATATATGTGTTTTCTGATGGTCTTAGGCGACCCCTGTGAAAAGGTCGTTCGACCCCCAAAGGGGTCTCGACCCACAGGTTGAGAACCGCTGCAGTAGAGGGAATCAAAGACTAATTCAGGCCCCCAAGGGGAAATCCAAAAACTTACTGGTTGTAGTTCTTGGTGGCCTGCACAGCTTGTGCAATCAGCTCCTGGAGATCCAAGGGCAACAAATGCAGATCACCGAGGACCCGGATACATACTCCATGCTTCTGCAATTTCTCCCTGATTGGGGAAAAGGAGGCAGGGTTGGGACACAGCACCTGCTGAGCTGGGGAGAGCAGGGTGCTTAGATGACACTCAATTAGCAGTTTTTGAGTGCTTTCCTGCGTGTCAGGCACTGTCCTACATGTATTATTTCACTGCATCCCCCTCCCCACCCCACCCAAGAACTCTGAAAGGAGTTCACCACATTCCCCATGCTACAGAGGGAAACTGACGCTCAGATAGGATAGTCAGACAGAGACTGCCCAAGATCATACAGACATCAGTGTTGTGTCAAAACTGAAACCTAGGTCTGTTTGATTTGAAAATCCAAACTCCTTTTAAAAAAAGAAATGTTTGTTTGTTTTTTAATTGATTTCAGAGATGGGAAGAGATAGAGAGAGAGACATCAATGATGAGAAAGAATCATCCATCGGCTGCCTTCTGCATGCCCCCTACTAGGAATTGGACCCAAAACCCAGGCATGTGCCCTGACTGGGAATCTAACCATGACCTCCTGATTCATGGATCCACGCTCAACCATTGAGCCACACCAACCAGCCCAAAATACCAAGTCTTTACCACACAGGACATCGCCTAATGTGTCCTTGTTGGTAAGTTGCATTTGACATATTCTGTGCTATGTTTGTCCCATTTTTAAAAAAAATATATTTTTATTGATTTCAGTGAGTGGAAAGGAGAGGGAGAGAGAGATTGAAATATCAATGATGAGAGAGAATCATTGATTGGCTGCCTCCTGCACACCCCCTCCTGGGGATTGAGCCCGAAACCTGGGCATGTGCCCCTGACTGGAATCAAACCCGGGACTCTTCAGTCTGCAGGCCGATGCTCTATCCACTGAGCCAAACCAGCTAGGGCTGTTTGTCCCATTTTGACAACTAAACTCCTCAAGGGCAGGAGCTGTACTATTGGTTACTTTTGTATCTTCTGGCAAAATATAATAATCGTGACATCTAAAATACTTCTATGTTTACTAAGTGCCAGTCAATGGTCTAACCGCTTTTCAGACATCTGCACATCCATCCTTACACCAACCCTGGAGGCAGATATCATTATCATTTCCCTTTTACAGATGATGACACTAAGGCACAGGGAGGTTGGGTGATCTGCTCAAAATCAAAAGCTGGTGAGTGGAAAGCCAGAATTTGAACCGAGGGAGTCTGGTTCCAGAGCCTGTCCTCCTCATCTTGACATTACACTGCCTCTATACAGCAACTCCCAAAAGGCAGTGAGCATGAACTCACTGTCACCCAACCAGCTTCTCTACCGGGAAGGCTATGGAGAAACTGAACAACTAATGTTTGGGAAATGGAAGCTTAATAACAAGACGTATACTGTAGAGTGGGGGTTTCCGGCAGGTCCTGGAGAACACTGATCCAGAGCTGAAGGCCACATCCACAGCCAATGCATCCTTTAACCCTCAACCACATTTCTTTAAAGGTAAAACAAGATCTAATCACCTATTTTTGAGAACCCACTGGAGCTACAGTAGACAAATGTATGCACAATCAAAGCAAAACATAAATAAGAATACCTAGCCCTAGCTGGTTTGGCTCAGTGGATAGAGTGTCAGACTGTGGACCAAAGGGTCCCAGGTTCAATTCCGATCAAGGGCACATGCCTCGATCCCCAGTTGGGGGTGTGCAGGAGGGAGCCAATCAATGATTCTCTCTCATCATTGATGTTTCTCTCTCTCTCTCCCTCTCCCTTCCTCGCTGAAATTAAAAAAAAAAAAAATATATATATATCGAATACCTAGATTTAAGTCTTAGTGCCAATACTTATTAGCGACCTTGCATAACCACTTAGCCTCTCTGAGCCCAAGTTTCCCTCACCCTGTAAACTGGGTAACCATTCCTGCCATAGTCTCAGCATCGGCTTGTGTTAAGAGGTGTATGACTTGAGCGAGGCCTATAAAGTAGAGGTTACTGCAGTCTGGCCAAAGTGATTCAGTTGGTTGAGCATCGTCCTGTGCACAGAAAGGTTGCTGATCCGATTCTAGGTCAGGGCACATACCTGGGTTGTGGGTTCAATCCCTGATTGGGGCACACACAGAAGGCAACCGATGGATGTTTCTCTCACATCAATGTCTGCCTGTTTCTCTCTCTCTCTTCCTCTAAGCATGTCCTTGTGTGAGGATTTAAAAAAATAATAATAATAAAGTAGAGATTATTGCAAAGCCCTGGTGAGGAACCTGGAGACCTGGGTTCCCAATCTGGCTCTACCACTAGCTTGCTGTGTGACCATGGCAAGCCTTTCTCTTCTCTTCACTAGGGTTTAGCTTCCTAACTAATGAAGCTGAACTAGGCCAGTGGTGTTCCAACCTTCTTTTAGCCAAGGGGCGGGGAACCTTTTTTCTGCCAAGGGCCATTCAGACATTTATAACATCACTAGAGGCCCGGTGCACAACATTTGTGCATTGTGGGGGGGTGGGGGTGGGCAGGCCTCAGCCCAGCCTGCACCCTTTAGCAGTCTGGGAGCCCTCAGGGGATGTCCGACTGACAGGTTAGGCCCGCTTCCCCGGGGAGTGGGCCTAAGCCCCAGTCGGACATCCTTAGTGCTGCCGCGGAGGCGGGAGCTGCCACTGCCGCTGCGCTCACCAGCCATCAGCCTGGTTTGTGGCTGAGTGGGGGAGTGCACTGACCACCAGGGGGCAGAGGCTCTGACTGGTAGGTTAGCTTGCTGCTGGGGTCTGGCCAATCGAGACTGAGTGAGACAGGCTGGACATGCCCTGAAGCCCTCCCACGGTCCCTCCCCAGCTGGCCAACCTCCTGCGTCCCTCCCCAGCCCCAACCATGCACCGGACTGAGGGACCCTCCCACCCAATACACGAATTTCGTGCACCAGGCCTCTAGTGAGTACTTTAAAAAGCTAAGATTAGTGTGTAGTACAGAAAAATTTGAACACCTGGAATATGCCCTCATGCCTCCATCCCCAGCCCCTTGAGTGTGAACTCTGAGCCACAGGGACTCTGCTGAGAAGCAGGGAGCAACGTCTGCGGCCCAGAGTCTCACCAACCCAAAATGGACAGAGAGAAGCCTGGCTTCTCTCCCCAGCACACTGACTCACAGGGACAGAAAAGACAGAAGTGTCCTTGGCCCAGCTCCACTGGAGCTCTAGGCTCTCTGTTCTCTCATTGTCCTGGACTGGTATGGGAAGGAGCTGGGCAGAGAATGATTATAATGAAGACTTCTGGGTAGTCTGGCTGGAAAGGGCTCCATACTTTAAAGCAAACAAACTCTCTCAATCTTCTGTGTCCCTTTCTGGCTTTGCTCCCTAAGCTTAAACTTAGTGACAGCTAACAGTGGTAGCAAAGCTTCTCCTTAAAGACCTCTTATGGATCATTCCAGGCATCCCAAGAGAATATAGTAACTTTTTGGAGATGACTGCACAGCAGAAAATGACTTTTTCAATGTTTTTCTCACTCTACTCCCCTGGCCATAGCTTATTGGTCTTGAGGTGGAAATTTGATCTAAGGTGGGCTCATGAAAGGATCTAGTTCATTCTGGGCTATTCTGTGAAGCAGGGAAAGCAGGTCTGTAGAGAGAAGGAAATGTATAAAGAGGCGCTACCTAATGGATATCAATCCTGGTTTCAGTTTTGCTTAAGGCTGGTTTTACTTGTCCTTGCATTCTGTGAAATACCTCTATATCCTCAAGTAAATGCTCGCTTTGAAAAAAAGAAAAGAAAAACTAGTTTGTCATATTTGCCACTCTAGAGATCTGACTAACATTGAAAGGGTGCAAAGTTCCTTAAATAAGCTTCAGATAAGAGAGCTGAGGGATATTAGCATAATCAATGGACACAGATACTGGGGCGGTGGGGGCTTGTCTTGGGGGGTGACAGGGGCCTTGGGGGTCAATCGGGAAAAAGGAGACATCTGTAATACTTTAAACAAAACAAAAAAGAGAGAGAGAGAGAGCGCGCGAGAGAGTGCTGAGGGTTAGGCTGGAGATCCTGAAAGAATACCCTCCCCCGCTGACAGCATCTTACTGCTCTTCCAGCAAACGGCCGAACTTCTGCCGGGCCATCTCCATTAGCCCGTCCACTTCACTTTTGGAACGTTTGAAGTTCTCAATGCTGAACGCGTACACCGTCACCTCTCGGATGCCCAGGGCCAAGCACCAGTGCAGAGTCTGAGAAGGGAGAAGACAAGGAGCTAGGGCAGGGGTGGGCAAACTTTCTGACTCGAGGGCCACAATGGGTGCTTAAACTGGACCGGAGGGCCGGAACTAAAGCATGGATGGAGTGTTTGTGTGAACTAATATAAATTCAAAGTAAACACCATTACATAAAAGGGTACGGTCTCTTTTTTTTTTTAGTTTTATTCATTTCAAACGGGCCGGATCTGGCCCACGGGCCGTAGTTTGCCCACGGCTGACAGGGTGTAAGGAAGAGTAGGAAGGGAAATAAGAGATGCCTCGCCCCGACTCAGAAAAGCATCAAGCTAGGATAACACCAATGCTTCTGTCAGAATAATGATCTAAATATGCAGAAAGCCATCACTTGAGAACCGAAAAATGTGAACTTAATGAATACTAGGCTGATGCCACTGTGGTCTACTGGAAAGAACTCTCCACTGAGAGAATAAAAAACCAGGTTCTAGTCCTTGGCTCCATCATGCACTTATTATGTGACTATAGGCGAATCATTTAACATCTCTGGGCCTAAGTCTCCTTGTCTGTATAAAGAGCCCGGCTAGCCCTAGCTGGTTTGGTTCAGTGGATAGAGCGTCGGCCTGCGGATTGAAGGGTCCCAAGTTTGATTCCAGTTGAGGGCACATGCCCAGGTTGCAGGCTCCATCCCCAGTAGGGAGCATGCAAGAGGCAGCCAATCAATGATTCTCATTATTGATGTTTCTATCTCTCCCTTTCCCTTTCTCTCTGAATTCAATAGAAATGTATATATTAAAAAAAAAAAAAAAAAAAAGAACCCAGCTGGTGTGGCTCAGTGATTGAGCGTCAACCTATGAATCAGGAGGTCACAGTTTGATTCCCAGTCAGGGTACATGCCCAGGTTGCAGGCTCGATACCCAGTATGGGGCATGCAAGAGGCGGCTGAACAATTATTTTTTCTCATCATTGATGTTTCTCTCTCTCCCTCTCTCTTCCTCTCTGAAATCAATAAAAATATATTAAAAAATAAAAATGCAAATAAAAAGAGATTACAATCCATCCCTCACAAAGTAGCTAATAAACAGTATAAAAACACAAGGTATTATTACTCACAACGTAACTTCATTATTCTGGTAGACAGAGAGGCCAACATGTTATAAGAAAAAAAGCACCATTTGAGTCTGCATTTCACATATGCTATTTCAACTGATTCTTCAAACAACCCCTTGAGACTGGCATTATTGTTTTCATACCTACTGTAAAGATGATGAAACTGAGGCTCAGAGAGTTGAAGAAATGTGTCAAAAGTCCACAGTGAATCCATTATATGAAGTTCTAAAACACAAAAACTAATGTATAGTGATGCCTCTTCCGCTTTGTTTCTCTAGTTCTGTTTAAATGTCTTCAAACCTCTACCTTTAACCTCAAAGTTCCCTGTCTTAACACTAATCCCTTCATAAACATACCCACAAACCAACTCATTATCACCTGAGGAAGATTACCAGTGAGAACCCTGACACTTGAATAGGGTCAAGCTATAGACCTTACAGGGTCTTCGCTGGTACACCTGGTTGGTATCCACCACTGACCTCACTCAAAATAGATGTCAAAAGGCCGCTTGCCTGTGGAGTAGCCACTCTGTCTCAGCGCTTCACTAATAAACTCTCTCTCACTTAAAAAAAAAGCAAAAAAGATGCCAATAGCAACAGCTTCCATTTTTTGAGCACCTCCCTTATGCCACGTTCTGTGCCATCTTTTCATTTTACCATCTTGTTTAATCCTCACATAATCTCCTGAGGTAGAGGTTGTTGCTATCCCCAATTTGCAAATCAAGAAACCAGGGTAAGAAAAAGGGAACGACGTAACTCGCTGCAGGTCAGAGAGCCAGGAAGTGGCAGAGCAGGGGTGCCAATGAGTTCTGAGTGACTCCAGAGCTTCAGCTCCTAAGCACCAGGCAAAACTATCTCTTAATTAGTCACAAAAGAGAAGCTGGATTCAATAAATCTAAAGACCTCCACACAGTATTAAAGAGAACCCCACAGCCACTTGCTCAAGGCAAAAAAAATACCACTGCTCTAGCATCAGGCCATGTTCTTGTGCCAGGAAGCTAGAGGCCATGTTTCTAGTCTTCTTAAAGTTAGTTTCACAAGAATTAACACATTCTGATCTCACTGTGAGCCTTAATGTTTTCCAATCCGCAGCATATATTAAGAACCATAAAATATTCATGACCTTTGCTTAAAGTGATGTCCCAGTTTGGCACTTTTCTCAGTTTAAGCACTGAAAGAATTGTGTCCTGGGAAACTCTCAGACTCAGGCAAACTAGGAAGAGCAGTCACTTTACTATTGCTCCAGAAATGTCACTTCTTAGAATTTATTCTCAAATAGTACTATTTATCATGTCCAATAATAGTGGAGCAGCTAAACAAACTGTCAGCTCTTTATGATGATAAAAGCTCTACAGTCATTAAAAAGTGTAGTTAGAAAGTATATATATATATATATATATATATCAACCTAGAAAAATACTTGCCAAAATGTCAAGTAAAAACAAGGTTATTGAAGCTATAGATGGAATTTTATAAATGTTAGGTCATGTTAGAACAAGTTACAAGGACTCGGATCAGGCACAGAAAAAATAAACTGTTGATGGGTTAAAGGTGGTGAGAGATGGCAATTTTGTTCTTATTTCTAATATTTTGTGATGTGTCTGGATGATTCAGTTTTTTATTAATGTTGATATAAGACCGATAGCTAGCAAGCAAGCAATAAAACAAACAGCTATACAAAACAATAAATAAAAAGAAAAAAAATACTCTCACACCACAGCAAACTCAGGTTTTCTAGCTATAATCCAATTTTCCACACTGTTCACCTTGGGCTCTGCCACCCATACCTACCTCAGCCAGCTTGTTGAAGCCCTGTGAGTGGCCCTCATGATGCTCCACTTGGCACTTCTTGGCATAGCGACGGTTCCCATCCATTATAAATGCAACGTGTTTGGGTATTGGGCCTGCCTGTGAAGTGAGAAGACAAATGGTGAACACATCACATACTCTTCAAAGATAAAGGAAGACATTACACCCTGAGCCGAGAGGCTTGAGCTAGATGACAAAAGCCCTGAGGAAGGGAATTGGGTATTAAGCAATTTACTTATTATTTGTTTATTTGTTTAAAGATTGATTTTAGACAGGGAAGAGGGGGGTCAGGGAGAGAGATGGAAGAGAAAGAGAGAGAGAAACATCGATGTTAAGAGAAATACATGAATCAGTTGCCTCCCGTATGCACCCAGACAGGGGATTGAACCCACAAAGTAGGTATGTTCCCTGACCAGGAATCAAACCCACAATCTTCCGGTGCAAGGGACAATGTTCCAACCAACTGTGCCACACTGACCAAGGCTACTTGTTATTTTTTTAAAATATATATTTTTATTAATTTTAGAGAGGGAGAAAGAGAATGAAACATCAATGAAGAGACAATCATTGATCAGCTGCCGCCTGCCTGCCCCAGTAGCCCGCAACCTGGGCATGTTCTGACCGGGAATGGAATCGTGACCTCCTGGTTCACAGGTAGATGCTCAATCACTGAGCCACGCCAGCTGGACCAAGGTTACTTATATTTATTTATGTGTTTATTAAGCACTTATTACATGCCAAGCACTACTCTAGGCTTTCTGTACCTCACCTTAGTCTTTTTATCATACAAATCTATAAAGTATAGAGTATTAGCTTCATTTTACAGGCGAAAAAACTGAGGCTCAGAGCGGTCAAGTAACTTGCACAAGTCACACAGCTAAAAGGCAAAGTGGGGATTTAAACTCAGGTTTTGTCTTTTAACCATATGTTTTTAACCACCACTTTGATTTCATTAGTCTCCAACTGGAAGGCCCAGAAAGGACATTGACAGTGTGGTTGAATGGAGGGGGCATTCTCCACATAAAAGAGACATTCACTCCTGAGCGCTATCTGATTGCTGACACTCAGAAATGGGGCCTAATATTGTTGGATCTTCTAATTTTACAAAAGATGCCATATATCAGGAGTTTTATAAAAAAAATTCGTGCAAGGGGCTCAGCCCTCACAGCCCCAGCTGCCTCAGCCGGCCCTTCACAGCCTCGGCCGGCCCTGGCAGCCCCAGCTTCATCTGGAAGGTCATCCAGAAGGATGTCTGGACGGTCATTCTGCTGTTCAGTCTAATTAGCATATTAGCTCTTTATTATATAGGATTAAAAGTCAGGAGTCACTTCAAAACAAACAAATGACATTTTGGGGGCCGAAGAAAACTTGGTATCTGGTTCACAGCGGCTTTTTGTTGTCTACCACAGCAAAAATCACTCCGTAGCCTATTTCCGTCACAGGAAGGGCTCTTCACAAACTGCTTCCCCCACACCTCTCTGTCATTTCTACTTTTGTCTCCACATGCAGCCCTTTTTTACTTTTTCAGTAACATTTTATTTATTTATTTATTTATTTATTTTTACTCTTGACTTTATTTTATTTTTTTTAAAATATATTTTATTGATTTTTTTACAGAGAGGAAGGGAGAGAGATAGAGAGTTAGAAACATCGATGAGAGAGAAACATCGATCAGCTGCCTCCTGCACATCTCCTACCGGGGATGTGCCCGCAACCCAGGTACATGCCCCTGACCGGAATCGAACCTGGGACCCCCCAGTCCGCAGGCCGACGCTCTATCCACTGAGCCAAACCGGTTTCGGCGACTCTTGACTTTATTTTAAATTTTGTTTTATTGCTTAAAGTATTACAAAGAGTATTACATATGTCTCCTTTCCCCAACCCTCCCCCCCCCCCTTGACATTCCCCCAGCCTCCCCTATCCCCAGTGTCTTAAATCCATTAGTTATGCTTACATGCATGCATACAAGTCCTTCGGTTTATCTCTTACCCCCTCCTCCTGCCCCTGTAGCCCTTTTTTTAAAAAAATGTTTTTATTGATATCAGAGAAAGGGAGAGAGATGGAAACATCAATGATGAGAAGGAATCATCGATCGGCTGCCTTCCGTTCGCCCCCTCCTGGGGATCAAGCCCACAACCCTGGCATGTACCCCGACTGAGAATCAAACTGTGACCCCCTGATTCATGGGTCACACCAGTGAGCCACACCGGCTGGGATCCACACGCAGCCTTTAAAAGAAATGCCAATCATCTCTTGTTCTTCCCAACACATGACTGCAGTGGTTGCCTGAGGAGATATTTCCATATCTTGGCCTGCCTGAGTAACCTTGGTATTTGTGTGCTAGTGTGTGAGTGGGTTTAAGGCTTACTGACTCATAAATTCATTGCTACCCACTACTTGACAGTCTGTGGCTGAAAAACAAATCCAAGCTGACTAGCTTCCATCTCAAACCTATCACATGCAGAGGATATAACATTGTTGTGAATCTTCAGAGAACAAGCTGAGGGAAGGTTTAGGAAAGCAAGGGAGAGTATAGGAAATAGAGGGATTGCAGTCTTCAAATGGCTGAAATTCGGCCCCTGTAATAGTAGTAATTAAGAACTGCTATAGGCTCTCTCCCTCTCGGGAGCATGCCCACACCTTTCCATCCAAGTCTTCCTCCCCAACAGGCGCAGTACCTTTACCCTTCTCTCTCCTAAGCTCCAAGGACCCGCACTTTGGCCTCTATAACTTCTTTCCTGAGCCCATTTCTTCTACTGCTCACTTCTACCTCCGTGACTTTCCGAATAAACTTTCTTACAGTTTGAAAAAACACATGCACCTACTAGACATTGAGTTTAAATGCTGTCTATGTATGCTTCACTTAATCCTCAAAAAAAACCCACACATAAAGTCACATGGTTCATAAAATGATAGACTAGGACTTCTGTTGTTTTGTCTGTCCCCAAAGCTAAAACTCAATCATTACAAAGAAAGATTAGTTATTTTCTCTAAATCCAGAGGATAGCATTAGGAATAATAGTTAAAAGTTTCAGGGAAATAAATTTCACTTCTCCATAAGGAAAACCTAATAGTCTATGCTGCCCAATGATATTAGGACGTGGATTTCCTGAAAATGTGAGTTAGGACAATAACCTGGCAGAAATGCAGACCTAGAAGTTACCCTGAATTGCTAAACTCCACTCAGCATCGTGGATTGCTCAATCCGAAAAACAGGTTATGATACAAGATGACACAACTGACCAGGTCAACTGGTGCTGTGGGCTCACCTTTATGATGTTGGCACAGAACCGCTCCCACAGCGACAACTCTCCTTCTTTGATCCATGACATAGTTCAGTTCTTGCCCGAGCGGAAGATAAGCCCAGAATAAGAAGATATCAACTGGGCAACCTTGGATGAACAGAAAGAGAAACGGAAGACACCAAGGCTTGCAAACAGCTACGGCTGACGTGCAGGGACTCGGCGGGCAGTGGAAAGCAGCCAGCATTAGAGTCCAAAGACTGGCCAAGCCTCCCATCTTTCCGCCCGGAGTCGACAAAGCAGCCAACGAATGGGACCTGCGGGGCTGCGGTCTTTCCCTGCTTCTCCTGGATGGGGGGCCTTCTTCCCTTCCCCTCTCCTCGGCGTGGGCACTGGCTTTTCCCGAACCTCCTGCCGCATCAGTGCCTCCACTCCGACCCTTCCCCGCTTCTCCCTTCTCCATCTTCCCCCAGGCCGTTTCCCACTCCCGCTCCCGCTCCCACGGACGAATCCCTTCGACTGTCATCCCCGTTACCTCCTACCTCAGGGGTCTCCCAATCATTTATCCCCTCGCTAGTCTGTCCCCTCTCATTCCCGCGGCTGCCTCCCCGTCCAGTCACCTCTCCTCTCGTGAACCGCTAGGACACAGAACCTGCTCGGCTCTGCCGGCGCCTTCCAACTGCCCAGAGGACCCACAGGCACTTCCTCACGACGTGACGCTGGAAGATGACGTCATCGCCGATCGACGGGACACGCCCATCGGTAGGCGTGGTCCTGCCCGGCGCCAACAAGCTCGGAGGCGGAGCCGCAGCTCGCGCTCCGCGGGAGCCCGGAGGAATGCGCGCTCACGTGACCGCGTGGGGTGGGCGGCCGGGCTGCAGGCCGCGCGCCGGGGGAGGCGGGGTCGAGGCCCCGGGGGAGCGGAGAGGTGGTTGGATCTACCTTGGAGGCCGCCAGGGGGCTCCGCTCCACGGCGAGGATTCCGGGTTCCTCAGCTGCCGCTGGCCTTGGGGCCTGGGAAGTGGTGGAAGGCAGCGCCCAGCTCGCCGGGAGACCTTGGGC
Source organism: Myotis daubentonii (assembly GCF_963259705.1). Taxonomy (NCBI): domain Eukaryota; kingdom Metazoa; phylum Chordata; class Mammalia; order Chiroptera; family Vespertilionidae; genus Myotis; species Myotis daubentonii. Next base: position 203,615,478 of record NC_081842.1, read on the forward strand.
GGCCGCAGAACTGCGCCTTAGGGCCCCTTGTCCGGGTCTCAGCGGGCTGCATCGTTTGGGAAGTTCCCAGCCCTCGTCCACCGCACACACGCACTTCCTACCAGTGCGTTTGTGCTGAGGTGGGCACTCAGTTTCCAGGCTGTGCAGCCTCAGGACCTACACGAAGGAAAACAGTTTGGAAACCAGAAAGAGCGCTACTTTAAGGGCTCTACTATGAAATAACAGAGCGGCCATCGGCTAACCCTAATAGAAAAACCAAGGGCATTCGCCCTGTACCAAACCTTTCCGGGAAACTGTTGCCGTAATTTGAGGCACTGCAATTCTCTCAAAATTAAAAAAGCAGCCAAAAGAAACCTTTGCAATTTTCAAAGAACCTTCTTTTTTTTTTTTTAGTTGGTAATGTAAAAGCACACTTTTTCCCCCCCATACTTTATTGATTTTTTACAGAGAGGAAGGGAGAGAGATAGAGAGTCAGAAACATCGATGAGAGAGAAACATCGATCAGCTGCCTCCTGCACATCTCCCACTGGGAATGTGCCCGCAACCCAGGTACATGCCCTTGACTGGAATCGAACCTGGGACTTTTCAGTCCGCAGGCCAACGCTCTATCCACTGAGCCAAACCGGTTTCGGCAAAGAACCTTCTTGTAGTTTCTCTCACCAAGGAATCAAGGCAAGAAATACTGCGCTAGTAACCCCAGTTCACTGTGCCTTCCACTCTTTCTGATGAGTTACTTCTACCAGGTCCTCCAGATGAGTAACCCACCCGTGAACAGTAGTATTTTAAGTTGTTGTTAATCCTCACCCGACCATATATTTCCATTAATTTTTAAAGAAAGTGGGAAGAGGGAAAAATTGATGACACTGTGCTGGGCTGCATATCTGGCACTTCGGCCAGATGGGTCATGCTGTGCTGTCTGTTCCTAAAACACATAGATAGGAAGGTACTGACATCAGGCCAGGCCTTGAGATATGGTCTCATGGTCCCTTCCCAGCACTCAGGCTTTCTTTCTCAAAAGGCCCGGAAGTCTCATTCCAAATTTGGGAGACAAAGGACTGGAAAAAGTATAAAGAGAGTTTCCTCCATATTGGGGGGCCCAAAATTTGAAAGACACATTTTTCTCTGGGCGTCCACAAAATTTAATAATAAAATGTAACTCTTGCAGTCAGCCTCTGCTTCGGCAGGGTGCTGTGACTGTAGTCGCTGGCCATGGAAATCGGGGCTGCAGTTCAGCTTCTGCTTCGGCAGGGTGCTGTAACTGTAGTCAGCTGGCCAGCTTAATAAAGGCTCTTAAATTTAAATTCTGAGTCGGTGGTCTATCTTCGGTGGTCTATCTCGCTGAGTGAACCCATAACAAAACACATCGATTGGCTGCCTCCTTCACGGCCAGACTAGGGTCGGGCCTGGGAGGAGCCTGAAACCAAGGTAGGAACCGGGGACCAGCAGGCCAACGCCCTATCCATTGAGCCAAACGGGCTAGGGCAATAGTCGTATTTTCCATCCTTCCTGCTTTGCTTCAGGATGTTTCAACAGCCTGTTTTAAGACTTTCGGTACAGCCCTGGCCCGGTTTTCTCAGTGGTTAGAGCATCGGCCCACAGACCAAAGGGTCACAGGTTCTATTCCCTGGTGAAGGGCATATACATTGGTTGCAGGTTCCCCAGTCTCGCCCCCGCCCCACTCACCCCCCGCCCCCAGGAGTGGGTGTGGAGGCAACCAATTGAGGTTTTTCTCTCCCTGTCCATTTCACTCTCTAGAAATCAATGGCAAAAATATCAAGTGAGGGTTAACAAAAAAATAAGACTGTTGCTACAAGGTCCCTGGAGTGGATGTATAAAACTTACCCTTGTTCTTGTTACTGTGCACTTTCAGTAGTAGATGGTATGCCCTCAAGTAAAATATCTCTCTTTTAAAATTCTCTTTCCGTTGGGGAAAGGCTAGATGTTTAAAAAGCATTGTTCATTAGCGAGCTAGCAAACTTGGGCTCGAATACAATGTTAACGTGTTTTCCTATGGCCTCAATTTCCCCAGTTCCACATTATTTGCCTCCCTGGGGTGCTTCAGGGGGTTAATTAATTAAGATTTGTAAAGGGATTTGAAGAGCAAGGGACAAGGTATTATTAGGGTCTCATGCCCCAAGGCATGGCCCCATCCTTTCATCCCAGCCAGTGGCATAGACAAACCCATTCTTGTGCATGCCAGGCTCCTAATCCCCTCTTGAATGTGGCCACTTCCAAGGAAAGGACAAGAGGCCTAACTAGAAACAAAAATCCACTGTAATGAGGTGCTAAGAGGACTGAACTTTCAAGATGCATTCCTATCAAAATGACTGAACAGAAAACTTAATGGTTCTTCTGTGACTTCTGAGTCCCAATCCAAGGAGGTGAGAATTATGGGAGGAGTAAAGCACCTTAAATATCTTAACAAGGAGATGACAGTTTCAGTAGCAATAAGTCTTTATTCATTCATTTTATTTTCCCAGGGAGAAGAGGGGAAGGGAAAAAGTCAGCATGTGTTTTACAAAATGACAGCAAGTGGAAGTACCCGGCACAGCAAAATCAACCATCAAATAAACAGTCCCCAGTGATGGAGGTCACCAAAGCCCAAGGGGGCTCAGTCCCCTGCAGTTTAGAAATGAGAAGGAATCAGGGAAAGAACAGACAGGTACACGCTTTCCTACCCTCCCTCCCTCCCACCCCATAAATTCAAGATTTCACACAAAGCTTTGGTTTCTAGCAGTAAACATGGAGTTACATTCGTCCGTCTCCTATTAAACAATCGTGTGGCTACTTTGACATAAGTTTTTTTTGCACCGGCATAAAAGTTCCTGAGTGACGTGGATATACATTCATCGTCCCTTTTTTGGTGTCCCAACCCCACTTTCAAAATGAAAGGCCCCCTCGTTGCTGCTCTCTACCCTAGGATTAGAAATTAAAACATAGCCATCTGAATGTTTGGCATGAATCCCCTATCAAGGAATGGTTTTCACTCAGGATATTGGGAAGAAAGGATGGAGTATTCTTAACTTCTTCAGGATTTTTGCACAAATCATTGAAGAGATGGGGTGACACCCCACACATTAAATGTGTAGGCATGTGGGTAAATGGGCTTTTTGGGGTGTGGCTAGAAGAGGGTCCGAGTCAAATTTTCAGGACGGAAGATCTGGTCCAAAATAGGAAATAGGGGAAGAGAAAACAAAAGAAAGGATGGTTCAAGACCCCCACTTCAAGAAGAGGTGTTCCCAAGGTTATGTTTCAGATCCTTTATGCCTGGTGCAGAACCTTTTGTCAAAGATGCTTTGGCTATTTTTCGCAATACAAAAAAAAAGTTTGTAAACAATAAAACCCCAAAAGAACATGGAGAAAGACCAACACATTTACACAAACTAGGCCACCTAGCAATCACCAAATGAGCTACTGTGAAGTCCTACAAAGCCCAGACAAACACAATAACTAGAGGGGGCAGCAATTGGGGGACAAGAACCCAGGATCAGACACACATCACCCAATGCATCCTATTGCATTTGCCCTGTTTCAACACAGTGAGGTAGGTTTTCAGTGATCTCACAGCATGTTAACAAAACCCGCTTTTCTCCTTTAGCTACTAAGACACTAATCGTTGCTGCAGCAGGGAAGGACACTGGCTGAGCACCACAAAGAAGCCATTGCTTATGGTCTCTCTGGAAGCCAAAGAGAAAAAGCAAAGAGTTTTTAAAGGTTAAGGAATTTAGTCGTTGCTTCATATATCCACCCCTGGGCAGCTCAAGATGGGTAGAGAGGTAGTGTTCTTAAACGCTCTCTTTATCAACACACACATACACCTTGTTGTGCCTGGTAGGCCTAGCCCAATCCAGTTAGGGATGGATCTGGTATGTAATGTTGAGTCCCAAACCCCTGGGATTACAGGTATGGGACAGGAATCCTTGGTTACACATATATTGACAACCTGCATCTAATCTTGGCTTCCCCCCTGTGCCTTTCACCTAGGCCCAGCTTCTCCTAACCTTTGCACCAACCACTGATTCCTGTTCAGACCAATTTCCAATCTTCTAGTAAGAGATCAAGTAATGAGGCTACCCCATTAAAATCTAGTCTTCCACAAAACATTGAAGGTGGAGGGGTTTCAAGAGGATACTATGGCAGAAAAGCCAGCTCTAATTGGCAAAAATGAGGTAGTTCAATAGACTGTACATTCCAAATAGGTGTTTTCCCTGATGATAAAACAAAGTATTCCTGCTGTGCAGACCCGGAGCTCCTGCCCACTTATCCCTGAGATTGCTCATGTACCTGAGAACACAGTGCAGGAATGAGGGCTGTAGATTAAAATACACAAAAATACAAACCCAGAATATTTATATTATGAAAAGAAAAAAAAAAGTCTAAATGCACAAGATACGTCATTCGCACACAGCTAGTGCAGCTGCATCCTGGAGAAAGTGGGACCAAGGTGCAGTTATCCAAGGGACCAAATAAATACAATTGTATTGGTCCAGAAATGGGGTGGGAGTGAGCTTAGGAGCTGCAGGTCTGCAGCTGTTCCCCAACCATCCCTTTTGCCTATCGTCACCACCCATTGCTTGGGGACAATTCTCAAGAGTGAGTTACCAGGAGATAAGATGTGGAAAAACCCTGCCGTGACCCTGAGAGAGTCCCTCCCACAGAATGCAGTCGTTTGTGGTCTGGGTTCTGGTCTTATGTAAATCTTTTCACTTTGGCAGGGGAAATATCATTATTACATGTCCTTCTTTAAAAGGAACACAACTTCCCTATCCAGGCCACTTTCAAAAGCTGGAGATTCTGGGGGTGGAGACTCAATAAAGCATGTAAGAAGGGAGTTCCCCCAAAGCCCTCACAGGCGTTTGGATCGAATGCGGTTGGAGTTCCTTTGCTTCACCCCTTCCCCCCTGCCAAGAGGGAAGAGGGGGTGATGCTGTGGAACCCGGCCAGAGATACATGGCAGTGCCTGCTGCCCCCACCCACCCTGTCCCCACTTTCTCCGATCTGCCGATTGATGCCTGCTCCTTGAAACTTTCTGATCACAAGAACATAGCCCCCGGCACCCACTGTGGCTCAATTCTGGGCATCTGGGAGCAGGGCAGGGCTATGGATCTCTTCTTCTTCATCCCGAAAGTAGGCTGGCTTTCCCTGTGAGCTGGGGGCTTGCTGGGCCTTCAGTGGACAGGAGGCCACCATGTGGCTGATGCTTTGGCAGAAGTGGCACTTCTTGGGCTGGGGTGGGAGCTTGCATTCCTTGGCGTGATGGTCTAGACCTCCACAGTTGTAGCACCTGGTAAAAAGCAGGATGGCAAAGTTGAGAAAGGAGTGAGAAGAGATCAGAAGCCTTTCTCTGAGGACACTTGGCTCTTTCCTTTTGGAGACCAATTTCTCCACTTCTAAAAGGAGAAATATGACTAGATACCTTTTTAAAAAAAAAAATCCTCAACGAGGATATTTTCCCATTGATTTTTAGAGGGATGAAGAGAGAGAGGGAAAGACAGAGAGAAATATTGATGTAAGAGAAACACATCGATTGGTTGCTTCCTGTACATGCCCAGACCAGGGCCTGGGCCGGGGGAGGAGCCTGCAACCGAGGTACATGCCCTTGACCAGAATTGAACCTGGGACCCTTCAGTCTGCAGGCCAACGCTCTATCCACTGAGCCAAACCAGCGAGGGCTGACTAGATATCTTGAAATCCTTTCCAAACCTGTAATTGTCTAGATCAGCGGTTCTCAACCTGTGGGTCGCGACTTCTTTGGGGGTCGAACGACCCTTTCACAAGGGTCAACTAAGACCATTGGAAAACGCATACATAATTACATATTGCCTTTGTGATTAATCACTATGCTTTAATTATGTTCAATTTGTAACAATGAAAATACATCCTTCATATTTGATATTTACATGACGACTCATAACAGTAGCAAAATTACAGTTATGAAGTAGCAACGAAAATAATTTTATGATTGGGGGTCTCCACAACATGAGGAAGTGTATTAAAGGGTCGCGGCATTAAGAAGTTGAGAACCCCTGGTCTAGATGATCTTCAGATTCATGTCACCTTGAAAATACCGAAATACCAAGAATAGAAACCACAGACCCCAACTAAGCACTGCAATTTGGGCGAAAAAAGGTAAGACTCTAACATACCCTTAAAAAAACTAAGGAGTCAGATTATATGATCTGTTCGAGCACAAAGCTAAGATGAAGAGACCAGTCATATGGAGACCTGGTGAAGAAGCAACAAGTACAGACACATCTTCTTGTCCCCACAACTTTCACTTTCATATCAGTCTCCTTTAGTTCTAAAATAATCATGTGAGGCTAATATCACTATTCCCACTTAGTAATGGAGGCTAGAGCTCACAGAGCAAAATTACTTCTCAAATGCTCTCCTCACATACTGCTCTCTTCTCATCTTCCACATCTACAGCAGGTACCCCAACCATCTAGATAGGCTTCATTTTATTTTATTTTATTTTTTAAAAAGTAGATTTTTATTGATTCAGAGAGGAAGGGAAAGGGAGAGATAAATAGAAACACCCGTGATAAAAGAGAATCATGGATCAGCTGCCTCTTGCATGCCCTGCACTGGGGATTGAGCTCAAAACTCAGGCATGTGCCCTAACTGGGTCGCACCGTGACCTCCTGGTTTATGGGTCGATGGCAACCTGGCCCAAGAGATGAGACAAGATCGAGAGAGCTCTCCCCATCCTTAGCATGTCTCTATCAGTCCACACAAGCCACCCTCCAATCCATACCTGTCTCCCTTTGATCTGCGCTTCTGCATGTTCTTCCCTTTTGGCCGCCTCTCGCTCCCAATACAGAATACCCCACCAGGGCCAGTGACTCGGATGGACTCCAGGCCCTTGGCGGACTTCTTAAAGGTGAACTCCACCGCCTCACCCTCCTTTAGGCTCCGGAAGCCCTCCATGTGCAGTTTACTCTGCGGAAGGGGAACACAGTAGATTTTAATGTTAGTCTCCATCATTACACACACCCTCAACAGTAATATACATGTAATCCCCATTAATGCTGGAATCAGTGTGATAACACTCCCATTTTATCAATAAAGAAAGAGAGTCAACACAATTAAGAACAAGAAATCTACATAACATTAACAAAGAACAATTATTATATAAACAGATGCCATTACATTTTATTTTAATTTCTAAGTAAAATAGAAGGAAAAAAAATGTAAACATAACATTTAAGAAATCAACAAGTATAAAAACCATAAAATAAAGCTTATATGGAAATTTTTAGTATTCTTGCAACTTCTTTCCAAGTTTGAAATTATATCAAATAACTAAAAGTTGAAAGAAAAAGACAGTATGACCCAAACAGATGGATCAGAAGATTATAAGGGAAAGACCACTAGGAGAACCAAGCATATGGGGGGAAATCAATAGATGAGAAAAACAATTTAATAATACTGTTGAGAACATTAGCTCTCTATTTGGAAATGAAGCCAGAATTCTACCCTTTATATCATATGCATACAAAATACATTCCAGAACTTAAATATCTAAATGCTAAAAAAAGGGACCAAAACTATAAAATCAAGACAGATAATTAGACAGATAAAACTACAAAAAGCTACTAAAAATCAGAAAGAAAAAACCCCACAGAACAGAATATAACTAGGCAATTTGAAGGACAGCATGACAATTTAATTGGTTTGAAAACACAACACCCTGGCCGGTGTGCTCAGTGGTTAGAATGTCAGTACTGAAGAGTGGTGGGCTTGATTCCTGGTCAAGGTGGTCAAGGTCAACAGCGAGCACCTGGGCTACAGGTTTGATCCCCAGCCTTGGGGCCGGAGGGGGGGCGGGGGTGCATGCAGGAGGCAACCAAATGATGTTTCTCTTTCTTCCTTTCTTTTTACTCCCTTCCTTCCTTCCTCTCTCTCTTTCTGTCTATCTCTCCCTGCCTCCCTTCCCTTTGGCTGCCTCTCACTAAAAATCAATGGAAAAATTATCCTCAGGTGAGGATTAACAAAACAAAACAAAAAATTGGGAAAACAAAAAACCCAACCATGCAGCCATTTAAAAGAATGTCGAGTCCCTGTCTTGTTCACTGCTGCATTTTGCACATAAATAATGCCTCACACATTTTTGGATTAATGAACAAGAAGTAGATTTTAATTATTTGACTTGGAAAAATGGCCAAATATATTTTTTTCTTTTTTTACAGAGAGGAAGGGAGAGGGATAGTTAGAAACATCGAGAGAGAAACATTGATCAGCTGCCTCCTGCACACCCCTCACTGGGGATGTGCCCGCAACCAAGGTACATGCCCTTGACCGGAATCGAACCTGGGACCCTTCAGTCCGCAGGCCGACGCTCTATCCAATGAGCCAAACCAGTTCCGGCAGACCAAATATTTTTAAAAGGAAAATTGATTTAGAATAACGTATGGAGCAATCCCATTAAGATACTCAATTTAAAAATATTGATACTTGCAAAGAACCTAGCAGCCTTCAAAAAAAAAAAAAAGAAAGTGGGAGTTATTCACACAGCTAGTTGACACCCCTGGTGTCAGAAGAACCTAGGGCTCCTGATTAGAAGCTCACAGCCCATTCCACCTGGCCACTTCCTGCTTAACAACAACACGTTACTGGAGGTGACATCCCTCCCAGACCCTCCCAGACCCTCCCCAGAATGGACTTCTTTACACCTTCTTCCATTTACACTGACAAATGTCAACAAGGTGTAATCATCATAGAAAGCAAGGTTCAGAGAAGCGAAAGGAATCACTGTGCACCTTGTCCTGGGGCTGGAGGGAACATGATTGAGTAGCATGAGTCGTGTTTTATGCTGTTGGTGGTGGGGGTAGACTATTTCAAACTGGGTCTCAGGTGAAACATGCTCTTTAGCCAGATGGGATCCCCAGTCGTCAGTTACTCACGTTTTTGTTTTAATCTACATGATATTGCTTAAGACGAAACTTCCATTGAAGTAATTTAGAAGTACCTATCTGATAAGAGAGGAATTCTTGCTTAAGAGCACAGGCTCAGGCCCCAGACACATCCTGGTTCATGAAATGCTGCTTCTACCAATATCTGGCAGAGTGACCTTGGTCAACCATGCACCTCTGGGCCTCAGATCCTCGGCATCTGCTAGAAGGCTCTACCGTTGCACAGTGACTACCCTGAATTTGAAGTTAGATTTGACTTGTCTTTTGATCTGGGACAAGCCAGAGTGAATCAGGAGGTACTGGAGGAGCTGAACCAAGAGCATTCTTGGCCCAGGCATTACCAGCTTCTCCTAGGCTGATACACACCCCAGCTCGGGCTGTGATTCAGCAGATAAGTGATTAAGAACAGGAGTCTGAGGCCCTGTTTCCTCCTTTCTAACCTACAAAATGGAAGTAAATACTAATTTTATGGTAGTGCTGTGAGGTTCTATGCATGAGGATTATTTAACACATAAATCTCCACTGAGTAGCAATTATTATCAACCTCTTCAAACTGGATCAGGGTAGGGTAACAGTGGGAACCGAGTGTCAAGAGACTGGGAATTTTAACTCTGGGTTTTTATCACTAACTAGCAGTGGAAATCCAGAAAACTATCTCCTCTGAGCTCAATTTACTGAGGACAACTCTCCTTATCTATGCCTCATAGGCTTAGGGAGAGAACATAAATGGGGACTATATGAAATTGACTGGTCCTCTCGGGTCACCCACTCCATCACTGGAGGCTCTGAGGTCTATTTAAGACTTTGAAATAGTTGAAAACAGCAACAACAAAAAAACCCTGCAGGCATCTCACCATAACCGGTCTTGGACTGGAGGTCTCTAGGGGTGGCTCCCTGCCCCCTCTGCCCCTTCCTAAAACACATACTTTGAATTCCTCTCTTATCAGATAGGTAATCAGCATGCAGCCCCACTGAGCCAGCCTCACAGGGCCTGCATCAGAAAGGAGCCAGAAATTCTTGCCACCACCCCCTCCCCGCCCCCAACCACACACAAAGCAGGGCCTGCCTCTCTCCCCAACCCCTCCAAAAAAAAGAAAAGGCTTGGGGGGAGGGGCAAGGCTGGAGCTCCCCCAATAGAGCCCAGCCCCAGGAAACAAAGAGTTGACACTGGTTGGTTCTGATGGTCAGATTCCTGGAGTTCCAGAGGCTGCAGATTCCACACATCACCCCCACGAGCCCCACCCACCACATTCATCGCTCCTTCCTTCCTCCTTCATGTAGGGGTTATGGTCACTGAGTGAGAAATGCATGTAGAGATACCTATCTTCCCCAGTCAAGCTTGCTGGGTCTGCCAAAGTCACCACCAGCAGCCATCTTTCCTTCCCTCCAACCTGCCACCCCACACTTCCAGGGATGGAAACAAACAGGATCTGACTTCCTTCTCTTCCCTCTCCTCCCTTCCCCTCCCATTCAGTGCCTTCAGTCAAATCCTTTACACAGGAACCACAATTAGAGTTACTTATTCAGATAAATTATTTTAAAAGTGATGGGGGGCTGGGGGGGGGGGGAGGCAGGTCTCCAATCTTCCTTTCCCAATTTAACGAGGTTCCTGCCAGCCCTAACGTAGCACTCTTTTTGTCACACCATTCCTTTCTTATTGTCATTAATTTTTTAAATTAAAAAAAATGGTTTTTTTTAAAATTGATTTCAGAGAGGGAGGGAGAGATAGAAACAACAATGATGAGAGAATCATTGATAGCTGCCTCCTGTGCGCCTCACACTGGGGTATCCTGTGGGGCATTGAGCCTGCTAGCCAGGACACGTGCCCTTGGACCGGAATCAAACCCAGGACCCTTTAGTCTGAGGCTGACACGCTATCCACTGAGCCAAACCAGCTAGGGCACGCCACTCCTTTCTCCCTCAGTGGCAGAGTCAGGATTTAAGGGTACTAGCTTTGATCACAGGAATCAAAGCTGGGGTTCCAGCTTTTCTGTAACACCCACAGCATATTCCAGCTCAAGACTATCTAGGTGTCCAGCAGTGCACACACACATTTGTGTAATAAACGTAGTTTGCTACTATCCAAAATTACTAATATTTACTAAGCAGTGTTTTAAGCACTTTACATGTTGTAGCACATGTAACTCACGCCAAGCCTGTGAGGTAGGCCTTACATGACCCCCACTGAACAGCCGACATCATGAAGGCAGAGGGGTTAAGCACCTTGCCCAAATTCATAGTGAGGGGCACAGCTGGACTGACTGCAACTAGCCTGACTCTAGACCTAGCGCTATGCACTATAATGCAAGTCACATAGACATGTTAAAACTTTCAAATAGCCAGGTTTAAAAAGTAAAAAGCAGCCCGACCGGTGTGGCTCAGTGGTTGAGCATCGACCAACGAACCAGGAGGCCACGGTTTGATTCCTGGTCAGTGTTTTGGGCTCAATCCCCAGTGGGGGGCATGCAGGAGGCAGGTGATCAAGGATTCTCTCATCCTTAATGTTTCTATCTCTCCTTCTCCCTTCCTCTCTGAAATCAATAAGTAAAAATATATTATTTAAAAAGTATAAAGCGCCCTGGCTGGTTTGGCTCAGTGGCTAGAGCATCGGCCTACAGACTGAAGGGTCCCAGGTTTGATTCCCAGTCAGGGCATATGCCTGGGTTGCGGGCTTGATCCCCAGTACGGGGCGTGCAGGAGGCAGCCGATCAATGATTCTCATCGTTGATGTTTCTATCTCTCTCCCTATCCCTTCCTCTCTGAAATCAATAAAAATATTAAAAATAAATAAATAAGTAAAAAGCAGGTGAAATTTTATGACTCAGTCCTGTGGTGTTCTCAGAATTGGACCTGAGCTTCATTTCTGAAAGTAGAGGGTTTGGTGGGGCTAGAACAAACCAACTGGTTCTCTAGTTTGTTAGGGAGGATGAGAAAAGATCTGTCCAGAACCCCCCCCACCACACACACACATCACTTCTGCTCAGACATAGTAGCCAGGACCACAGCTCCTGCCTGGAGTTCTCCACCAGATGGTGCTGCTCATCAGCCCATTGGTACAAAGGCAGCCAGAGGGAGACCAGAAGCAGGAAGGAGTTGCCTGTGAACACAAGTGTTCGCCTAGACTTCTCTTCCCAGCAACTTTGGGTGCACATCTCTTCTGTCCTCAGGAAAACGGAGTTTCAAGGAGACTGAACTCAGATGAGGACCTGTCCAGGGTGAGTCCCGATTGGGCGGGGTGCTTACTCCTCACCCTGCCCCCATCCTCCCACTCAGAGCATCGAAGAGAGAATCTTGGAGTTTTAAGCCAGTAACCCTGCTCCTGTGCCATTTAACAAAGCCATTAACTTGGATTTCGGATTCCTATTTAAATTACACTAACTCCAAGCTGAGATAATTTAAAATTAGTCTGTATTAATTATGTACTATTCTTTAAAGCTTTCTCTTCCTCCTCCACCACCTTCTTTGACCTCCCAAGACTTAACACATAGTAATTAAGCAATTACCATTCATGCCCGCAGGAAGGAGGGGGTAGAGGTTTTCCCTCCACTCCACCCCCAAATTTAACCCAGAAGGATGGGAATTCCAGAAGGATGGCGTTATGCTTTGATTAAGAATGTTCCAGAATCTATCTGCCCTGGAGAAAGTCACTGAAAATGACATACAGGGCAAGTAGTAATGTCACCAAACACAAGTTCTAAATTTGTCATAGTGGAACCTTTGCTCAGGATGGTGGTTCAGCCTTTACTGGGAACATTGTGTGGGAAGCATGTCTTCTCAGAAAGAAAAGGATCCAAGTAACCCAGGTACTTCTCTACCAACTTCCTTGAAAGTCAAAGTGATTCATTCTTTCTTAATGTTTTACCCTATTAAGAGGGAAATAACTAATGAATGACTGCCAACCAGAGAGCAGCCAACAGTGAACATTCCCTCCCCATTTCCAGGCTTTTGCTCCTGAGGAAGACTTCTGCTGACAAGGCCCCCAAACTGTTTGTGTATCAGATTCCTCGGGAGTCCCATGCTTCTTCGCATTCATTCCTTCTGCCTATCAACTGTGAGCTAGACAGCTAGCTGGTCCCTCTCTTTGAAGAGCTTACAGGTTAGGCGAGGGGATAAGACAAGTACATCACTGACCTAGGTATGAGGTGAGTAATCAGAGGCACCCGAAATGTTATAAACCAGGTGAAAGATCTCTTTACACACATACTACCCCCCCTCTCCCAACCCAAACTCAGTCCCTAGGTCAAATTAGGGCTCTTCTTTTGCCTTCAAGTCTTCTAATAGAGCCCTTTAGCCAGAAAGCTACTTCTTAAATATTTGGGCCCTGGCCGGTGTGGCTCAGTTGGTTGGAGCATCATCCCTTACACCAAAAGGTGGTGGGTTCGATCCCCAGTTGGGGCATGTGCAGGAGGCAGAATTCCAGATCCAAATACCTAGGGCTGATGAGAAATCGCTGCCTTATTTTTTTAAAGGCTAAGGCCGATTTTGTTTCTCACTCATTCATACCTGGGGTGAGAGGGAGCATAAGAACAGTAGTGGTTAGGCACTAAATAGGCCCACTTGGAAAGGGAAAAGAAAATGTTAAATTGCTTTTCCCCCTTCCTCTCTCCTTAAAAAAGGGCTCCCAGACCACCTCCCCTGGCAGATGTTTCCTTAGAACAATTATATCCTTCTCACCACCTGCACCCCAACTCCAGGGTGCCCATCAGCAGCAGCCAAAGGGGTGGTTTTCTTCTTAAAGAGAAATGTCTTATCCTTCCTCCACTTTGGGAACACTTTCCTCCCCCAGGACAATATTTAGGGATCATCCTACAACGACTTGATTCTTCTCTACTAGATTTCCAAAAGAAAATAATTCAAATTTCTCAAGTGCAGGGACTGAAATCATTAGTTTAACTTACTGCTACGATAGGGTTTGAGGATTAATTCAAGCCCAGGCAGTGTGCCATCAAGACCTATCAAGTAAGGCTCAGTCACTGTCCCATGACTGTTGGTCATAAATTCTTGATTCCTTATCCCAGCTCAACTCCCTCCAGATAACTTATTCAACTGTGGAAGGTCCTTCCAAAACTCTGAAGTCCAGATCTCCTGGCTAACCCATCTGAAACGGATGGTGTGGGTCCCACTCCCCAAACCTGAAGGTTCCTGCTCTATGCCATCTAATATTCCCAGTTGCTTTCGATCCTAAGGTTAAGTGCCTTGAGGCATAGATCCATTTGCTCAGGAAAATCTCCCCCAGCTTTGATTTTCACTGTGGGAGTTCAGAACTAGTCATACCAAGATGTGCCTCTGTGGTATGTGGATTGTTTTCAAGAGAGACTTCTGCCCCCACCTATAAGAACTTGAATTAGGGGCCCTGTCCATAGTAAGAGTTTATCAGAGATGACCTCATTGACCTATCTGCAGAGCAGGACAAACTTCTATTTACTAAACATCTGCTCTTATTGTACTGCAATAACCCTTTGAAGCCCCCAGGGCACCGTACCTCATCCCTAGCTCAGAATGTCTTACACACCCATGTTCCCTTTATATTTTTATAATGTGCATGTGGGGTCTCTGACTCTCCTATATGTGGGGTTCCCAAACATATATATTAAATTCAGTTATTCTCTCTTACTAATCTGTCTAATGTCTACTGGATTAGACCAGCCAAAAGAACCTTGAGGGTAGAGGAAAGTTTCTTGATGGGGTTACATTCCCCTAAACCCCTCCCTATTTAGCAGCCTTAGGAATGAAAGCAAGAAAATGTTGGTTCTGACTCTTCCTCCAAGACTCCCAAAGTTGGGGCAGCTATCTAGTCCATCTCCAGACCAGGAAGGATTATAATCTCTTTCTGATCCGATAAATGGCAGTGGGGGGCTGGCACCCTGCTGAGGAGGGCCATTCAAAGCCGGTTCCTGTAATAAAGTGATTTAATAGATCTAAAGAGGCCAATTCCCTTCTTTCTCCCACAATTACTTCCTGTGGTTATCAAACACGTATGTAAATGAGACAGGAGCCAAAACCAGTTTGGCTCAGTGGATAGAGCGTCGGCTTGCGGACTGAAAGGTCCCAGGTTCGATTCCGGTCAAGGGCATGTACCTGGGTTGCGGGCACATCCCCAGTGGGGAGTGTGCAGGAGGCAGCTGATCGATGTTTCTCTCTCATCGATGTTTCTCTCTCATCGATGTTTCTCTCTCATCGATGTTTCTAACTCCCTATCTCTCTCCCTTCCTCTCTGTAAAAAATCAATAAAATATATTTAAAAAAAAAAATGAGACTGGAAAGGTGGCCATGTCACTAACTAGAACTAGTTGTCTAGTGATGTTCAAGCAGTCCAGTGACCCTAAGTCACCAGCATTAACTGGCAGGTCCCCATCTCCTTGCATCCTCTATCTCCCTTGTTGCCCTCACTCAACATCCTCGATGAGGACTTCCAACCAGTCCATCCAGCATCTCCCTTCTCCACCCCTCCCCCTCCAGAATACCATCCCTCAGGCTCCAACCCTTAATCCCCACATCCTCCTTTCCCCTCCCCCATGGCTCCTAAAGCCAACCTTCCCCAAGTAACCCCTCCCTGCCCGGCCTCAGTGCCAACCTACTTGGCCTGGGGTTAGCAAATTTCTTTTTCTCAGGCCCAACCCTAAACCTCCAAAAGTGAGAGGGACACAGGCAGCAACTTCCTCTCCATGTTATGGGGAGCTGGTGCCCCAGGACCACCGGAAGGTATTTAGGAAGAGGTGAGAGGGAGGCCACAGGAAGGAGGAATCCTGAAGTCCCTGGCAACTTGTTTGAGGCTGGAAATGTTCGGACAGCATGAATGGCTGTCTGGGGCCATAAATGACAAGCTGAGAATAGGTCCAGAGGCTGGCCTCCCTCCACCCCATGCCCTGCGACCCTGAATTTCACCCCCACCGTGCTGCTTTGCTTTAACTGAGAACTTGGGGTTGCGACCTAACTCCCTCCCAGCCTGGCTCAGGAATCTAAGGCCTGGGCTCCTTAAACTTCCCTTTCTGGTAGGAACTGGACAGCAAAAAGCCCGCTTGGTGAACTGTATGCGAGGCTGGTCGTTTGGACAAGCTTTCAAGCCCCCAGATAGACCCTTTAAGGATCTGACAAACCCACCTAGGCCGCAGGGATTGAGTTTTAGGAGATCGGACGGACTTCGTAGCTTTATCCTCCCTTGGATCCCAGAGAGGTTTCCTTCCCTCTCCCCGCGGGGAGCTAGCTCCGCTCACAAGTTAGTGAAAAGCGCTGGGCGCTGAGGGCCCCGCTATGGCCGGGCATGTGCTTCCTTGGCCGGCCTTCTCGCCCTCCCCCCACCGGCAAGCACAATACAACCTTAGTTTCTGCCACATGGGGTCACCTCCTTGCCCCTGCCTCCTTCCCAGGGGAAAGAGGTAACAAACACGTGGTGAGCCAGAAGGGTTCCCGGAAGGGGGTGGGAGGTGCTGATAATGGCTCGGCCGCTCGCTCTCGTCCTGTTGGAGTTACCAGGACTCAGGTCCGGGGCTCTACCGCACAGATGGGGACGCACAATGAGGGTCCTGGAGCTCCCTCAGTCCAGCGGCCCCGCGTGGCCGCCCACCCCTGAATATGCGCGCCCACATCCCCTTCCCGCTAAAGTTACCAGAACCGGTCTCACCTGGTGCACAAAGACATCCACGGGTGGGTCGAGCGCGACCCCCGCGCGGGCGGTCATGGACAGGAAGCCGAACCCCATGCGCACGTTGAACCACTTACAGATGCCGGCTCCGTGCAGCAGCTGCGGCTCCTCCGCCGCCCCGGCAGCGTCCTCCCGCGCCTCCTCTGGCGCCTTGGCGCAGCCACCTGGAAACGGGGAGGGCGCTCAGCTGGGGGGCCACGGGGTTGGAGGACCCTCTCAGCGTCCCGGCTGGGACCCCGGACGGTCCAACCCGTGGGTGCGCACCCCGGAGGCTGTAGCTACCAAGCAGCCGGCGGTTAAAAACCTGTCCCGGCTGCCTCCCGCGCTCCCCAAGCTTACACGGAGGCCAGCGGTGCCCCGAAAGTTTTGTTCCTTTCCCCACAACACGTTGCCCGGGACAGACCGCCGGACAGGCCCCTCCTCTCCTCTCCCGCTGCCCCCGCAGCCTGTGTGTGCACGCCTCGGGGACACCAGCGTTCTTTGCTCCAGGGATGGCCCCTGAAGCAGGAGGCCGCACAGACTTGAGGTCCTTCGGCCAGCCCGGAGGACACTTTCCCCTTTCCCTTTTAAGTGGTTGCTGGGCGCCCCAGCAGCCTAGGGTGACCCCAGTAAGTACCAAGCTCGAACCTGCAAACTGCTGGTTTGACACGGAGCCCATGGTAGTCGGCTAGGCCCGCGGCCCGGGCCCCAGGTCGGGCGGCTGCTGGCCCCAGAGAAGTCCGGAGGCAAAGGGGTGGCTCTGAGAAGAGGCTGCTACATCTTCCCCAGCACAATAGCGGTGGGAGGGCCCACGGCTTTTCAAAGGCTCCCAAATTCTAAAAGACAATGACCCAACCCCCCGCGGGCAGCCCCCTCCCCTCTCCTCCCTCGTCTTTCCCCTCCCTCTCCCTCCGACTCCAGCTCCTGCCCTCCCCCACTCTGCGTCCTCTGACACCTCTGGGGTGTCCCTTCTCAGAACCTGGAGGTTTGACACCCCCTCCCCACACACATCTGGAAATAGGGGCCGTCAGCCCTACAAGTATTGAGTACTCGGAATTTGAAATCCTTCACTTTAAGGACTCATTGGGGTGGGGGTCCCCAAAGCAGCATACAGGTGAGGGTACTGTGTGTGTGTGTGTGCCTGTGTGTGTGTGTGGGGGGGGTAGTTTTAAAACCATGTGACTGCTCCCACACACACTCACACACCACCCCCACCCCCCGCGCAGATAATTATACATTCCAGAGAGTTGGGGGAGGGAGGTGTGAGCCTGGCAGCGCTGGCCAATCAGAGACACAAACCACCTGTCAAGGGAGAAATGGATGAGCCCTCCCCCTCCCCCAGCCCTCCAGCGCCCCTCCCCCTCCCTTCCCCTTCGGGCCTCGGAGCTGACCCGGCTGCTCGGCGCTGACCCGCTCTCACCCCCCACCCCTGTGTGCTTAGATAGACCTGGAGTTCACGATACTAGGAAGCCTGGGATGGGGAAGCCGGGGAGGCGGGGGGCGGGGAACTGGGGTGGGGAGGCTGGAGACCCCGAAGGACTGATCTCCAGTCCAGACCAAGGCGCTGCCTCTCAAAGTCTGTTCGTCTCTGAGTGTCTCTGCTTCCCTGAGTTACCGACTGAGTTTTTCTGAGCGTCTCAGAGCGCTCCTAATTGATTCTGTGTAAAGAATCCTTGCTTCTTTCCTTCCAAATCTGTGTCTAAAGTTGACCCCACGAGGAGCTTTCTGACAGAGCAGGAGGAACCCAAAGAGGCTTGAAGCGCGTTCCTCTCTCCACCAGCGGCCCGCGTGCTCCCCCCATCCCCATCCTCTCCCTAGCAGTTGCCGGGAGAGGAACTAGGTGGGTACGTGGGTCCAGGCATTTCCTCCAGCCTCCGGACACTCAGGCTCCCAGACCATCCGCGTTTCAGTCCCACCCTAAAGCGTGCTCTCTCCCCACCGTGGGGTTGGTGGGAAAACTAGAGTTGGGGCTCTCCTGGTTTTAAGAAGCAGCCTCCCCTTGTAGGAGATAAAGCGGCTTGGCCAGGGGGGTGGCTATTGCCCTGGTCGGAGATGGACAATGGCCCGGGGCTCAGTGCACGGCCCTGGCCCTGCCCCTTCACTTCCGGTGCTCAGTTCAAACTGGACAATGCCAGCTCCGGCCAGTTCCCCTCCCCCACTGCTGCAACCCATTTAAAGGGACAGAGCCTGCTTTCGGGGGCTTCCGCTTGCTCTGAATTCAATTTTCTCCACCAAGTGTGCAAACACTCAACTGCTTTTCACCGTGCGCCCTTGTGCTCGCGCGCACGAATGCATTTGGGAAAGAGAAAGGAGATGAGTGGTGGTAGGGAAGGGGTAGGTGGCGAGGAGAGCAAGGGACCGTGGACAGATTGTTTCTCTTTCCTACATGGGGTGCTGCCCAAGAGATAAAACTCGAGTGTAAGAGATGGGGGAAGGATTGGGTGACAAAAACAACAGCGGTGGCCCTTTGTTATTCAGCCTAAAAAATACAGACCATTAACCCCCCCGCTCTCAGCTGAGAATCCTAATTGAGATCTTGCAAGAGTTTTCTGAGAACATCAGCCAGTCTTTTTTATTTACTTACTTCTCCCCACCTAACAGTCTTGTCTCCTCCGATTACTAGCGCCCTTAAAAAATATGTTCACTCCCTGTACCTCTGTTCCTAATATTCAGGAGTGATTGAGGTCGGGTAACTGAAGAGTGGCTGAAGAAAAGAGACTCTGAGAGTAGGGAGTTTCGTGTTCTGGTTTCCCTTGATCCGCTCTCACGTGAGATGCGTTCTCCCGGCAGTCGCCACTAGTTTCTCTGTCCAGGGTCCTGAAGACCCCGGGAGCTCTGTCCACGGTGCTGAATTAAGCCTCGCTCTGCTGGCTCCCAGCTTTGAGAATGCCTTCTTGGGTCTCCACCTCCAAGTCCTTCCCAGAAAACCTGATTCTTCTCATCCCCGTGACCCTGATAGACTTGAGACGAATGAAGGGTTTCTCCTGAATGCTAAAGAGGACATTTCCATCAATACATGATGCCATGAGGGCAGTACAGGTATCTCAAGCTCCCCTCCAGAAAAATGGGTATAACTTTGAACATGGCTATGAGGGTGAGGAAAGAGGCGATATTTTCTGATTCAAAGTAAACTAGAGCATAAAAAACTAATCCTGTTTTCAAGTTATTTCCCTAACTATTAGCACTTTTCATAGGAGCACAGGCATTGAAGTCATCTTGCCCGTGTTAGATGATCAGCTTTACTATTTACAGCTCTGTGACATGGAGAAACTTCTTTGACTTCTACATGCCTCCATTTACTCCTCTGTCCAATGGGGATAATAAAATATTTTACTCTCAGAATTACTATAAGGATAAAGATAGATTGTGTAGCCCAGCTGGTGTGGCTCAGTGGTTGAGCATCAACCCAGGAACCAAGAGGTCACCGGTTAATTCCAGATCAGGGCATACGCCTAGGTTTTGGGCTCAACCCCCGGTAGGAGGCACATAGGAGGCAGCCGATCTCTATCCCTCTCCTTTCCTCTCTCTTTAAAAATCAATTTTTTTAAAAAATAGATCTTGTAGATAAAGCTTTTAAAATAGTGCTTGACATATAGTTACATCTTTTAAAATAGTTGTTATTGATTTTAGAGAGGGAGGGAGAGAGAGATAGAAACATCAATGACGAGAGAGAACCATTGATCAGCTGCCTCCCACAAGTCTCACACCCAGGACCAAACCTGAAACCCCCTGATTCATTGGTTGATGCTCAACCACTGAGCCATGCCAACCAAGCTAATTACATCTTAATAATGTAAATAATTACTATTATTATAGCTGCTGTGCACATACTTGTCTCTATGATCTAGGACCTGCTGGATCATTTGTTCCCTGAGGACTGGGACCATGCATGTGTTATGTCTTTCTGCATCATCTCCCACATCTTTACTGGTACCTAGTACAGTGCCTGGCCCACAGAAGGTACCCAAGAAGTGTTTCCTGAATAGGCTTTAATTGAAATAATAAACATTATTACAATAGTCATAATACTTATTTTTTTCTTAGGCTGCTTCTCATGAGTCTGAATAATACAAACCCAGCAGGGGGTCAGGACCTCATAAATTGCATATGTAGAGGCAGAGAATTCTTTAGGAAGGAAGACATGGTTCCCAACACAATTGATTCTTTATCCCCAATGGATTGTTTCCATGTGGGAGATGAGAACTCCTGACCAAACCTTCTGCCTCTCTTGGGTCCCTGTCTCAGTGAAAACTTGTTAAGAACCCACTGTTATCCAGCCATTGTGTGATCTCACAAGCTTGGTGGAGGAATCAGATAAATAATATGTGTTAAGTAGCATAATGTCAAAAATTTACCCCCAAATAAGTAAAGAAGAAACATTCTCTGCCTTCCAAGAAGTTACAGTTTATTTAAGAAGACAAGACCTGATATAGTTTAGCATTGCAAGTTCTTGTGTATTTTTTTCTAGGTAATATCTAGGTAAGGGGGGGGGGGTGGAGGGGACACTTTTTAGACAAGAAAAGGTGTCTAATATCAACACAAAGAATATCTCCTCTTAAAGTACTTGGCCAAGTTCCTCTTGTGTAGGTTTATATCTTCATAAAAGAAAGAGATGAAAGAGGCCTTAGTAATAATAATTACTCACTCAACTCATTGAGCACTTTCTCTGTGGCAGACAATGTTCTAAACATTGGGAATACATCAAAAAACAATACAGCCCGAGGACAGTGTGTGTGTGTGTGGGGGGGGTAAGGGCAGAGAGTGGGGTGGGAACCGGGTAAAGGGGAACTATGGGGGAAAAAAAGAGGAACAACTATAATAATCTGAACAATAAAGATTTAATTAAAAAAAAAAAACACAATACAGCCCAGCTGGTGTGGTTCAGTGATTGAGCGTCAACCCATGAATCAACAGATCACTGATTTGATTCCCAGTCAGGGCACATGTCCGGGCTACGGGCTTGATCCTCAATAGGGAGTGAGTGGAAGACAACCAATTGATGATATTTTTCTCTCATGGATGTTTCTATCTCTCTACCCCTTTTCCTTCCTCTCTCTCTCTCTCTCTAAAAAAAAAAAAAAATCAATTAAAAAACATTTTAAAAAATACAAACAAAAATTCCACCTTTGTGAAGCTTATGTTCTGATAAGTAATAATAATAGCAACTATTTATCAAGAATACAGGCACTTTTCTGATCACATTCAAGGCTGTCAATAACTCTGAGTGATAGGTATTAATATTCTCACCTTACAGGAGAGGAATTGGAAGCTTAATGAATCAATGTAGTTTTCCTAGTATAGTTCAGCTAATACATGGCAGAGGCAGATTTGAACACACATGTGCTGACATTGTTTCCACAGTTCAACTATGTTGTTATCATTACTGGCGCTGTCCCTGTTTTACCAATGAGGAAAAGATGTGTGCAAGCAAAAAGACTATAGAGGGAAACCATGTATTCAATATGGTTAGTAAGGCTTTTGATTCCTTTTCCCTGGGCCAAAGATTTAGTCTGCCATTTCTATTGATCACCTTCTCAAAAACTCCTTGGCTTTTTAAATCAAAGAGCTGGCTCTAGCTGGTTTTCTCTGTGGTTAGAGCGCTGGCCTGTGGACTGAAGGCTCTCAGGTTCAATTCTGATCAAGGTCATATACCTTGGTTGAAGGCTCGATCCCTGGCTGTGTGGGAGGCAACCAGTGCATGTGTCTGTCTTTCTTGCATCGATGTTTCTCTCTCTCTGTCGCTCACCCGTCCTTCCATTCTCTCTGTCTCTCAAAACAAACAAAAAAACACAATGAAAAAAATATCCGAATGTGAGGATTAAATAATTAAATTCATACATGCATATATTAATTACTTAATTAATTAATCAATTGATTAATTAAAGAGCTGGTCAGAGCCATAGCAGGTACTCCTGGGAGCAATCATCCACACCCAGCTCACATTTATGAAGTGTTTTGAGAACTCTGTGGTGGGGTCCAGAGTGGTTATTTGGAGTTAAAACCCTAACCATCTGCTCACATAAATGATGGTGTGTATTTAAGAAAACTATTGCCCACAATGTGTCCCTCAGAATACTAATTCCATGGGATGATTAATACATCTCACCATTTTTTAAATAGTTTCTATAGAGAAATAATTTGGGAAATGGTGAGTTAACTAAGTTTTCTCTGCAGGACTTTTGAAAGTCTTTAGTATGGTAACATGCTCTGATTCATCAGGAAGGGAATCCAATGTATGTAGTGTTTCCATTCATTCATTTGTTCATTCATTCAGTCACCTAACAAATATTCATTGAGCATCTTATGTGTTCAGGTGGCACTGTTTGAAGCACTAGGGATACATCAGTGAATAAAACATATGAAATCCCTGCCCTCATAGAGCTTACATTCTAGAGAAGAGAAACAGACAATAAACAAATAAGTAAAATGTATAGTATATATAGTTTTAGCTTGTTAATTTGTGCTGTGATCTCAAGAAAGGCACCCGGTTTTACCCTTTAAGGGCAAAATGACAGAATTGGATTAGTTGTTAGACAGATGTTTCTTCCACTTCTGACATTCTAAAGCCATAGTGTGTGTGTGTGTGTGTGTGTGTGTGTGTGTGTGTGTAAGAGGGGGTGGGGGAGACCCCTTTACTAATTACACAGAAACAATCAGGTTTTGCCCCATGCTGTCATCTTCATCCCTTTCTAAGGACTAGGGCTTCCTACATCAAGCAGAATGTGTACCTCTCCCTTCTTAGGCCTGTTAAATTGTCAGAAGGAGGATGAGCCAAGGGAGTCCCCTTCCTTCTTTCAGTCATGCTCCCCATGCGGGCCTTGCTTCACAGAGCAAGATGCTGGGCACTTGCTTTCACCAATAATGGCTTCATTACATTGAAAGGAGAAGAGAGTGACCTCAGTGAAATAGACTTCCTGACCCCAGCTAACCTCTGACCCTCACCCTGACAGCCTCTAAATCTTTTCCTTCTGACACATCCCCCACAAGGTACAGGCAAGAGGAGGAAATGATGAGCCTGCGATCGCACACTGTCCAGTGACTGTGACTCTCCAGGTGTCCTCTTGCAGGGGAACTCGTCATGCCCAAACATAATTTCCCTCATGGCTGCTGATCTTTTCAGTGATCCTCACTGTGACTCTACTCGGGCCCGTGGGTCACAACTCATCCAGCTGTCACTCACCTGGTGTCCATTTGTGTGTGTCCAGTGATTGTCATGTACCATGGAGGCAGGAGGCAGGGTGTCTAACCCAATGCTGTCATTTCCCAAATGCTGTTTTAGGCTAGCGCTTTAACCTCCTCTTCCCTGACGGGGCGCTTACTGCTTATTACAAACCAGGCATGCGCTAAGTGCTTTGTGTGTGTTGTCCTCAACTGTCCTGGAGAGGAAACTGAGAGTCGTGGAGTTAACTGATTTGTCTTGACTCACAAATCACAAAGGGTGCGTGGCAGTCTAGCTCACTCCAATATTCTTCTTCTTTATTTTTTTTTTTACAGTTAAAGTAATTAATGCATGTGGTTTAAAAAAATCAATCCGTATTGAAAGAATTATAATGAAAAACAACAGTCTCCTGCCACACCACCCCCTTCACTCCCATGAGGCAAATACTGTTTGAGTCATTTCTTCTGGAATATATTTCCATATCACACAAAAAAAGGCATGTACCTATGTTCCTTGATTTATCCATTTTAGATATCTATTGATTTCCTGTTATGGTAGATGAGGACTTACCTCTCTTACAGGGCCACCTCCCCTCACCCCTTCCTCCCGGTACAGTTAAATCACCATTTTCAGCTAAGCTGGTAACCAATGTTTACACTGTCATGATTTGGAAATGTTCACTGCATTGCCAAGTAGTATCCTAGGAGAAAATTTCTCTTCTTACACTTTTTCTTTTCCTGCCTTTCTTTCCTGAAATTTTTGTCATTGAAATACCCTGTTATTTTCAAGGGCTTATCATATTATGGGTTCCACTAAGCCCTCTTTCCCCCCAGAGCCTCTTTCCTGAGGCCCTCCCTCCTGGTTACCCTCTGGGCTGGCTACCCAGCTATCACTCTGGGGCTTCCTCTCTCTACAGTGGTTAGAGTCAGTTTCCTGGATCCCATTCAACCTCTTTTTAAAAAAAAAAACAAAACACACATTTTATTTATTTATTTTTTACAGAGAGGAAGGGAGAGGAATAGAGAGTTAGAAACATCGACGAGAGAAACATCGATCAGCTGCCTCCTGCACACCCCCGACTGGGGATGTGCCCACAACCGAGGTACATGTCCTTGACCAGAATCGAAACCGGGACCCTTCAGTCTGCAGGCCGATGCTCTACCCACTGAGCCAAACCGGTCAGCCCATTCAACCTCTTTTGTGGTTCACCTTTGAGGAGCACATCCTAAAAAAACGTACATGGGAGGGAAACTTTCTGGATCTTATAAATCTGAACATGTTTTCTTGTTTGTTGGTTTATTTTTACCCTTACTCTTTTGATGGTTTCTGAGAAATCAGGCAGAGGCCGAAAACCAGGACTACAGGCTTTATTAGAGGAGAAGCACCTGCCGGGCTGTCTTGCAAGGGGAGGACAGCAGCACGTGCAGGGGTGGGCACGCCTTTTGAGGGGCGGAATGGGAAGGGGTGGGGGGCTTAGTGTACTGGGCGCACACTGATTGGTGGCTTACTGCATTGTCCATATAGAAAAAGGGCTTAGGGTATTTGGCAGGTGTGGATTGGTGGTCCAATGTATAGTCCACATAAGGCACATGGTTAGTCACTCAGGTATTTCCGGGCTGCAGGTTACATCATACCCCGCCCACCAGTTTCGGGAAGGGAGGATCTATCATTCCAGGCTTTTGGTAATAGCAAAAAAATTGAGAGTCTGGGCAAGGTCAGGGGGCGAGGGTCCATCTTTCGTAGCTACCTCCTGCTGAGAGGGGGTGTCGTCAGGGGCATCTACCCGGGGTCTTAAAGATTCCGGTGACATAGGTGTCTCTAGGTTCTGAATTCAAGGCCAGATAGATTTTTTCCACCTTCTGGTTGGCGAACACCTGCATTCTGTTCTGCAAAAAAAACTAGTAAAACAGCGTATGAGACAGGGGCCAAAGAGCAAAATTAAAAGAATAAACACCAGTGGGCCTAATAGTGGGAGGAGCCATGGAGTCAGTGAGCCAGAGATGGCATACCCCCCTTCTAGCTGGTTACGTTGTCTTTGGTCAATCCTGTCCCGGAGGGATCTTTGACAATTCCTGATTCATTTACAAAGTAGCAGCATTCTTCCCCAAGAAAGACAGGTACCTCCTTTTCCTGCTGTCAAGAGATCTAAAGCACACGGGTTCTGTAGGGCTTCTGCGGCTAAGGGGTCTACCTGCCTTTGAAGGGATTCAAGGGAATTGCTAATGATGGAGATATCGTCTGAAAATTCAGCAGACAATTTGTGGTAGAAATGAACAGAGGAGGAAATGCCTCCTACGCCTGTCCCTACTGCAGTGAGAACTCCCGTACCCACTAAGAGGGGAACAAGGGCCGCCCTTTTGTGGCGAGACCTGAAAAGACCAAGAGAGGATTCGAGTTCTCCCTCTGTTCTGATAGAAAGATTGGGGGTTAGGAAGACATAAAGGCAGAACGAGCGTGACAGGTCCTGGGGAACACAGGTGTAGGCTGTAGTCCCACAGAGGAGAAAAATACAGAGATGTTGTGTAGGGTGCATTGAGGCCTGGTATAGGTAAGAGTTAAGTTAGTGGTTCAATAGGTTGGGATTGGAGTGGCTATGATGAGGGTTCAAGCCAGTGACAGACAAATCCAGCAGGATGTAGAGAAGGAGGGATTAATGTTAGAGAGTAGATGGAAAGTTGTGTTGATGAGGGTGGGCAAAAGAGTAGGTCCAGGGTCCGTAGGGCGAGAGAGAATATCCTTTAGTGGGGAGGGATAGGTCGGGGATTAATATAGGTTTTGATAAAGACAGTTATAGTAGAATTGATGACTCCCTCATCATCCCAAATCCGTTTCACCTGAAAAGACCCAAAACCTTCATTGGTGCACTCATTGCTAGCTGCCTGTAGGAGGATTATGGTGAGGAGACGAGACATATGAAAAGGAATTCGAAAACCCGAGATTCTTCTGGAGTAAAAATTGGAGGGTCCCTTGCCAGGTAAGAGCCCGTGAGGAATGATAGGTCATCAGGTCCTGGATGGTGCCCTGAATCTTCTTCGGGGATGGTGGGAGGCATTTGGTGAGCCTGAGAGAGGTAGGTATTGCAGTGAAAGTGGGAGGGAATGTTAGAATGGGCTGTTACCCAAGGGAAAGGAGAAAGGGAAGGAAAGGAGCAGTGGAAGATGAGGCTGGAGAAAAGGCAGGGGGAGGAGAGAATAGGCCCCGCGGCCTGTCCCAGGCCTCTAGCCGCTTGGATTTTAAAACTGCCGCATTTTTCCTAGAGATAATGATCTCAGTTTCTGATAATAGCCGGACTGTTGACTAAACCTGCCGCAGTCAAGGAAGTTGTTCTTTGGGAAGGGTGGAGTGGGGGAGGGGGACGGGGCGAGAAGGCGCCGAGGTCAGAGTAGTTTTCAGAGCATTAAAAGGGTGAAAATGTTGGCCTTGGGATCTAAAGGCTCAGTGAGGGGGTCCCTTCGCCATGTCATGTCATAGAGGAGCTTTGCAAGAAGACGACAGTTGTGAACCCGGAGGCGAGAGTACCCAGTGAGCCTGAGAAAGGAGAAAATTTCTTGTTCAGAGGAGGGGACAGTCATGGAGGAGATAAGGAGATAAGGCGTTTACAGTCCCAGGAATGGCTCGGCCTTGTGGGGTGAGACAGTGAAACTGAGGTAGGTGACTGTGGTTTGGGACAAATGGGCTTTATGAGGGGATGCATGGTAGCCCTGGCCGGGCACCAAGGTAGAATGAGAAAAGAGTGCCGAAACCGGTTTGGCTCAGTGGATAGAGCGTCGGCCTGCGAACTGAAAGGTCCCGGGTTCGATTCCGGTCAAGGGCATGTACCTTGGTTGCGGGCGCATCCCCAGTGGTAGATGTGCAGGAGGCAGCTGATCGATGTTTCTCTCTCATCAATGTTTCTCTCTATCTCTCTCCCTTCCTCTCTGTAAAAAAATCAATAAAATATATTTAAAAAAAAAAAGAAAAGAAAAGAGTGAATGGGGGAATTTAGTAAGATGCAGTGTAGAGGTGAGGTGGCTAATGGCTGTGAGACTAATCCATCAACCCCCCATAACAGAGACTGAGGAGCGGACAAGGGTCCCAGCGAATTCGGAGAGGGCAGAATAAGTGGCCCGAGTGTCAATTAAAAAGGAGATCCGGCTTACCTGTGGCCACAGTCGTTACCGGAGGCTCTGTCCTGGTGATGTAAGTCTGTGGGGCCCTGTCAGGGCGTGGGCAGCTTCTTCGGTGGCCAGTCCCAGGAGGTCTGGGAGCTCCAAACCCGATCCAGAGGGCGGCCATGCTGGACTGGCTGAGGCCTGGACCGGAGGGCCAGACTACAGTCTGATTTCCAGTGGCCTTTCCCTTCCACACCTTGGGCAGGGCCCAGGCGGGGGTCTCGGGTTTGAACAGGACTTGGCTCAGTGTCCTTCCTTGCTACATTTGAAACATGGGCTTGGAGGAGGCTTAGCCCCTGACTTACCCACAGTTGGAGGACTGGCATTTTGTTTGGGGTTTGAAAGCGGTGGCTAGGAGCCGGAAGGCCTCCTAATGGGCCTCAGCCTTGGCCTGATCTCGCCTTTGATTTTGGATTTGGGTTTCCTCGTCTCTATTATTAAAGACCTTAAAGGTCAGGTTAGCCCTAATCGGTTTGGCTCGGTGGATAGAGCATCGGCCTGCGGACTGAAAGGTCCCAGGTTTGATTCCGGTCAAGGGCATGTACCTTGGTTGCTGGCGCATCCCCAGTGGGAATTGTGTGGGAGGCAGCTGATCGATGTTTCTCTCTCATCGATGTTTCTAACTCTCTATCCCTCTCCCTTCCTCTCTGTAAAAAATCAATAAAATTTTTTTTAAAAAAAAGGTCAGGTTAACGAGGTCTTCTTGAGGGGTTTGTGGAAGTTTGCTGCACATGTCGGGGGAGTAAAGATGGTCAGGTCAGTGGAAAAAGAGACCTGAGATGCCTCTCAATCTGTGAGGCTGGACGTAGAGAATGGGGCATGGACTCAGACTATGCCCTCAGTTCTTGCTGCCTCCCTCGGGTAGAATGGACGCGGGAATTGAAGAGGCTGTTGAGGAAGGCAGTCTTTGGGTGGCCTGAGAATGAGTGTTAGATGGGAAAGGCTGTTTTGGAGCTCACGTTCTCAGGATTTGGGCTCTCAGGGACTGGGGAGAGGGCGGCTGCTGGATAAGAGGGGCTGAAGAGAAAAAGCTGAGGCGTTTTTCGATTTGAGAAAGATCAGAGAATGAGAGGGGAATGGCTACCGGGATAATACCCTCCCCCGCGGCAACCTTGCGCAAAGGGAACTGGCCAGCCAGCTGTGAATTCGGTTGCTGGCCGTCATGGGGGCGGAGATTTGGCGGAGAGCACACAGGGGAATGCGGGCGGTAATAGGTCTCAGAGGGTAGAGCGTGGGGTGCAGATTCTATGGCAGGGTTGTAAGGGGGGCGGCGGGGCGGGAGAGGTGGAGATGAATGATCGGCTGGATCCAAAGAGTCAGAAGACAGAGAAAGGAGCTGAGAATCAGTTTGAGAGGGCAAAGAGGACTTTGCAAGGAGGATCTGATGAATGGAACATGAGAAGTAAGCGAGGGGCGGGAGCAGAGGGGAAATGAAGCCTGTTCGTAGGGATCTCGAAAGCTTTCCCTGTCCGGTGGCAAAAATTATCTAGATCTTGGAGGATATTGGAATCAAAAGTGCCGTTTTCGGGCCACTGAGAGCCATTGTCGAGTTTACATTGTGGCCAGGTAGAGCTTCTTTGGTTTGATGTAGCCAGAAAGCCCAAGGATCAAGAGATTGGCGAGGAGACACCCTAAGGGTGTGTTTCGAGGGGGTTTGGACCAAGAGATCCCCATGACCTGAGGGTAGGGCGAGCGGAAGTTGGGGAAGGAACAAGGAGCATCCTCCTTTTCCCTCAGCCAACCTGTAGTGAGGGAGAGACGAGAAAAGGTTCCAAGGTCATCGCCCCGAGACCTTTCCCATGGAGTAGAAGAGAATTCCCGGCCAGGTACCTGGGCTTTTGTAGAACGTATGAAACGTGTAGCTGAGTAGACGGGAAACTCTGTAGGCCCTAATGCCCCTCCAGGTCACAGGGAGCGAGGAAAAAAAAAGTAGGGGGGTTGGGAAAGTCCCTGAAGCCCACCGGTGGAAGGGAAGCGACGAGATCCCCACGTGCCCTGGTGCGGCAGGGTTCGAGAGGTGTCCGGAGGAGGCCAATCAACTCAAAACCATACAGCGAGGCCTTGACTTATGAGTGTCCCGACTAACGAGTTTTTCGAGATACGAGCTGTCTCTCGCCAATTTTTTTGCTTTGAGTTTCGAGCTAAAATTCGGGTTATGAGCCAGCTTCAGATACCCCACCGCTAGTTGGCGCAGCGAACGTCACAGTGAACGCCACAACATCAGCCCAGCATCACGTGTCTCACTCGTTCACTTTTTGATTTGACATTAAAAAAAGCGCCCCCCTCCCTGTTGGCGTGAATCCACGTGCCCTGTCTTTGGGGTACGTGGGTCTCCCGGGGGCGCAGAAATAAACCTTTTCCTTTCCTTTCTTTTCTGATTCACTGGACTCTATTTCTTGCACCGCCTCCTGAGCCACCTAACCTAACAACGAGTAATTTGAGTTACGAGCTCCGTCACGGAACGAATTAAACTCGTAAGTCAAGACCCCACTGTACCACCGAGCAGAGCCAGAGTAGGAGTCCGAAGCTCGGGCCTAGGTTCGAGGATTGTCCGCCCTCCCGTTCACCTCTCCCGGGTTTCGGCACCAAAATGAAAAATCAGACAGAGGCCGAAAACCGGGACTACAGGCCCTATTAGAGGAGAAGCACCTGCCGGGCTGTCTCACAAGGGGAGGACAGCAGCACGCGCAGGGGTGGGCACGCCTTTTGAGGGGCGGAATGGGAAGGGGTGGGGGCTTAGTGTACTGGGCACACACTGATTGGTGGCTTACTGCATTGTCTATATAGGACAAGGGCTTAGGGTATTTGGCAGGTGTGGATTGGTGGTCCAATGTATAGTCCATATAAGGTACAAGGTTAGTCACCCAGGTATTTCCGGGCTGCAGGTTACGTCATACTCCGACCACCAGTTGGGGGAAGGGAGGATCTATCAGTTTCAAAGCCAAACTCTTTACCATTCTGCTATGTTGACTTGTAGCAAGAAATACACTTGACTTGCTTTGAGAACATTGAAGTGAAGAGGCTTTTATTTCAAATTCTCAGGTGTAAAACATAGAGTTATCAGAAGAATAAAAATTGCAATAGTTATCCCGGTCGGCGTGGCTGAGTGGTTGAGCATCCACCTATGAAGGGTCCTGAGTTCGATTCTGGTCAAGGGCTCATGTCTGGGTGGCAGGCTTGATCCCCAGTGTGGGGCATGCAGGAGGCAGCCAATCAATGATTCTCTGTCATCATTGATGTTTCTATCGCTCTCTCCCTCTCCCTTCCTCTCTGAATCAATAAAAACAATTTTTTAAAAATTACAATAGTTAATGCTTTTTTTTTTTTTAAATAGAGGCAAAGTTTATTGAGAGAAGCCAGTACAGAAAAAGGTGCAGGTGAGGTTCCAGGCCAGGCCAGTGTCCAGAGCTCCCTTCCCACATTACAGTCTGGTGTTAACGTCTGTTAGTCCATGTGTAGAGTCCCACATGGCCATGAGCCATTTGGGTGCAGCGGAGCATGTCTCCTCTTAATGCTTTTTGAAGGTTCGTCATGTTCCAGGCGCTGTGCTTAATGGTTTAGATAGATAAATTATCTCACTTAATCCTCACACCAAACTTATGAGATAGGCACGGTTATTGTTCCCCTCTTACAGATGAAGCTCAGCACAGAGGGGTTAAGTAACTTGGTGAAGGTCACAGAATAAGTAATAATGTCAGGATTCAAACCCTGATAGAATCAGCATTCAGATTCAATAATCTACATTCTTCCATTAAAAGAGGCCTCTTCACACTTTAACTTCCACCCCACCCCATTTTGTAAATATGGAAATAAAATCTAAAATCCAGGTGACTTGTCTAAGTTCCATAGCTGGTTAATAACAAGAACTAGAAATCCAGGTCTCCCAGGATCCTCTTTTCAATCAGGGAATAGGGGTTCCAATTCAGAATTGGCTTCTGAACCTTGGTTTCCTGTCTGTTTAGTGGAAAGGACAGATATAGATATGTCGCACCAGACTGGGACATTAACAGAGGCATGTATAATGCACTATGAAACAAGGAAAGTTGACTCATCTATATCTACACTAATAAAAGAGAAAAATGGTAATTGGCGTACGAGCTACCCTTTTCATTGGCTAATCAGGGCTATATGCAAATTAACTGCCAACTAAGATTGGCAGTTAACTGCCAACAAGATGGCGGTTAATTTGCATATGTAGGCACAATGCAGGGAGGCGAAAGGGAAAGCAGGAAGAAGCCCCCTGCCACTGACAGTGATCGGAAACCCAGGGGGGGGCTAAGAGGTGGGGGGCAGGGCAAAGGCGGCCCCGGGGCCGCCTTTGCCCTGCCCCCCAGCCATGATCAGAGAATCAGGTGCCTTTTCCGCCCTGGCCAGTGATAGCAGGAAGTAGGGGTGGAGCCAGCGATGGGAGCTGGGCACGGTTGAAGCTGGCAGTCCCGGGAGCTAGGGGCCCCTTGCCTGGGCCTAAAGCGAAGCCCACGATCGCGGGGCCACTGTAGCTGCAGGTCCTCGCTGCCCGGGCCGAACGCCTCAGCCAGAGGCATCCTGCAGGGGCAGGGGCAGAGCCCGCGCAATCGCGGCCCCCCCCCCCACCCCCCGCTGCCACTGCAGGTCCCCGCTGCCCAGGCCGGACGCCTAGGCCAGAGGCGTCAGGCCTGGGCAAGGGGCCGATCCTGCGATTGGAGGGTGATGGGGGTCAACGCCTGAGGGCTCCCAGTATGTGAGAGGGGGCAGGCTGGGCTGAGGGACACTCCCCCCCCCCCACCCAGTGCACGAATCTCGTGCACCGGGCCCCTAGTATATATATAAAAGCCTAAGTAACCGGTACAACCAGAGGACTGGATGACGGATGACTAGCCAGTAGCTATGATGCACACTGACCACCAGGGGGCAGACTCTCAACTCAGGAGCTGCCCCCTGGTGGTCAGTGCATTCCCACAGCCAACCTCCCTCAGCTGGCCAACCTCTGGTGGTCCCTCTGGCCGGCCAGTCCTGATGGGCCCCAATCGCTGGCTAGGCCGATGGACCCCACCCGTGCATGAATTCGTGCACCGGGCCTCTGGTATTATATGTGATAGAGACTTCAAAGGGGAGGTGGCATTGCACTGGGCCTCACATAGGATTTTGAAAAACAGGAAGGGCAAGGCATTCCAGAAGAAAAGAAACAGCAGAAATGAAAGCAAGGAGGCTTGAAAGTGAGCAGCTTGTTTGAGAAGAAGCCACAAAATTTGGTTCCCACAATTGCAAGTCCTTCATGTCCCTGGGGAGACATACAGAGAGATCTGTATTCCTTTCATTCAATCTCCAACCACATGTTCATTCAACATTTTATCAATACTTGAGATAGTATAGTAGGGTATGAAAGTTCTGGGTTTTAGTCCTAGCTCTGTCACTAACTCGCTGTGTGACCTTGAGCAAATCTCTTCTCTCGGCTTCAATTTCCCCATCTATCAACTGGGAGAGGAGATTTATGGCGTCTAAGCTCTCCTCCTGCTTGCGGCAGCGATGCCCTCTGAGAGAGACTAAAACGAAGGGTGCCGAATAAGCCGTGACTCCTTTCTGTTAGAGCATGGCGGAAAATGGCACCTGGTAATTTCTGCTACGTGCTGGACATAGCCCTCTCCAGCCATCCTATGAAGGAGGTGCTGTCTCCCCATTTAACAGGAGAGCTCAGATGATTGGAATAACTTCCTCGAATTCTCCCAGCAAGTAACAACAACAAAAGCAAAACCGCATATGAATGTTTACCATATGCCAGACACTCTGCCAAGACCCCAAACTGGGTCACATAATGCCCCACCAACTTCATTATGTGGGAATGCTTGTCTCCATTTTCAAGATGAGGACACAGGAAGTGTCTGATGCTGTAGTCTGTGCCCCTAATTACTAAACTGCACTGCATCTCAGAGATGCCGTCCGAGACAGCACCAAACTCAGATGAGCCGTTCTGGAAACTAGGCTTTCAGATGGCAGGGGCCAGCCCTTTCCTCTCCTCATCACTGGGCCCCTGTGGTTTGGCCATGGTGAGAAAGGATGATGACAGGACAGATTCATGGAAGCTGTCCCTTCTCCCCTCCAGCCTCTTCCAAATGCAAGCAGCACTGAGCTTCTGAGAAGAGACGCCTCCACGGCTAGTCTATTAGAGGGGATATAGAGCGAAGAGGAGGGAGACATGGGATCCTGATTCCAAGACTCTTAGAGTCAAAAGGGACCTTGCGGATCGGCTGCTTCCTTCCTAGATCCCAAGCTTGATATCAACCACTTTCTAGACTCAGTTTACAAATCTCCAGCAACAGGGAGTTTGTTGCTTCTGAAACCTTGTCCAACCCCTGATAATTGCGATCGTTAGAAAAGTTATTTTTTCCATTGAATTAAAGCTGACCTCTATAGCCTTTACCCACTGGGTTATTTTTAAATATATTTATTGATTTCAGAGAGGAAAGGAGAGGGAGAGAGAGAAACATCAACAATGAGAGAGCAATCGATGCGTTTCTGTCATGTTAATATTTCTTTGTCTTTCCCTTTCTCTTCTACTCTCTCTAAACATCAATGGAAAAATATCCTTGGGTGAGGATTAAAAAAAGAAAAAATGATGAGAGAGAATCACTGATGCGCTGCCCCCTACATGAGCCCTGACAAGTCATGGAACCACGACTTCCTGGTTCATAGGTCCCTCAACCACTGAGCAATGCCTGCCGGGCCCCACTGGTTCTTTAGAACAAGTTCCCTCCCTCTTCTGCAAAGACTCTAGAGTCCAGCTTTTTGTTTAAACCCTAGTCCCACGTTCTTGGGTTGTGTGACCTTGGACAACTTTGTTAGAGGCTCAATGGCTTCAACTCTAATTAATTTCCCACCGTTCCTGTGAAGATGACCTCAGGCCAGATTTACCCGCTTGATCCTCAGTGTCCACACTCTCTTTCCGTTGTCTGGGCATTGCTTTGTACAGTGCTTTTCCAACCACAGTGTTTCCCATGCATTTCTCACCAGACCCTGGGAAATGGGGCTGCTGGAAAAGGAAGGAGGCGAGAGGACATGTGGTTATCTCAGTTTTGCAAGGGATGCAGGCCTCAGCTTCAAAACCAGACTCCTTACTCATGTCCCCATTAACATTCCAGGGCCTCCATATGCCTTGCTCTTTCTTTATTCCTAGTGCCGTCCTCTGCTTACCCCTCTGCCCCAAAGCATTTCTCTTACTTTTTTTGTTTTTTGTGCCCCTGACTATTTCATTTAATCTTTTTTTTTTTAAATATATTTTATTGATTTTTTACAGAGAGGAAGGGAGAGAGATAGAGAGTTAGAAACATCGATGAGAGAGAAACATCGATCAGCTGCTTCCTGCACATCTCCTACTGGGGATGTGCCCGCAACCCAGGTACATGCCCTTGACCGGAATCGAACCTGGGACCTTTCAGTCCCCAGGCCGATGCTCTATCCACTGAGCCAAACCGGTTTCGGCCATTTAATCTTTTTTAAAAGAAAATTTTGTTATTGTTGACACTATTACAGATGTCCCCATCCTCCCCCTTGCCCCCCTCTGCCTTGCTACTATTCATTCTTTTAAAAAATATATTTTTTTTATTGATTTCAGAGAGGAAGGGAGAGAGAGAGAGAGAGAGAGAGAGAGAGAGAGAGAGAGAGAGAGAAACATCAATGATGAGAGAGAATCATCGATAGGCTGCCTCCTGCATACCCCCCACTGGGAGTCGAGCCCACAACCCAGACATATGCCCTGACCAGAAATGGAACCTGGGACCCTTTAGTCCACAGGCCAACCATCTATCCACCGAACCAAACCAACTAGGGCTACTACTCATTCTTTAGGCTCCAACATAGATGTCACTTTGTTCAGGGATCTCTTTGCCTCCACCCATTCACTTACCCCACACCTTCTCACACGTTCTTATATACCCTGCACTTCTCCAGGGGAGTATTCGCCCCACTTTATTATAATCGTTTATTTGTCCTTCTCTCCCACTGGCTACTAGAATGTAATCTCCGTGAGGCCAGGGATATGTCTGTCTTGTTTATTGTTTGCCCAGCACATATCACAAAGCTTGGACTAGAGTAATTGCTTATTAAATTTTTGTTGAATGAACAAATGAGTGACTTGCCACCAGTCCATGGTTAATAGTGGCTAAAATTAGAAGCCAGGTTTTCTTTCTCAGTCCAAGAATTCTTTTTACAATCTTCTGAGCCTAAGCTAATGCCCACCCCTAACTGTACTGTCAGCACATGTCCCCACTTAATTCCCTAGAATCTTAGCTTGTTTATCTGGAAGGAATGTTAGAGCTCATATGACTTAACCCTTTCATTTTATAGATAAGAAAACTAAGACCCACAGCGGTTAAGTGGTTTGCCCAAGGCCATACGGCAAATTGTGGCAGTCCTTTCTGACTTCTAGATTGATGCTTTCCCACTGAGTTCACCTCAGAGCTCAGGGACTCCCCGGGCTTTGTCTTGGGGGTGGAGTAAGAGTCAATAATTTTATCCAAGTCCCTGCTTTCAGGCTCTCTAGCACTCAAAAGTGCAGACACCAAGAAACTATTCTGAGACATCTCCCAGGTAAAGTTTCAGGCAGAGCTGGATGGAGGCGTGTGTGCGCTTGGTGGGGGAGGATGCAGACATGAAAACCATGCTGTGCAGCTTGGCCCCTCTGTTGTGGGGTCCCTCGAGGCTCCCACTGTGACAACACCACTCCCTCTGCCCCTGAAGCTGACCTCTGGGGCCAGAGATCAATAACCTGGGCTTTGGCTTCAGTCCCCTTTAGCCCTCCAGTGACTATAGGCTGCTCAGAAGAGCTAGCAGGACTCAGGGTCATTAAGTAGCTGTCACTCTTCCTCCGCCCCACTTGGGGCACTGCTGGGGGAGGGGCCAGGCGTGGAAACCACTATAGAGGCACACAGGTGTGGCTGATGTTGCCCTCCCCACCAGAAGGGGTCGACCTCTGTGCCTCCCTGAGCCCCGCTTCCTCTTCTTGCTAGGATTTCCTCTTGACCTTTCTGTCCCCTCCTACATCTTAGCACTGCGCCCCCACTCCCCTCACTGAACACCCACCCTCCGCTCCGAGC
The DNA here is from genome assembly GCF_963259705.1 of Myotis daubentonii. Lineage (NCBI taxonomy): Eukaryota > Metazoa > Chordata > Mammalia > Chiroptera > Vespertilionidae > Myotis > Myotis daubentonii. The sequence goes on from NC_081842.1 coordinate 203,652,392, forward strand.
CTCCCTCCTCTCTGCTGTACCCCTCCCTCCCTCACTGAAACTCTACATTTCTCTTATCCCAATCTTCTTCTATGAGCCTCCCCCCATTACCCCCCCACCACCACCACCTTGTGCTGTATAATCTGGAGATATTTTACACTTTTTCAGTCAAGGCAGTAGACAGGAATTCCTCATTCACCATTTTCTATATAACTTCCAAGTAACTTCTCCTCCCCATGTCCCGCCCCTCCTCCCCAAGCCCCGTAAGAACAAATCTACTGGCCATAATATTAGCAAAATCCTGTTTCAGAAACACACTCACCCCCATCCCCACCCCACAACTTCTCAGCAATTTTCCAGGCTCTCTGCCCACCATTTCTTCCCCACATCCACACATCCACCCCGATGCCCCAGCCAATCAATTCTGATTGATAGATTAGGGAGGAGGAGGAAAGAGAATCAGTGAAAGAATCGAGGCCTATTCTTAGTCAAAGCTAAAGGTCCAGGAGGGAGCGATATTAATTGTGGGGAGGATCAGGGGATGACCACTATGGAGCTGAGGGTGAGGTGGTCAGTGTGGGGGAGGATGGATACAGTGGCTCTGAAGGTTGGAAGGAGAGCTGTAGTGGGGCTGGTAGAAGTGAGAAGGCATAAATCAGCAGGAGTTTAGCATGAGGTTTGGGTCTCCAAGACGACCCACAGGTAGGAAATTTACCACCCCATTCATTATTCCTCCCAGCTCAGAGGAGTCCTGGGTCCTGGGTCCTCCCCTGTCCAGCAGGGGGCGCTCTGTCCCCGCATTCCCTTCTCACCCATCAGGCCCAAGTTTCTTTGTTCATTCATTTGAAAATACTGCTGGAGTACCACTGTGTACTAGGCACCGCGCACCAGACACTGTGGCACAGACTGCAGAAATGCCAGCGTGGATGAGACAGACAGACAGACAGACAGACAGACAAGGTCCCAGACTTTGTGGTGCTTTCCAGGTAGTGAATAGTAAATAATTATAGTGGTTTAATTCAAGGGAAAGGGGATCAGACAAAGCCCTCCTGAGAAACGTAAAGTGAGACAGAACAGATGCCTAAGTCTTGACCAGATGATGATGCGGAAAAGAGGTGTGCAGGGGCTGTGTTTCAGGCAGAGGGAACAAAATGCAAAAACAGGCAGGAAGGATGAGGGTCCTTCAGAAGGAAGGCGAAGAGCCTGCCTGTATCTGATTCAGCTTTGGTCAGAGGTTTAACCCTCTATTGTGGAGCACACACGGCTGGAGCCTTCACATTTTTCTCCAAGGTTTAACTTTCTTGATAATTGCTTTTTTTTTTTTGAGAAGGGAAGGAGAACCAGCAGGCCTTTGGGACCTTTCTAGAGTAAACCAAACAACTTGGGAGAGAAAATTCCTGTTCACCCCCTTCCTAAACTCAACATTTTTTTGAACAGAAGGAGTGGAACAGAAGATTTAGTTTAAGCTCTCATGCCTCTCCCAAGGATATGGGGGGAGCCAAGTCCTACGCTCACACGTTTTGATAAAATGTGCCAAAATGAGATATTTTAATCACAGTTTAAAATTCGAAATTCCAGCAGCTGGTCTGTTAAAAAGTAGTATAGAGGTGTGCCAGGCAATTAATGAATACAAATATGTTTTATGATGTTTGTGGTATTTTTTCAGCTTTTAAAATTTGTGATTTTGACGATGTCTTTTCTCGTTCTTAATAAACATTCACTTGGGTTACACATTTTATATTTATAACCATGTATTCCTTTTCTTTTTCTTAAATTTTATGTATTGATTGATTTGAGAGAGAGAGAGAGAGAAACATCAATTTGCTGTTCCACTTATTTATGCATTTATTGGCTGATTCTTGTATGTACCTTGACAGGGGATCAAACCCACACCTTGGTGCAGCTGGCATGATGCTCCAATCAGCTGAGCTACCCAGCCAGGGTTTATGTTCCTTTTTTTTTTTTTTTTTTTTTAAAGAGGACCTCCTCAATTCTAAAAGCTCCAGGCCCAATAAGACCTGGGTCTGCCCCAGTGGGATTCCAGAGCCCTGTCCACTGGCTTCAGGCCTTAACCTGCTGGTGGTCCCTTCCTCTCTCTTTGATCAGTCTCTCCTACCCTGGTGGGTGGTGATGGGTGATGGAGATGCAAGGGGATAAGGAGCCCTGTAATTCCCATGGAGAAGCATGTTGAGAACTACAGAAACTTGGAGCTGTGCCTCCTCAGCTCCTCCTGCGTTTGTGCCCAGAAGAGGAGCCACCTGGAACTAGCCAGGGTATTTGGGCTGAAGTAAGAGTCTGTGTGGGTGCTGCGGCCATCAGCCCATTCCTTCAATGCTGACCCATCCCGCAGCAATAAAGGGCCTTGGCGGCTCTGGTGTCTACTTCACAAGTGTGTTACTCCTGAGTCAGAAGCATCTCCAGGGAGGGCTGCAAACAAGGGGAGGAGGTGCACTTGACTGGCCTAAGTGTTCTGAGGTGTGGGGTGGAGGTGGGTGAGGAGGATTTGAATGATGTAATTTCTTAGCATAGATCATCTGACAGAGGGTGCATCCCTGTCAGGTGCTGGGTAATACTGAGCCCTCAGACCCACATGGAAATGCTTTGGATCCGAAGCTGGGAGGCCTTGTGATCTTGCACTGGCTACATTTTATAAAAGACCCCCCCCCCACTCCTTCACTCAGCTTCTGGGGGTTTCCTGGAAACAGGGTGGTGGTGAGAGTGGCCACAGACTCCCCTCAGGGGTTATTTTGGAAGGTAACACCTTCCCTCTGCTTACCACAGCCTCCTCCGAGAGCCTCCCCACCTCCTAGCACCCATGGCTGCTGACAGCTGGCAGAGGGAAACTACAAGGCCAGAAGTTGAGCTAGTCTGATCAGGAGAAGCCAGCGGTGGAGAGAGGTGGGGAATGAGGCCCCTGAGTGGAATACCCACGTGGGCACAAGGTAGGGGCTCCAGGCCAGGACCCTCTGCCCTAGGACCCTCTGCCCAGGAGCCTGTTTCTAAGGGGGACTGAATGAGGGGTGTCCGAGATGCGTAGGAGCTCCTCTTCCTTGCACCCATTTTAAGCCATAGAAACCAAGGAAGTGACTTGAAGAAGCCCCCAGAGGAAGTTAGTGACAGAATTGGGCTAAAACCAAGATCTCCCAGCTCTACCCTGTCTTCCCACAATCCCAACTTTCCCTTTCCAGAAATCCTGGTATCCAGAACTTTCCCAAATGTTTCCTGAGACTTCATGGAATATTCTAGAAACACAATTTTTGTTGTTGTTATTGTTGTGTATGTGTGTGTATTTAATATTTTTATTGATTTCAGAGAGGAAAGGAGAGCGAGAGAGAGATGAGAGAATCATCTATACGCTGCCTCCTGCACGCCCCCAACTGAGGATTGAGACCACAACCCAGGCATGTGCCCTGACCAGAATCTAACTATGATCTCTTGGTTCATAGATCGAGGCTCAACTGAGCCACGCTGGCAGGGGTAGACACATAATTTCTAATAACATTTATTGGAAATATACATGTATAACAAAAACTAAATACATTTCTAAGATTGGTCTTGTTATGACATAATTATTGTCTTTAATAAATGGTGTGCTGTCCCAAGTGTTGTGCACGCCCCAACTGTAATGGCTGAAATCCACCACCACCTTCTCTTTGAGGCCGCACTTCCCATGAGTTACTCCCAGGCAGTGACTGAGCAGGAAGGACAGGAATGCAGGCCATCCCAGGAGGTGAGGGAGTCCTCTGCTGGGCAGTTTTGGATAGAGGAATTCCTGTTGGCTCTGCTGAAACTTTCTTAGAATTGCAGTCTAAGACTTTTCCTGCCCAACCTCCATTCCTTCCTCTGTTCTCCGTGAGGTGTCACCTACACCATGATCTGACGGCATTCCTAGCTTCCTCTGGCTCCTTGTCCACTTTCCCCTCCCAGGTATTTTCCCCATAAACCCCTCCCACATCTAATGCCCTGGTAGCATTTGCTTCTCAGAGGACCTGAACTAACACATCAAGAATTCCTACAAGAGTCAGTGTGGTTCATTCAGTGTTTGAGCGTCAACCTATGAACCAAGAGGTCACAGTTCGATTTCCAGTCTTGGGCATATGCCTGGGTTTCAGGCTCTATCACCAGTGTGGGGACTGTGGAGGCAGCAGATGAATAATTCTCTCTCATCCTTGATGTTTCTATCTCTCCCTCCCTCTTCCTTCCTCTCTGAAATCAATAAAAATATATTTTTAAAAAAAGAATTCCTACAAGAGATTAACCAATGAGCTTATATGCATAGCCCATGGACAGATAATAGTATGGGGAAGGCCAGGGAGAAGATGGAAGTGGGGTGGAGGGGGACAATGGAGGGAGGGGGGAAAAGGGGCATCTGTAATAATTTCAACAATAAAAATAAATTTTTAAAAAAGAATTCCTACAAGGTTCATGAACTATTCTTCAATGCATAAATGCATTGTTTTATTTCAATAGACATTCTTCAATTTCATATTAATGAATTCATCAACCACATATTGAGTTGACTTAAGATATTTGATAATTTTACTATGTTTTACAACTTGTCTTATTATTTCAGCATGTGATACTCAATGCTTATTGTCTGTTCAAAATAAGAATCAATTTTTGATCACTTCTTATAGCAGTTAACTTGTGACACCTCTGTTATTTTGTGAGAAGCTGGCTACCTCCTTTAATCTAGAGGGGATGACCTTCTGGTAGGATTTTGCTAATATATTCTTATTTTATAAGTGGTCCATAGGAAATGAGTTTGAAAAGGTCTGGGCCGGGCCGGCCTGGCTCAATGGTTAAGTATGGATCTATGAACTAGGAGGTCAAGGTTCGATTCCCGGTCAGGGCACATGCTCAGGTTGCGGGCTTGATCCCCAGTAGGGGGCGTGCAGGAGGCAGCTGATCAATGATTCTCTCTCATCATTGATGTCTTTATCTTTCTCTCCCTCTCCCTTCCTCTCTGAAATCAATTAAATGAAAAAAAAAAAAAAAAAAAAAAAGGCTGGCCTGAACCCATCTTAAACATGTGTACTTTCTCAGCTCCTGAATCTGCTTAAGCCAATGGGCTTTAGACAGCTCCTCTGGCTGAGGGCAAGCAGAGTTTGGTATTGTCAGAATCCGCAGGGAACAAGTCTTCCAGAATTTGTGCTTGCCCACCCTGACCAGAGAGGAGACCCTCAGTTTTGTAAGCCATTTCATGTTGACCCCTTTGGTCTCCTTTGATGTGATGATATTGTTGGATGTCTGGGGGTTTTGATCAAGATGAGAATATTTTCAAGTTAAAAGACTTTTGCTATGAACGGTGTCTCAAATTTCTCTTGTACACTTTTCAAGGTGTTTTCACAAATGGCTCAATTAGCTCTTAAAATGTCCCTGTGATTCTTAGAGCACAAGCTCTGGAGTTAGGCCTGGGTTAAATTCTAGCTCATTATGTGACCCTGGGCAAGCCATTTAAAATCTCTGAGCCTTATTTCCTTTCCTGGGAAATAGAGATGCTACTTCCTCTGGAAGGATGCGGGGAGATCCTGTGCATTTTTTTTTATTTTTTAATATATTTTATTGATTTTTTACAGAGAGGAAGGGAGAGGGACAGAGAGCTAGAAACATCGATGAGAGAGAAACATCGATCAGCTGCCTCCTGCACACTCCCTACTAGGAATGTGCCTGCAACCTAGGTACATGCCCTTGACCAGAATCGAACCTGGGACCCTTGAGTCCACAGGCTGATGCTCTATCCACTGAGCCAAACCGGTTAGGGCAATCCTGTGCATTTTAATGGTGAGCTGAGCAAAAGCTGCATCAGATGAGGTCTCAGAGCCTAAGTCAGGGGGTCTGGGGAGCCACTGAAGCATTTTGAGTGGTTGGTGACATGGTGAAATTTCCTTCCCTGCCATGGTCCAGACAGAAGAAACCTCCTGTTTTGTGTTCTGTGCTCCCTCAACACTTTGACTCTCTTTTTTTTATATATATATATATTATTGATTTTTTACAGAGAAGAAGGGAGAGGGATAGAAAGTCAGAAACATCGATGAGAGAGATCGATCAGCTGCCTCCTGCACACCCCCTACTGGGGATGTGCCCGCAACCAACGTACATGCCCTTGACTGGAATTGAACCTGGGACCCTTGAGTCCGCAGGCCAACGCTCTATCCACTGAGCCAAACCGGTTCGGCACTTTGACTCTCTTTAAAAAAAAAAATGTTTTTCTTGATTTTCAGAGAGAGAGAGAGAGGAAGGAAGAGGGAGAGAGAAAGAAATATCAATGATCAAGAACCATCAATCAGCTGCCTCCTGAACACCCCCTACTGGGAAGTGAGCCCATAACCCAGGCGTGTGCCCTGACCAGGAATCGAACCAGTGACCTCTCAGTGCATGGGATGATGCTCAACCAACTGAACCAGGGCAACACTTTGTCTCTTAAAGGTCTTCACCATTATCCCTTATTGGGTCTTTTCTACTTAGACTGGGAGATTTCAGGGGGCCAGAGCAGATGTAGAGTCTACTGAGGTTCAGATACTATGGGTTAGTATTATAACTAATGCTGCTATGCACATTCATGTACAAGTTTTTGTATGAACATGTTTTCAATTTTATATATATACTAGAGGCCTGTTGCACGAAAAGATTCATGCAATAGGCCTTCCCTTCCCCTGGCTGCCGGCACCAGTTTTCCTCCGGCACCCGGGACCCAGACCTTCGCTCTGGCCAAAGCCACCTTCAGTCTTTGCTCCGCCGCTTCGCGCCTATGTATGCAAATTAACTGCCATTTTTGTTGGCGGTTAATTTGCATATCTCGCTGATTAGCCAATGGGAGGCATAGCGAAGGTACAGTCAATTACCATGTTTGTCTATTATTAGATAGGGGGGTGTGTGTGTGTAGAATTGTGGGGTCATATGGTAACTCTCTATTTAACTTTTAAAAAAATATATATTTTATTGATTTTTTACAGAGAGGAAAGGAGAGGGATAGAGAGTTAGAAACATCCACGAGAGAGAACCATCCATCAGCTGCCTCCTGCACACCCCTACAGGGGATGTGCCCGCAACCAAGGTACATGCCCCTGACCGGAATTGAACCTGGGACTCTTCAGTCCACAGGCCGACGCTCTAGCCACTGAGCCAAACTAGTCAGGGCTCTATTTAACTTTTTGAAACTGTCAAACTTTTCCAAAGTGGCTGCATCATTTTGCATTCCCAACAGCAGTGTGTAAGGGTTCCAATTTCTGCACATTGGCACCAACACTTGTATTTTATTATACCTTAAAAATATTATAACCATCCTAGTGGGTGTGAAATGGTAATTCATTGTGGTTTTGATTTGCATTTCCCTAATGACTTACTTATGTGGAATATTTTTTATGTGCCATTTGTATATTTTCTTTGGAGAAATGTCTCTTCATATACTTTGCATGTTGTTGTTTTTTTCTTTTTTTAAAAAATAACTTCAATAGACCTTTTAGGAATTGGTAGATGGAATAATTTTTAAGTGTTAAACATTTATTATTACTATTATTATTATTATTATTTTAAAATATATTTTATTGATTTTTACAGAGAGGAAGGGAGAGGGATAGAGATTTAGAAACATCGATGGGAGAGAAACATCGATCAGTTGCCTCCTGCACACTCCCTACTGGGAATGTGCCTGCAACCAAGGTACATGCCCTTGACCGGAATTGAACCTGGGACCCTTGAGTCCGCAGGCTGACGCTCTATCCACTGAGCCAAACCAGCTAGGGCTTAAACATTTATTATAAATAGAATGTATGTATATAATTACAGAGTATAGAACACTAAAATAAAAAGTAAAATGAAAAAGTAGAAATAGTTTTCTCTTTTTTAATCTCCAGCCTTACTCCTACAAGTAACCATTATTAACAGCTTCATATATATCCTTCTAGGATTTCTCTTTAAAAAAAAATTTTTTTTTTATTGATTTCAGAGAGGAAGGGAGAGAAAGAGAGAGAGAGAGAGGGAGAGAGAGAGAGAGAGAGAGAGAGAGGAAACATCAATGAGGAGAATCACTGATTGGCTGCCTCCTGCACACCTCCTACTGGGGATCAAGCCTGCAACCTGGGCATATGCCCTGACTGGGAATCGAAGCCTGATCTCCTGGTTCATAGGTCAATGCTCAGCCACTGAGCCATGCCAGCTGGGCTAGGATTTCTCTTTTTTATTAAAGTATAGTTGACAAAAATATTAATTTCAAGTATACAACATAGTGATTCTACTACTTTGCTTGTTTTTATTTGTTCTTTATTATTGAGTTGTAAGAGTTGTTTATATATTCTGGATACAAGTTATTTGTGAGATATATGATTTGGCAATATTTTCTCCCATTCTGTAGGTCATCTTTTCACTAAAAAAAAAAAAATCATTGAGGTGAAATTCACATAACATAAAGCCAGCCATTTAAAGTGAACAATTCCTTGGGGTGGTAAACACAGAATACAATATACAGATGATGGATTGTAGAATTGTATACCTGAAATCTGTATAATTTTATTACCCAATGTCACCCAATAAATTCAATAAGTAAAATAAAGTGAACAATTCACTGGCATTTAACACATGCATAATGTTGTGCAACCACTACCTATATCTAATTCCAAACATTTCCATATCTTTTCTAATCCGGGTGCCTTTTTAAAAAGTATTTTTCTTACCTAATTGCCCTGGCTAGAATCTCCAGGCAATGTTGAATAGAAGTGGTGGGAGTGGATGTCCTGGTTTTGTTCTTGATCTGAGAGTGAAAGCCACCAAGCTTTCACCATGAAGTGCAACGCTGGTGGTGGTGGTGGTGGTGGTGGTGGCGTGCTTTTCGTAGTTAGGAGTATTCTAGCTCCAGTGGATTTGAATCCCAGCTATGTGACCTCTTGCCAGGATGGGGAAACTTCCTGTCCCTAGTTGGGTAAGTGTTTTTATTAGGAAAGGGTGTCAAGTGCACTTTCTGCATCTATTGAGATGATCATGTGGTTTTGGCCCTTTATCCTATTCACATAGTGTATGACATTAATTGATTTTTGGATGTTAAGCCACTTCTGGTATGAATCCCGTTTAGTCATGGTGCATAATCCTCCTTTTGTTGTGGATTTTCCCCTCCATATTCCTAAGGGCTATTAGTCTTGTTTTCTTATGATGTTTTTGGTTTTGGTATCAGGGCAATACTGGCCTCAGAGAATGAGCTGGGAAGTGTTCCCTTCTCTTCTGTTTTTTGGGAAGAATTTGTAAAGAATGATGATCAATTCTTTGAATGTTAGGTAGACTCCATTTGAGTCGTACCTTTTGGAGACAGGTGAAAACATGGAAAGTCCCGGGCCGCTGGGACCTTAGGCAGAGGCAGTGGAATCTGGGACACAGATCTGTCCTGATTGGTGAGCACGTTATTTTAAAACATTTGAACCAACTTTGGAAAATATATAGATATTTCACATAAAAATCCTGATTTCAAAATTCTCTAGAAAAGTCAGGATCTGGCAACACTGGCTCCTAATTATGCTGAGCTGAGCCACGGTGAATGGCTCCTGGTCCCTCATTTGCCTCCATCCCCTTCCTCCCATGTGAACCCTGACACCAAGGCTGAGTGTCCTGTACCATCTGTACCATCTGTACCATATTCATTCCTGGGCCAATTGATGTTAACGGCATGGCCACTGTACGTGCTTGAGTTGATGCTACCTGGTTACCTTTACCGAGTATTTGTTTGCTCATCTATAAAACGGGGACCTCGCCCAAGCTGGTTTGGCTCCTTGGATAGAGCATCGGCCTGCGGACTGAAGGGTCGCGGGTTTGATTCCGGTCAAGGCCACATGCCTGGGTTGTAGGCTCCATCCCCAGTAGGAGGCGTGCAGGAGGCGTGCAGGATTCTCTCTCATCATTGATGTTTCTATCTCTCTCTCCCTCTCCCTTTTTCTCTGAAATCAATAAAAATATATTTTTAAAACACACACACACTCAAAACAACAACAAAAACGGGGACATGAATAATTCTTACCATGGAAGATTTTGAGAAAGATTAGATAATTGTAAAGACATTTGGCATATAGGAGGCACTCAATAAATCTACCCTTTGCTTTTTTTCCTGGCTGTATAGTATTCTATTTCATGGCCATACATAATGTGTAGCATTCCTGTAATGATGGACATATATGTGGACTTCAAATGTTCCCTCTTTCACACAAGGCTGGAAAGAGCATCCATGTCCATGGTATGCAGTGTTGCATGGTAGTTAAGAGTATATTAGCTCCAGTGGATTTGAATCCCAGCTACTGTGACCTCTTTTTACCTCCTATCTTCTTAGAATGGTAGAGGTGAGAGGATGGATGGGATGACCTCAGAATTCATTTGAAGAAATATCTGCAAATTTTTCCACAGGACTGGAAAGTCAAGGTGGGTGCAGGGGAAGTTGCAAGAGTCTTGAGGCCCCTTCTGCAAATGTGAGAGCTGGCGCACCCTATCTCAGGATCTCTCCACCCTAGGGTGTGAAGCCAAAGCCAACTCATTGCATCTGATAGACTGGCAGCTGGGGACATGAGCTAAGTGGGTGTCAGGCAGAGGGAGGGAGGTGTCAACCACAGAGTAAAGTGAGGTGAGAGCACTGTGGACTGGGCTGAGCTCCCCACCCTCAGCCCTGCCCTTAGAGTCCACACACAGACCCTTAACCCTCTGGACCAATGATGGACCTCCTCCTGGACTCCTTCTTTGGTGCCCTTCAGAAATATCCATGCAACACAGCTCCGTGACCCACACACTAAGCTGGTGGGTAGCACAGCTGGCTGGCCTCAAGACTGGCGTGGTAGTGGCTACAGATTGGAGAGTTTTTGAGGTTTTCAAAAAGGAAGTAAGGCTTCTGCCTGTAGTCTTATTCCTTCTCTTAATTACTTGACCAAGCCAGCCTGACACCTTGGCTATATCTTGCTTCCTGAACCCCCACCCAAAAATAATACGCCCTGATGCTTGTACATCACTTCCTATTTCAGCAACATCCAGCAAGCCTTCTGATAACTGGATGTAAGTTCCAAGGTCTGGGTCATGTTCCTATGGGCTATATTCCCAACAACTAGTCCAATGCCAGATGCATAGTTGGCAATCAAGAAATGTGTGAATGGCCCCAGCCACTTTTGCTCAATGGTTAGAGCATCAGCCCTTAGACTGAAGGATCCTGGGTTCAATTCTGGTCAAGGGCACGTACCTCAGTTGCAGGCTCTATCCCTGGCCCTGTTCAGGGCATGTGGGAGGCAACCAATTGATGTGTCCCTCTCACATCGATGTTTCTCTCTCTGTGTCTCTCCCCTTCCCTTCCACTCTCTCTAAAAATCAACAGGAAAAAATATCCTTGGCTGAGGATAACCAAAATAACATATAAATAAATAAAAGAAAGAAATATGTGAATGAACAAGTGAGTGAATGAATGACAGGCCCTTGAAGTGCTTGCAGGGTGCCGGATGCTAATTCCACTTGTTCGTTTCCCCAGTCCTTAACTTGGGTCTCGTCCATCCTGATTTTCCTGGGGGTCCTTTGGCTCCCGAAGGGAATCCAGACTCGACTATACCACAGTTGTGGCCCTTTTTACTTCTTCATCGGTACCCCCTCCAGCAACTCTTCCCTGAGCTCTCCTTCCCCTCCGGGGATGTCATAGCCCCAACTTAGGTTATGTGACTTTGAGTCGATCACTTTCCTTCTCAGAGTGTCAGTTTTCTTGCGTGTAAAGCGGGGTTAATTGCATCCATTTTGCAGGGTCATTGTGCTGACTGAGGTAAACAAAGCATGTGGAAGCGCTTGGCAGGGTTCCTGGCACGTGGCGAGGGTGGAGCGCTTAGGGCAGTTATTATTGTGGTGTGGAGACTGGGGAAGGCTGCATTGGATGAGACCAATGGTCTCCAACCAGGCGTTAATGAACAAAGCAATAAAACGGAACGTAGCCCAAACCGGTTTTGCTCAGTGGATAGAGCGTCGGCTTGGGACTCAAGGGTCCCAGGTTCGATTCCGGTCAAGGGCGTGTACCTTGGTTGCGGGCACATCCCCAGTAGGAGATGTGCAGGAGGCAGCTGATCGATGTTTCTCTCTCATTGATGTTTCTAACTCTCTATCCCTCTCCCTTCCTCTCTGTAAAAAAATCAATAAAATATATTAAAAAAAAACCCAACAGAACGTAGCTCGTCTCTAAAAGTGTGTGCTGCCCAGATTCTGGTCTCCCAAAATGAGCCAGAAAGAGCCATCACAATTTAAACACTTTTAGAAAGTTGACTTGCAGACACTCGCCTACCTAGGCAAAGACTGATGTCCAATGTTAACAATATAACCCACATTGGTCAAGTGCTTGCTATGGACCAGAGCTCGATGTGAATGATCTTGAGGAATCTTCAAAAGGACCCTGCGAGGCAAAAACTATTATTATCCCCATTTGACAGATGAGAAAAGAAGGACAGAGAAGTTAAATGACTTGCCATAAGGTCACAGAGCTAGGGTTAAATCCAGCAGAGCTAATATTCTTAACCACTCTGCATACTATCTCTGAATGGAGGTCCTTTCCAGTCCTGTGTGGAGCAGAGAAAAATTGGAGTCCACCAATAGAAGAATGCTATTATGTCCATTCCTGCAAAATAGTACTACATAGTCGCCGAAACCGGTTTGGCTCAGTGGATAGAGCATCGGCCTGCGGACTGAAAGGTCCCAGGTTCGATTCCGGTCAAGGGCATGTACCTGGGTTGTGGGCACATCCCCAGTAGGAGATGTGCAGGAGGCAGCTGATTGATGTTTCTCTCTCATCGATGTTTCTGACTCTCTATCTCTCTCCCTTCCTCTCTGTAAAAAATCAATAAAATATATTTTAAAAAAAAATAGTACTACATAGTCAAGAAAAAGCAGGAGGCAGCCCTAGCTGGTTTAGCTAAGCGGATAGAGCATTGGCCTGCAGACTGAAAGGTTCCAGACTCAATTCTGGTCAAGGGCACATGCCTGGTTGCAGGCTTGATCCCAGTAGGGGGTGTACAAGAGTCAGCCTATCAATGATTTTTCTTTCATTATTGATGTTTCTATCTCTCCCTCTCCCTTCCTCTCTGAAATAAATTATATATATAAAAACCAGGAGGCAGATGTCTGTATTCTGGCATGAAATTATGGCCATGGCAGATTGTTGGATAGGAAAAGCTGAAGAACAATATGCATCGCATAATTCATTTTTATCTAAAGCAAAATTTAAAAGTCCATCTGCCTGTTCATAGGTTCATAGACAAATGTCTGGAAGAATAAACACAAAAAATTCCTTTGACCACTGGGACATTGTGGAGGGGAGCTTCCATTTTTTAAAATCTCTATTTGTTTTATATATTCATGACTCACAAGCATGCATTTTTCTGTGTTCTTGAATTACCTCTTGGGGCATCTACACTCTATCCGGATTAGAGAAAGGATTTCCAGGAGAGGGAGATCAGAGATGGAACAGGAGGAGGAAGACGTGTGTTGCCTCCTGCCCTCTCCCCGGTGAGATCAGATTCCCGCTGTCTTCTCTATCTCACCCAGGATCCTTCTGTTGCCTGCTCTCATCTCTGCCTGTTCCTGTCCCTGCTGTCACCTGTCTTCCCTGTCATCATCACTGTCCATCTCTGTTTCAGTTGGGCCCCGTCCCCAGAAGGACCTCAGCTCTAGCCTCTGAGCCCTCTCTGCCCCTTTCTTGTTCAAGGTTCTCTGAGAACCAGATAGCAACCCCCTCCTCCTCCTCACCCCCAGACACTGACATTTCAGTGGCCCAGTTCACAGTGGCCCAAAAACCACTTTCTTTTCTTTCCTTTTTTTTTTTAAAAGCTCATGGCTTTCTTTCTTTTTTTAAAAAAAAATATATTTTATTGATTTTTTACAGAGAAGAAGGGAGAGAGATAGTTAGGAACATCGATGAGAAAGAAACATCGATCAGCTGCCTCCTGCACGCCCCCCAGTAGGGATGTGCCTGCAACCCAGGTACATGCCCTTGACCAGAATCGAACCTGGGACCTTTCAGTCCACAGGCCAATGCTCTATCCACTGAGCCAAACCAGTTCGGCCCCAAAACCACTTTCAATGAATGACAAACACATGCATTTGGACGGAGTACATCTCTATGCCCGTCATTTTATTATTCAGTCTACGGAGAGCGTTTGCTGCACATAAAGCACCTCTGACCCCTTGTAATAACTTGGTGTCCCTGAGGGGACACTCAGCCACCAACTGAGAACCACTGACTGAGAGCTGAAACGTGACCTGAAAACAGGAAGGGATGCTCAATACATCCCTTACGTGTTTCCAAAACAGAAACAAAACAAACGAACAACCATCACGGTGTCCTATAGAGTGGCCACGTGTAGATAAAGGCTGGTGGGCACCCCCCGCACACACTTGTCAGGTCTCACAGGCCCCAGACTGCCTGCCTGCCCCCTTCTTCCTATTTGTGGCAAATAAAAAGGAAGTCAAATGTAGCACCTTCCCATCAGCTCTTGCAGCCACTGGGGCTTCAGCCGCAGCCGCCAGCCCTCCCCCCTTCCCCAGCCAGAGGGGACCGCAGAGCCAGGTGAAGAGCCTCAAGCAGGAGGCCCTCCGTTGGGGTGTTTGCTCTGAGGCCTGGGCAGGGCTGGAAGGAGTTGGGGAGGAGGGAAGGAGTCTGTGTTTTGGTGGGTGCTGGGGTGCCCAGGAGCACGTGGGGTAAAGAGGGAAGGGTAGTTACTGCGGGGAAGGGGAAGGGCCTTGGGACATGTGTTGAGCTCAGGTGGTCCCGTGCTTTGCAACCTTCAGTGAAAGATGGCAGAGAAGAGAGGAGATGACTGAGCAGACAGCTGAGCTCAGGGCATCTTCCTGGCAGGCCACTCTCTTAGACAGACCCTGGTGAGAGAGCTGAGGGGGCAGTCTGGGTGGCAGGGCTCTGGGACCTCCTGAGCTGCCCAGAAAAGCTGTGTGGATGAGCAGATGCAGGGGCTCTGCTTGGTGGAGTTGCCCTTGGCGGGGAGCCTGTGGTGGGTAGTCATGGAGTCATGAGTCCCTCCCAGCATGGAGGAGAGGGGCTTCCCAGTTCCCTGTGGCCCCAAGGAGTCTGGGATATTCCCTCAGATCTCTGAGCTCACTTGTGAATAACCTTCATGAAGACCCTCCTCTCTCTTCTCTTCCTCACTCCTCACCTCTGATTGGCTAGTCTCCACTCGAGGCTCTTCCTGCACCTACCAGGAGCACATCATTGGCTTCTAAATGTCAGCACTGAGAGAGTCCTTACACATCAAATAGTCCAACCCGCCCATTTTGCAGATAGGGAAACTGAGGCCGGGAGGGCAGTGACTGGCTCAAGGCCACATGATGGTTTAATGGGAGAGCCAGCCCTGGAAGCCATGCCATTTGGAGGACCTTTACTGCTCACCTGTGACTGACTTGTCTTCCCAGCAGGTAGTGGTGGCATGAAGGGGGGACCTGCTCCAGAATTGGGTTGTTGCCACAAGACCGAGCCCCTGAGGAGCACAGGGAGTTCCCTGTCCCCCAGCCTGGACTTCCAGTCCTGCCAAGACGACCAGGTGAGGTGGAATCGCAGCCCTGCTTATGGAGGGAGGGGATGTTAGGAGGAAGTGGGGGAAATCTGGAGGGACCTGAGTTCCCATTGTCCCCTGGTCCTGAGCACCCCTGCCCCAGTGCATCATGGGGATGGGCCCTTGAGGTGCCAGACACCCTCTCCCGTGCCTTGGGGGCCAGACTCTCCTGTGGGCCATGAGAAAGGGGCAGGGCCACTGGAGGCTTGGGTGTATGATTGTGGCCTTGGCTTTAGGGCCCATCTTGTGGGGTTTGCCATCTTCTTTGTTGTTGTTAATCCTCACCGAGGACATTTTCCCACTGATTTTTAGAGAGAGTGGGAGGGAGGGGGAGAGACAGAGAGAGAAACATCGATGTGAGAGAGACACATTGATTGGTTGCTTTCCACACTCGTCCCAACTGGGGCTGGGGATCGAGCCTGCAACCGAGGTACATGCCCTTTATTGGAATCGAACCCGAGACCTTTCAGTCTGTAGGCCGATGCTCTAACCTCTGAGCCAAACAGGCCAGGGTGGGTTTACAGTCTTGATGAGGATTTTCCTCAAGTTGTCCTTGGCTCCATTCAAAACAGAGTAGATGGTCTGAGACATGGTGGGACCAGGGTGGTTAGGAAGGGAGGTGGGAAGAATGCTAGGTAAGGGGCTCTGGGGGCAGCGGGAAGGTGATCCTGGGTAGACATGCAAGTCCCCGGGGAAAGGACTCTGAGTGAGGGAAAGGGAAGCCATTTGACTGACAGATATGGTGAGGGTGAGTGGCTCTTAGCTTCTCCTCCTGCTTTGGAAACCAAACTAAGGGTGGGATCATCCCAGGGACCCAGGAGTCACAGCCCCCAGCCCCTTGCCCCCTGCCCTCCAGGTCTTCCCAGCCTGCAGGCCGCTTCCAGACACAGTGGACATCCACGGCCCATCCTGTGCCAGTTGGCTGTGCCCCCTGCCACTGACACCAGCCAGGTCTGCCCTGTTGGCCTGCCCCCGGAGCCTGGCTCTCTACCTATGTCCCTGCAGCCGGCACCCCCGGGCACAGCCCCACAGGGCCTCAGAGAGGACTCCCAGAACACGAGTAAGTCCAGGCCCCAGGGCTGCACTTGGTGGAGGCTGAGGTGGGGGCGCTGTTAGGCTTCAGGGTGGAAGGGGGAGGGGACCCAGTGTCACTGGTAAGGACAGAGCCTCAGGCACACTTGACGAGCACACTTTGGCCTGGAGTCCTGACCTAGGGGTGCAGGGGGCTCTCAAGGCGGTGACACCTGAGCCAGAGGAGGTGGGCCGTGGGATCTGGTGTAGGCTGTGAGGATGGCACCTGCCCACCTCTTTGAGCCAGAGGAGTCTCTATCATGAGTGAGGGCACTGACTGGGAGTTGGGGTGGAGTCCGGTGCTGCTCTTTTAGCGCAAAGACCTTGGGAACATCAATGAGGCCAGTTTCTTCTTCCATGAAAGTCAGCTCTCACTATCCCTATGTTCTAGGCTTGTTGCATTTTAATACACCATTCCCTTAGGCCAGGGGTCCTCAAACTTTTTAAACAGGGGGCCAGTTCACTGTCCCTCAGACCGTTGGAGGGCTGGACTATAGTTTAAAAAAAAACTAGTCAGCTGCTAAGCAATAGGCAGCAGTGGCAAAAACACCCGGCGGGCCAGATAAATGTTTTCGGCGGGCCGCATGTGGCCCGCGGGCCGTAGTTTGAAGACCCCTGCCTTAGGCCACTGTGACCTCCTGGAGGGCAGGGACTGTTGGTTGTGTCCTTTATCCCTTACCCCCACCCCCTGTAAGAGCACGGAGCAAAACAGCTCAGTATAAAGCTGGTTGAGTGAATGAATGAGAATTCAAGCAGACTATATATATATACACACACTAGAGGCCCGGTGCACGAAATTCATGCACAGGGTGTGTGTGTGTGTGTGTGTGTGTGTGTGTGTGTGTGTCTGTGTTCCTCAGCCTGCCTGCACCCACTCACAATCCTGGACCGCTGGCTCCTAACCACTCTGCCTGCCTGACTGACTGATTGCCCCTAACCACTCGCCTGCCTGCCTGATTGCCCCTAACCACCCCTGCCTCAACCCCCGCTGTGGTGGCTTTGTCCAGAAGGATGTCCGGAATGACGTCTGGAAGGTCGTTCGGCTGTCTGGTCTAATTAGCATATTACGCTTTTATTATATATATATATAGTTTTTACTTCATATCACTCCTGATTAGCTCCTACCTCACTGTCTGTTGTATCTCAGTCCCCTTGCAAAGCTCTTCTCTACTTACCTCCTAAATATTCACCTGTTCCGGAACTCAGTCCAGAGCCCTCTTCCCTTCCCTTCTCTCCCTCCTCCTCCCCTCCTCTCCTCCCCCCTTCTCTTTCCCTCTGCTCTCCTGTTCTCTTTAGAGTGGCACTGTGTGCTAGGACCTCCTGTGATGATGGAAATGTTCTATGCCTGTGCTGGCTAATATCGTACCTCATACCTGCTGAGCTTTCTTAATGTGGCTAGTGCCATCGAGGAGCTGAAATTTTTATTGTATTTATTTTAATTAATTTCAGTGTGGACACATCTCAGGTGTCCATTTTGGACACAGCAGACCTAGTGTCATCCTCAGGTGATATCATCTGGGCCCCAGGCACCCGAATTTATATCTCCAGCTCAGACCTCGCCTTGACACTCCAACCGCCCACTGGACTGCTCCACGTGGTGTCTAACAGGCTTCCTCAGTGGTTTCCTCTCCCTAGAATTGTTCCGCACTGCACCAGTACTGGCCGCTTTTCTTGGCAAGTGTGATTGCAGACAGGGAAGTCCAGCGAGAGGAAAGGTCTTGTCCAGTCGCCAACCCCAGGGGGCAGGCTAGGTGGGAGCAGCACTTTGGCCCAGCCTGTGGGGCCCTGACTGGCTTCCCTTTCCTTCTCAGAACGCCAGTCACCAGGGCCACATGCCAGCTCCACTGATGACGACAAATTCACAGCCACGTCCCATCTGAGCAGGGATAAGATGGGAAGCCAGCAGGAACAAGCTGATGAGGAGGCCCCCTGCCCGTCCTTCTCTCCCCACAACAGCTCTTCCCCAAACCCCTGGCAGAATGGAAAGTGCTCCAGCTCCTTGGCTTTCTGCTCCTGCCCCCCACCCATACCCATCTCCAAAGAACGCCCATTCCTCCTTCACCCCCTCTGCCCTGCA
The DNA here is from genome assembly GCF_963259705.1 of Myotis daubentonii. NCBI lineage: Eukaryota > Metazoa > Chordata > Mammalia > Chiroptera > Vespertilionidae > Myotis > Myotis daubentonii. The sequence goes on from NC_081842.1 coordinate 203,671,064, forward strand.
TATCCACTTCTCCTGCCCCCACCTTATCTGTTCACCTATGGGGCCCCTTCTGTCCAATGCCACCCTTTCTTCATGTTGCCCCAAGATACCTCCTACCCCACCAGGGCTCTGCCCAGTGTGCTGATGAGTGTCAGTGAGCCTGGGCACCACAGCTCCTGGGGGGAGACCCTGTGTCCCTACCCAGGGGCCTCTCAAGCCTCTGTTCAAATCCCAATGTCCCAGGCCTCGATTCCAGGCCCTGGAGTTGCCAGGACCTACTCCCCAGCGCCAGAGCATGCTGGCAGGGCGGCTCCAGCAAAGCGGGCCCCACTGGGCTCCCAAGCAGCCCTGCCTTACCCGCTGAAGAAAGAGAATGGCAAAATCCTGTACGAGTGCAACGTGTGCAGCAAGAGCTTCGGGCAGCTCTCCAACCTCAAGGTATCGTCCTCCTGGGCTCCAATGCCCTCCCCCAATCCCCAGCGTCCCAGCATCTTTTAATTTAATGGTGAATTTAGACCTTGATCTCGGTCTCTCTCAGCATCTAGTGCAAAGTCCTTTCCTGAAAAGCCATTCTTTCTAGATTCCCAGTTATATCTCCTCGTGTTTGTTTGTTTGTTTGAAGTTCAGTGGGCGAAGGAGTAGATCTCAGTGAGACCCATAGAACTGAGGGCCAGCCTTTGTCAAGTGGGATCTCACAAACCAGCGCCCAGTACCGTTGGCGTCCACCAGGGGGCGACCATGTCAGCAAAGATGAGCGCTATGCATAAGTTGGCATTGCTGAAGTTGAGGAAAGGTTATGATTATTGAGGGAGATGCCTTCTTGATCCTCAGGCATGAGTTCCCAAACTTTGATGAGCTTCAAACTACCAAAAGAGCTGGTAAACATGCAGATTCCTAGGCCCCAGCCCAGGGATTCTAATTCAGATGGTTAGCGTGGGGCCTGAGAATCTACATTTTTAATGTTTTAATGTACTTCCGGGTGATGCTGATGCTGCTGGTCTGTGGACCACTCTTTGAGAAGCACTGCTCAGGAGATACATTACCCCTTACCTGGCCTTCTGACCACTGCCACCTCCCTCCCTCAGGGCAACAGAGAGGGGTACCTGGGGGATGGAAGAGAGGCCCTGAGCGGGGAGTGACAGAGAGGTGAGGGGCTTGAGAGGCCTTGATGCCAGAATGAGTTCCTGTGGAGATGTGGGTAGAGGTACAGAGAGGACCCCAGGTCCTGCTGGGGCTCTGGGCAGTTGGCTGCATTTCTTCCATACCTGGCTCAGGTCCATCTGCGTGTCCACAGCGGGGAGCGGCCGTTTCAGTGTGCCCTGTGCCAGAAAAGCTTCACCCAGCTCGCCCACCTGCAGAAGCACCGCCTGGTGCACACTGGGGAGCGGCCCCACAAGTGCCTGGTGAGACCCTTCTCCCCTCCTGCACTCCTGCAGGCAAGTGAGGAAGGAGTTCCAGACCCCTGGGGGAGGGCCCTGTGGCCTCCATTCCCAATCCTCCTGAGATGAGGGCGGTGCAGGGAGGGAGGGGGAGGAGCATGAAAATGACCCCCCTGAGCCCCGAAGGGCCAGGAAGTGATATTGGAGGTCAGTCCTGGGGTCTGGGGGGGGGAATAGAGGTATGAGCCTGTGCGGGGAGGATAGTAAAGTTGGGGGTGGATTCCTATTACCTTCTTTCCAGCGCTGCTGGGAAGTTAATGGCAGAGTGTGTACAAAGCACACAAACACTGCATATAAATATCATCAGCCCCAGGTTGGCTCCCTTGAGCCTCCGCAGTCCCCACTTGGGAGCTCAGAAGGGCAGGGACTCTTGCCCTGTTTTACACAAACAGAAAGGAAAGCAGCACAGTGGCTGTGAGTCTGAGCCACGTGGGTTCAAATCCTTGCTCTGCCTCCAACTTGCTGTGGGGCCTTTGGCCAGTGGTCCACTCCTCTGAGCCGCTGCTTTCTCACTGTCGTATAGGGGTTGCACTAGTACTTATCCATGCTTCCTCAGGGTCCTGGGGAAGACTACGTGAGACCAATTCTAGCATGTGGCTGCTCCCAGGAAATGTTAATTATACCCACGGAAGCCGCGGCCCCACTCATAAAGGTCGCATGTGATTATCTCATTCAGTCTATCATACCGATGAAGTTAAGTATTAACAGTCACATGTTACCAATAAGGTGGACAAGGCTCAGGGAGGGGAAGTCACCTATACAAGGCCATGCAGGGAATAAAAGAACCAGGATACCAACCAGGTCTGCCTGGCTCCAATGTGCCAGACACTGTGGGTCCCAGGGTGGAATCCTGGGGTGGTGTGTGTGTGTGTGCCGGGGGGAGGGGAGGCAGCTTCAGAGTCTGTATTACAGGGAAGCGGGGAGGGAGTGGGGAAGGGGAGCAGAGATCCTGAGCCAGCTGGGGGGGCACAACTGATGCCAGTGCTCATTCCCTTCAGACGTGCCACAAGCGCTTCAGCAGCTCCAGCAACCTCAAGACGCACCTGCGCCTGCACTCAGGGGCCCGGCCCTTCCAGTGCAGTGTCTGCCCGAGTCGCTTCTCCCAGAACGTTCACCTGCAGCTGCACCATCGGCTGCACGCTCCACTGCCCTGCAGCCTGGCTCATCCCCACCTACCTCTGGCATCTCTCACCTGCCTTGCCGGGTGGCACCAAGGGGCACTAGATCTTGTGATGATGCCATCAGAGAGGCAGGTGGGCCAGGAAGCTGACAAGATTAAGGTGTCCTCAGCATCTCGGGGAAAGCAAGGGCAGCCAGCCTGAGCAGTGGTGTCAGGACTGCTCTCGGGAGGGGCAGGGGCAGAGCGATTAAAGGATTTTCTCTATAACCAGTTGAGGCCTCTTGAGCTTCAACAGTGGAGGGGGAAGCCGCCGTGTATTTGCCAGACTTCACAACTCACCTGCAGCAGGTCAAGACAGGCAGGAAGAGCCTGTGCTGCCCACACATGGAGTGGGTGCCTGCAGTCCCTACCTGAGGCTTAGGTTTGGGTTCTGCTCCCTCTTGGGACCAGGTCCTTCATCTCGGCTCACCGATGGACAGTCCAGCCTTCCAGGCCTCTGCAAGGTGCAGACTGTGCTGCCAAGAAGGGGCACGTTGCTCTCTCATCTGTCCAGATGTCTGTCTGCTGCTTCCCACCGCCTCTTGTCTTAGTTCTTAGGAGGCCACGGTGCCCCTCCCTGCCATGCATGGCCTGTTCATGCCAGGATTGAGCCCCCTGTGTGGGTAGATGGGCAGGAACGCAGGATGTCAGTGTCCACCATGACCCAGAAGCATGATGTCCCATGTGCTAGGACCAGTCACCACAGAGGGCAAAGGGCTAAGGAGTGCTGGGCTCAGGGAAGGGGTAGAGGCCCTGCAAGGACTATAGGCAGAGAAGAACCGGCAAAGAGAGCCTGGGGAACTGGGACCCTCCTGCTGGCCTTTCTCTCTGCAGTCCTAGAGGATCCCCTCAGAGGGGCAAGGTGTCCCCTACCCGCACTCGAGAGTTACAGAGGCAGCAGCAGGTGGGAAGGCAGCAGCTGGGAGGCAGCAGGTCCAGGCTATCTCAAAACAAACAGTGTCTGTAATTAAACAACAATAGCTGGACATCTGCCAGCAGGGCGCCATTCCCAACCACGTGGGTTTCAGAGAGGTTTCCCCAGGGGTCCTGGTGGAGATTATGGCTGTGTCCATCTCCAGGACAGAGAACCGGAGAGCCCACCACGGCTGACAAGGGCAGGGTCGGCTTCAGCCCCCACCGGTAATCAAGGTCCCGGTTCCAAGCCCACCCAGTCACCGCTTTGGCCCCCCCCCCCCCCCCCCCCTGGCCAGGTGACAACCACGGGTAAGGCCCCGCCCAGTCGACGAGACCACGCCCATTCCAGCACACGGCCCCGCCCCTGCGTTCTAGCCCCTCCTTCGTGGGGGAGGGAAAGACCCTGCGCTCAGCCCCGCCCCCCGGCCCCAGCTCACCCCGATGCCTATTTCCCCGCCCTCCTCGTGTAGACCCGCTTGGGGGGTGGCGGGATCTGCGGGCCCTGGCGCCCCCAGGAGACCCCGAGGCGCGCGGGCAGAGCCTGGGGGGGAAGGGGCTCTGTCGCCGGGTCCGGGCGGCCCCTACAAAGCGCACTCGCTGCCCCCGGGTACGGGCAGCATCTGGGTGGGTCCCCGCCGGCACGCGGGCGGGCGGGACCGCTGTTTGCTCTGGGGGCCGGGCCGGAGTAGGCGGTTCTCCGCTAAAGAGCGGATCCGGGTGGGCCCGGCGGCCCGAAGCGGTCAAGTGCCCCGACGTCCCGAGCCCGGGGCCTTGCCCCCGCCATGGCCGAGCGGCGCGAGGGCCTGGGGCTCCGCCTGGTCCGTCGCCTGGCCGGGTTAGGGGTGCGCCGGGGGAAGCGGACCCCGGAGGAGGCCAGAGCCCGGGATAGGTGAGGGATGGAGGAGGGCCGCGTGGGTGCGTCGCGCGCGCGCGCGCGCGCGTGTGTGTGTGTGTGTGTGTGTGTGTGTAGCTGTCTGTCTGTCGGAGAGTGTAGTAGATATTAAAATACGCGTATGTGAGATGTGAGTGTCTCGGAGCATAAAAATGTGTCGATTTTGGATGTGCAAATGCGAAGACGGCCTTTATAAAGTCCCTGTGCTCTTTTGAAACTTTAAAACACCTTTTGCGATTTCCTTAAGTCAGGCTGCTTTAGCTTGACCTCCCTCCCATCTAGCCGCCTGCAGACAATTTCCTTACCGAGGAGAGTAAAGGCGATGCATAACTCCTTCCGCCTGTGTGGACTTTGATTCCCACATAACAGGCCAGTTCCCTCTGGTCTTCCTGACCCTCTGTTAGGAGTGTGACCGGCTCCTGAGTTGTCTTGGGCGGCACTGCACTTGCCCTTGTTGCCATGGCGAGGTTTTCCCTGTCATCCCGGGTCGCAATAGCAATCAGCCTCTCTTTGCCACTTGCTTAGTGCCTCCCTTGAATGATCTCATTTAATCCTTACAGCAGCTCCACGAGACAGGTGTTCAGTGTGATTCAGACGTGGAAATGGAGGTTCAGAGAGGCAAAGTGCCCTGTCCATCACACGACTGGGGAGTGGCGGGGCTGGAGGGCAAGCTTGGGCAGTCTGACTCCAGAGCTCACATCCTGAAGCCCCCGCTGCTCTGTTGCCTTGAGAGACTGAAGGCCTGCAAGCCAGGGGGCCAGAGTCTGTCCTAGCCTCGCTGCCACTGGCCATGTGACTCCGAACAAATGACTTCCCTCCGAGCCCATTCGCTGGCAGCTGATGTTTGAATGGGAGGAAAAAGGGGCCGTGTATGGCTAGCAGCTGGAATCGAGGACCCCAGTAGCTCCTGGGCCTATATCCCAGAAGAGGGTGGGGTGTTTGTGTGTCTGTACAATTCAGTTACCCAGCAATTTGTTCTGATCTTATCACGACACAACTGTTTTCAGCTCACCTTGGGAGGAATGGGGGTGTGGTGGAGGCAGAGTGAGGGGAAGGGTTTGTACTGCTCTCTCACCCCAAAGAGAGAGGGGAGGGGCAGGGAGGGCCTAGCCACCCTATGCTGGGAAGCCTGGGTGAGCTGGGGGGTGGTGCCCACACCCTGCTAGTGCCATGCCCTACCCCGCTGGAAGACACGCCCTCTCCCTTTACCCTGCCTGGCAGAAACCTGCCCTATAGGCCCAGGTGGCTCTGCCCCTCCCTTTCCCCACTTGAGAGGAGGTGGGGTTGGGGCGTAGGTGATTCAGCTGTGTGGAGGGCAGGGGAGGGACTGCGGAGGCTCCTGCAGTAGCATGATGACACATCCCGTGTGTACGCACTTGGATTCAGTTCTCACAGTTGTGAGAATGGGACTGAGGCACGAGCCTCCGATTCCTGCTGCTTTCCCGGGGTGGGGGTCAGAGTGCATGGAGGAGGCAGCCAGCAGCCAAGGCACATCCGCATCTTGCCCCCCATTCGTGTGGTGATGTCCAACCAGCCTTCGGAGGGGGATGGTCCTAGTGTCTTACTCCCAAGGCTCATTAGTCATGTGATTCTAGGCTTCACCTCTCTGGCCTCCGTTTCCTTACCTGAAAAATGGGGCACTAATATCCACCTCTCAGGGTTATTGTGAGGCTTACGGGAGATCATGTAGGCACAATACCCAGTGCTAAGCCTGGCATAGGGAGTGCTTCAGCAAATGGCGAGCTTTTGAATTACGGGGCACTGTCGCTTTTCTGTATTCTGGCCCTGATACAGGCCTAGTCCCCACTTTTCTCCAAGCCCAGCCCTCTTTCTCTGTCTCTGGGGGTGGAGTGGACAGTTGGGGAAGGGAGCAGAGAGGAGGCTGCTGTACAAGCTTCCCCTTTCCCCAGATTTCAGGAGCTCATCCAGGCTGTGGGCTCTGAGAGAAGTGAGAGAGGCCGCTGGGTCAAGCCTTGGGGTGGGAGAGGAGAAGGCTACCTCACTCCCTTCCCCCTGTGCTTCCTTTTCAGGCCCTGGGGTGGCCAGAGTTGCCCTGACCTGGCCCAAGGCCAGGGCAGCACTAACAATGTCAGCCTCAAGGTAGGAGAGAAGGCAAAGGGGAGGCCAGGAAGGGGTTGGTGGGGGAGGGGCAGGCCCTGAGAACCTTGACTCATAAGTCAGGCAACTGGAGTTCTCTAATCCTCCCTTTGTCACTTATTCACTGGGTGAACCAGGGCAGATCACTCCTCACCTCTGAACCTCAGTTTCTCCATCTGCAAAATGGGAACAATAATGCCTCTCAGGGCTGCTGTGAGACATGAGGTAATGGATGTAGAACATGCAGCATGGGGTCTAGATGCTCAGGAAACATGAGCTTCCTAACGCCGGCCCCAGGGAGGCATGTAGGGTCTCCGCCTGTTCGCAGGACCCCCTTTTCCACACTTCCTGCTTTAGCTTGACCTCCCTCCCTCCCATCTTTTGTCCTTTTAACCCACTTCCTGGCATGGACCCCCCCAGGGGTGATGCTGGGCCAGTGACTTAACCTTCTGGCCACAGTTTTCCCGTCTGAGCCATGGATCGGGCAGCACTGGGTGTCCTCCACTTGGAGTTGGCTCAAGTAGCCGTGTGTCTCTCTGTGGTCCTGAATACCATTAGTAATTACTCACATGTAATTGAGTACTCGTTATGTGCCGGTGCTCTGCATAGATTATCTCATGAAATCTTCACAGCACTCCCAGGAAGCGGGTACTGTTATTATCATGCCAATTTTACACATGGGGAAACTGAGATGCAAGAGGTATTGCAGCTAGGAATTGCAGAGCTAGGATTCAAGCCCGGGTTGCCTCGCTCCAGGCCCCCACAGGAATCATTGTCCTCTTCTGTCTCTTGAGGTGTTCAGCCCCTGGTGAATGAAAGGCTGCACCTATTTCACAGATGAGTAAATGGAGACATTTGGGATCAAGGGTCCCTGCTAGAAGGAATTTTGACCCAGACTTGGCTCCTCTGTTGTCAGAGCATAAATACCTCCTTGAAAACTGGGTTTTGGGGTGGTGGGGGGGACAAAGGAGGCAGTGTCCTTATGGGTCTGGGATCCTGGGCCCTTTCCCCTCACCCCCACAGCCAGACTTGGCCCCAGGGGAAACAGCAGACACAGGTCAGGTGTGTCCCATTTTCAGGGGAACCCTCTTCCCTGACTCCCTCATGTCCCAGGTACATCTCTATGCCCAGGTGTGCCTGGGGATCTCAGGTGGGAGGGTCCTGGGGAGGTGGCTGCAGGCAGAGGCCATGGGCGCTTGAGGCCGGCATGCCCACGAGCCCCTAATCCCCCAGGGCAGCTGGGGAAGCAGCAGCTGAGCTGAGAGTTGGGCCCTCGTGTGTGACTTTATTCATGGCGGTGTCTTCTCTGGATCTCTTTCCTCACCGTAGAATGGGAGGCGTGAGTTGAGTGGGGAAGGGCCTTCCCGGAGCTCTGCCCCTTTGCCCAGCTCTCATGGCCCTGGCCGCCTGCCTTAGGACAGCTCTGCTTCTCCGGTGCAAGGAGGGCAGTCGGGGTGAGGAGGTGCCTGGAGGGCAGGGAAAGATGCTGTCACCAGGCCGCTGCCTCTGCTTTCCCTCAGACCCAAGCCCAGAGCCGCTCAGAATGGGACCTTCAGGAAGGGAGCCGAGGTTCCTGGCTTTGGAAGCGACGACACGGCTCAGGAGGGCTCGCTCAGCCCCTGGGGCGCCTCCAGAGGCCAGCTGTGGGCAGCGCCTCTGACATGGCCAACTATCCCTCCATGGAGCTGGAGAGCCCAGCACTGGCAGCAGACCCCGCTGGTCCCAGGCACCCCTCATGCCCGGTGCCAGTGCCTGGGCATTTGGGACAGGAAACCCCAGACTGCACTTGCCTGCAACCCTCATACATGGCCCCAGAGGTCCCTCTGAATCCTGAGCCACCCAGCACCGTGGAAGACATGCCGCCCCGCCCAGCATCCTTTCCCAAGGCAGAAGGGGCAAAGGGCAAGCCTGCCACCCCAGGGCCAGCACTGCCAGAGCCAGCCCAGATCCTACCGGAGCGAACCTCTGCCAGGAAGACCCGCTACCACATCACTGTCATCCTGCAGGGGCGTGGGCTGACACCTGGGGAGGAGGGTGGGGAGCCCAAACCGGCCCAACCAGCTCTTCACCCCTTCTGCCCTGAGGAATTCAGGGCCTGGCTGGATCCTCCCCAGGGGCCCCGCCCCATCACGGGGTGCCCAACTGACCCGCCCCAGGAGCCCCGGCTAAGAGCCCCACGGCATCAGAAGAGCACGGCCCAGCAGCAGGAGATCCAGGCCCACGGGTCACCTGGGTCCCAACACACACGGTGAGTACAGGTCTGTCCCCATGTGGGGCGGCCGTGGGAGGAAAAACTAGCCTGGCTGCCCTTTCTGGGGTCTCTGCCTCACCTCCAGACTTCTTCAACTCCAGGCCCATTCATTCAGCTCCCTGAGCATGGACTGACTCTGCCATCCCCTCCCCACTCACCTTGCCTTCCTCTCCCTCCCCTCACCCACAGCCTACCTCCTGAACCCACTGCTGCTCTCCTCCCCCTCCATCTGAGGAGGGGGAGATCCTTCATGAAGAGGCTGGGAGAGTGGTCACCTTCCCCTCAGCAACACCCACCACTCCCTGCTTCTGTTCAGGCGACCACAGAACCCACCTGGGAATAGGCACTAGCCAAGGTGCTGGGTGTCCTGGGGCAAATTGCTTAACCTCTCTGGTCCCTGAGTTGTCGAGTAGATTTGGTAGCTGGAGATGAGGTAGTTACAGGATCATGCTTTGAACTCCAGAGAGACGGGCTGCCGAAATAGCAGGGATGCTTATTAATAACACCTCAGTCGCAGCAATAATTACCTACCAGGCTCTGTGTCAGCAGCCACAGGAACGGGCACTGAGATTCCCAAGCCTCGATTTTTATGTGTTTTGAAATGATTCTCCCAAATCTGCTTGGTGGGCTCAGAGGTGAAAGAGTGGGTTCCCTAAAACTCACCTGAGCAGGGGTGAATATGGCCCTGGGGCACTGGGCCCCACACAGGGCTCTGAGAAGTTCCTAATGTGGTGGCGGCTGTCATTTATGGTTTGTTTTCTAAGCATAATCCTGTTTCATCCTCACAACAGCCCCATGGAGTAGGGCTATTCCTGCTCCACACCCCCATGCCTGATTACAATAGGAAACTAAGGCTCAGAGAGGTTCTACCACTTGCTCAAAGTCCACTAGAAAGTGAGGGGCCTGAATTTGAATGCGGTGCCTGTGCTCTAATCATTTCTCTATCCTGCCTCTCACAGAGGCCTCATTGGCCCTGTGCAGACGAGGGAAGGTTGAGTGTGGTTGCTGTGCGGACTCCAGGGTTTTCTCTGACCCTGTGGAGGTAGATCTGGCGGCATTTTGCCGGGATGTCCGGGACTCTGAATGGGAGGCAGGTCACTGGTCCTGCGGCAAGGACGAGGGAGATGTGGGAGCGTGGCTGGCTCAGATCTGCTCGGTGACCCAGCGGGGGAGAGGGCTGCCGAGCGAAGGGGTGGAGGAGTAGGCCTTGGAGAGAGGACAGAAGCAATAGGTTTAGCTGGGAGGCTGGGGCCTTACCTGCTACTCCCCAGCTATTTCGGGTCCAGGTGGATAATGACAGACTCTGGCGGGAGGCTAGGGTTCCCTTAGAGAGGAGGAAGGGGACCTCCAGGGACATCCTCCTCCCATGTCCCCAGGGTTTCTGGGGCAGGATTTGCAAATATAGGGGTGGGGAGGCAGGACACAGTTGGGACTGCAAGTGGGAATGCCTATGCATTCAAGGTTGTGTGTCTGAGTTTGACCGTAGGCTGTGAATTGACGGTGTGCGTGCATTATGAATGTGTGCTTGTGCCATCGTGTCTGTGACTGGTGTGTTGCTGTGTCTCTTGAGTGTTTGTAGCTCTGACTGTGTGTTTGACTGTGTAAGTCAGCATACTAGTAAGTGTCTGTGTTTTTGTGCCTGTGCTACTCCCTGGGTCTGTGCCGGTGTGACGCAGCATGTGTTTGTGGGATGTGGGCCTGTAGACTGGTTTGGCCTAGTTTGGGGGTGACTCACAGGTAAGCGGGGAGAATCCAGGACTTGTTGGGTTAGACAAGGCTCTTTCCCACACTCCCCTCCGCCCCTTCCTCAGCCTCTCCCTTCTCAGCCCCACACCTTGTGTGGAGGTCACAGGTTACCCTGCCAACCAATTCACTTCTGAGATGGGATCCTGGAGAAGAGAGGGAACGGGCACTTCTGCTGGGCTGGGTCATTGAGGTGTGTCTTCAAAGCAAGGACAAAAAGGGGAGCTATATGCCGGGGTCCTGCCCCAGCGGGTCCAGGGGTTCCCCAAAGGTGTGGACGGAGTCGGCGAAGAAGGAACGATACAGAGATAGCGTTCAGTTGATCATCATAGCCGGGTTCGCTTGTCAGGGTCTCCAGTCAGGTTCAGTGTCCAGGTTCCAGTCAGGTTCTCCTGCCAATCTCTGTAGTCAGGTTCAGTCCAGGATCCCTTGCCATGTTCTCCCGCTAGGCTCTGTCTCTAGGCTCCGAGGCCAGTCCCTCTCCAGGATCCTCCGGCATGCTCTCGCCAGCGAAGTTCTTCTGTCTCTAGAGAACGATCTGTGTAGGTTCTGTGCCTAGGCTCTGTCTCTCTTGGTCCTGTCTTCCAAGCCCTGTCTCCTAAGTTGTGTTCTGAGTTCTGTCTCTTTCTGTCTTGTTACATCTGTATTTATACCAGTTGACTCAATCCCATCAATCTCTATTACAAAGGTTAGGGCGTTTCTTATCTCCATTCCAGGGAGAAAAGATTATGTAGTTTAAGCATGATTGTTCATAGTTAAAGGGATTAATTACCCGCCTGGCACTTAGTTGAGGGGTTTTATTCCCTCCCTAACTTCAGGGGAAAATCCCTACCTGGGGATTCAACCTTTCTCGGAGAGGTGACCTTGGTTAAAACACAGTGCCAAGAAGGTGAGCAAACATATTAAGAACAGTATGCCATATATGCCAGGTCCCTTGAAACAGCAAGGATGGACCGGCTCCCGGCAAATTCCCCCTTTTTTATTTTTTAAAAGCAAGCATTACAAAGAAAAATCTGAAACGCTCTCTTGTATCCATTTTAAGAGTAGGATTGGCGCTTTCTGCTATTACCTGAGTCCTGATCTTTCACCCCAGGGAGAGCTTGCCAATCCTGCACTTTCCCGGGGTGGAAAGGCTGCAGTGGGGTTAAGGATAAGGCTCCTTGGGCCTACCTTCTCCCATGCCTCTACATTTACCTTTCCGGCACCTTTCCTTCCTCAGAAAAGCATGGACGTATTTCTTGTATAAAATGTTCTGTCTGACTGGGAGTAACCTTAATTCCTCTGCTAATAAGCATATATGTTAAAAGATCAATACGGAGTCTTTTTTCTTTAGACTCAGTATGGCACATCTTCTTAATCTAAAGATCAATACAGAGTCTTCTTTCTTTGGACTCAGTATGGCACATCTTCTCAATCTAAGAATCAATACAGAGTCTTCTTTCTTTGGACTCAGTATGGCACATCTTCTCAATCTAAGTTCTGTACTATCCACCTTCTTACCCTACTTATCCTCTATAGGGGGGTCTGTAGCACCCTGGTGGAGTCCTATCCGTCCCGAGTGTGGGGTTCTCAATGGGGGGGGGCTTACCTAAGGGAATCCTGTTCCAGGGGTTCCCAAAGGTGTGGACGGAGTCGGTGAAGACTATCCACCCTCTTCCTATGGTGGAGTCCTATCCGTCCCGAGTGCGGGGCGCTTGCCTAGTGGAATGGGAGGCTTACCTAAGGGTCCCTGTTCGGGCGCCATATGCCGGGGTCCTGCCCCAGCGGGTCCAGGGGTTCCCCAAAGGTGTGGACGGAGTCGGCGAAGAAGGAACGATACAGAGATAGCGTTCAGTTGATCATCATAGCCGGGTTCGCTTGTCAGGGTCTCCAGTCAGGTTCAGTGTCCAGGTTCCAGTCAGGTTCTCCTGCCAATCTCTGTAGTCAGGTTCAGTCCAGGATCCCTTGCCATGTTCTCCCGCTAGGCTCTGTCTCTAGGCTCCGAGGCCAGTCCCTCTCCAGGATCCTCCGGCATGCTCTCGCCAGCGAAGTTCTTCTGTCTCTAGAGAACGATCTGTGTAGGTTCTGTGCCTAGGCTCTGTCTCTCTTGGTCCTGTCTTCCAAGCCCTGTCTCCTAAGTTGTGTTCTGAGTTCTGTCTCTTTCTGTCTTGTTACATCTGTATTTATACCAGTTGACTCAATCCCATCAATCTCTATTACAAAGGTTAGGGCGTTTCTTATCTCCATTCCAGGGAGAAAAGATTATGTAGTTTAAGCATGATTGTTCATAGTTAAAGGGATTAATTACCCGCCTGGCACTTAGTTGAGGGGTTTTATTCCCTCCCTAACTTCAGGGGAAAATCCCTACCTGGGGATTCAACCTTTCTCGGAGAGGTGACCTTGGTTAAAACACAGTGCCAAGAAGGTGAGCAAACATATTAAGAACAGTATGCCATATATGCCAGGTCCCTTGAAACAGCAAGGATGGACCGGCTCCCGGCAGCTATATGCAGGCAGATTCCAGCATAGTGTGAGGAACATTCTAGCAGTCCTGACTGTCCAGGGATTGGTCAGGTCAACTGTCAGATGGTGACCTCCCTAGCCCTAGAGGTGTGCAGGCAGAAGCGAATGACCGCATGCTTGTGGAATGAGTGTCTATCAGGGGTGTTGTCCAGGGGCTGGGCTGGGGTGAGCGAGGCATTGCATTCTGATTATTGGGAGGTCACTGACAATATCTAATTTGACTATCAATGGCTTCCTGTGAAGCGGATTTCCTGTTGCTTTGCCAAAGCCTATGGGGCCTTCCAAATGTGGTTCCTGTTTTTATGGTAATTTGTTGACCCCTGGACTCCCTGGACTCTTCATGGGAAAGTTGGCTGTGGATGAACTGAATCAGGGACTAGGGCAGTGATGGCGAACCTTTTGAGTTCGACATGGCAGCATTTTGAAAAACCCTAACTGAACTCTGGTGCCGTGTCACATATAGAAAATTTGATCTTTGCAACCATAGTAAAACAAAGACTTATATTTTTGATATTTATTTTATATATTTAAATGCCATTTAACAAAGAAAAATCAACCAAAAAAGTGAGTTCGTGTGTCACCCCTGACACGCGTGTCATAGGTTCGCCATCACTGGACTAGGGCATCACCTAACACAATTAGCATTGAATGAATGAATAAGTGAATGAGTGAATGAACAAATAAATGACTTAGAACCCTGGCTTTGCCCCTTACCATTAATGCCATTAGGGACAGGGAATCTCAGCGAATAGCAGTTGCTATTATTGTTTTTCAGAAATGAAGGGGAAGACTCAGGGGGAGTGAGGGGGTGAAGCTCCATGTGGGGGAAATCCCAGCAAGGACAGGGGTTCTGTTAGAAGAAAGGGGGCTCCTTAGTGAGAACGGGGGAGAGGCTCAGGGCCTCAGTGAAGGGCTAGGAATCCAGGGCCCAAGGTGTCTGATTGTGTCCTGCTCTCAGGAATTCTGCCTGAGAAGGATTGGGACTCCATCTCAGCCCACCACCTTTCCCATACACAAGGCTTTTCTGGGGCCACTCAGACCCTGTCTCGGGCCAGGCCACATGCTGTCATAGCTACCAGCGGTCCCTGAGTCAGGCCAGGCTTCCCTAGGCCTCAGCCCCTTTCATCTCTGCCCCTCATAAAACCTGAGTCACTGCTGGGGCCACAGGGCAGGGTCAAAGTTCTAGGTTCCACCAGCTTAGTAGAGAGGAAGATAGAGATGGGGGAGGGAAGCTGGGGGCATGGGCCCATTTCTGGTCCTAACGTCCTTTATAGTGGTCTAAGGGATGCCTAGTGAAGGGGGGGAGCGGACCCGAAGACAGGTTGGGCCTGAGGCTGGGCATGAGCAGGTTGACTTCACTGGTCCTTGGGGCCTGAGAATAGGATCGCCCTGGTCAGCTGCCCTGGTCAGCGTGACTTGGAAGTCAGAGTGGAGGCTGGACGGCCCCTCCAGGCCTGCTGTCACCCCCTTTAAAAGCATATTTCCAAACCATTGCATCTCAATTGGCCAGGTAAATCCATTAGGGAGTTTTGTATGGTGATTAAGCACCCAGGGCTGGCATTCAAGACTTGGCTCTGCTACTGTGTAACTCTGGGCAAGTTTCTTACCCCCCCCCCGCCCCCCCCCCCCCCCCCCCCCGTGAACGTTCCTCCAGCCCTCATCTGCTAAACGGGAATGTTCGTATGTTTGTTCATAATTTACTAATACCGTACTCTCTAGGAGTTATCAAGTGCATGGAGTTCTTTTGAGGATTCCATAGGGCAATGGACGTAAAGGAGTTAGCAAGCTGTTTGGCACGGAGTAAGCCCTCAGCAGATGGCTGCTGTGGTTGCTGTCACTATTAAAACAGGTTCACCAGAGAGTTCCTAGGGAGCTTAGAAGTCTCCTCAGACAGTTGTTATAATCACCCCCTATTTAATAAAGGAGGTAATGGAGACCCAGAGATCAAGGCGGTTCAGAGAAGAAATAAGACCTTAAAAGAGGGAAGGTCAGAGGTGCTCTGCGGGAGAGGACCGCAGGCACAGCTGGATGTGCTCAGAGCCTTGGCCTCGGGGCCAGGAGGGAAGATGCCTGGACATGGGCTTAGCGACGACTTCAAACCCCGGCTTGCAGTTTTGCAGGAGCATCACGCTGGGCCAGTCACTCCTCTTCTCTGACCCTTGGCTTCTTCATGTGTATGATGGGGGCAACACTCAGAGAGGAGAACACTGAGGGAAAGGGCATGCAAGTCCAAGTGCTGGGTCCCGAGGAATTTCCCTAAGACCCACAGATGTACCCAGAAGGTCACGCCGCATGCTGGTGCTAGTACACACACGCACACCTGCTTGTGTTTGCTCACAGTTCTCCCAGGGGACACCCCGAAGTTTGTGAGCCAGCATTTTCGTTTATAAGATGAGTTTCTGTTCTTTCTCTCTTATTTTATCCTGACAATAACCCTATGAAGCACATACTCTTATTTTATAACACTAGAGGCCTGATGCATGAAATTCGTGCAAGAGTAGGCCTTCCTTCTCCCGGCTGCCGGGACCGGCTTCCCTCTGGCACCCGGGACCAGGGCTTCCCTCTCAACCTCAGCTTCGTCTGGAAGGACATCTAGTCTGATTAGCATATTACACTTTTATGATTATAGATTTTGTGGCTTGGAGCCCTGATGCCTGAAGGGGAAGAGTGGCCACTCAGGTGATCTAGCTAGTGAGTGGCAGAGTCAGGGGAAACCCAGCTCTGCTCAAGGCCAAAGTCTGCCTTCCTTTCCCTTCCCTTCCCTACCCTTCCCTTCCCTTCCCTTCCCTTCCCTTCCCTTCCCTTCCCTTCCCTTCCCTTCCCTTCCCTTCCCTTCCCTTCCCTTCCCTTCCCTTCCCTTCCCTTCCCTTCCCTTCCCTTCCCTTCCCTTCCCTTCCCTTCCCTTCCCTTCCCTTCCCTTATAATGGCAGGAATAGGGTCAGAACAATTGCCTAGTTTTTAGCTTTCTGGTTTTCCAGTTTGGGGCTCCTGGAGGACTAGAGTCCCAGCCCCATCCATAGACCAATGGGTCAGACCATATGCCTTTCTCTCCATCCAGGCTCAGGCCACAGCTTCACCCATGGAAGGACGGTGGTATAGGGGATCACCTGAAAGTGGGGAGAGGGCTGAGAGCATTATGCCCATTTTACAGACGAAGAAACAAAGGTCCAAAAGGTCACATGACTTGCCTGAGGGTACCCACCCTGATCTTGGCAGAGGTAGTTATTCTGTACTACAGGGAGCCACCCGCACACCCTTGACCCTGTTTCTCTTTTTCCTGGCACCATCTGCAGGGAGCTGGGCCACAGGGAGCCAAGGACACTTCAGGACAGGTTGCTGGGGCCCAGCATGGAGGAGGCAGGTGGGCCCCCAGCTCGGGCCGAGGCCCGGGTGGTGAGTGCCAGGCTGACATGGCGACAGCGGCCCCCTGCCAAGGAAGAGGTGAGACATCACTTTCACAAGGTGTCCCTGGTGTCGGAGGCCCAGATGGAAGCCCCCCAGGAGGAGATGTTTGAGTACAGCCCCCGTGGAGACAAAGTCAATGGCTTCGCTGCAAGGAGAGAAGAGACTGTGAATCATCAAGCCCCTTCGGTTGGGGCTGGTTCCAAGAGCTGCCAGAGCCATGGGCCCATCTTTTCCAAGAAGTACACACTGCCCCCCAAGGAGAAAAGGCTGGTGAGGAGGCTGAAAGAGGCTGTGGACCAGTGTGATGGCAGCTCCCAAGACTCTAGGACTGAGCCACCACGCCTGGGAGCCATGGCCAGGACGGAGCTCTTGGTGCCCCTGCCGGGGCCCCGTGAGCCGAGCCCCCACCCATGTGTGAACCGTGAGGAGCGGCAGGTGACACGCACTGTGCGGACCACTGTGGTGGTAGGCGGGCATGTGGACCGAAGGGTGACCAGCTCTGTGACCTTGGAGCCAGTGCTCCCGGGCGAGGCCCTGCCAAGGGGCCGCAATGCTGTCCGGGCAGTGGTGGTGGGCCACAGGCCTGAGGGCTCGCCCAGCCGCAGTCAGGCCCTGGAGCTGCTCAGTAGCCGGCTTCCCAGGCCCAGGGCTTCTGTGTCAAGGAGTCCAGGTCTGGGCAGTACAGAGGGCACAGCCCTGGGGCAGCTGCCTGCGATGGGGACAACAGAGCCAAAAAGCAGATCTGCCCTGGCCCCTGTAGGCATCCCTGAGGGTGCTCACCCACCTCAGAACCAAGAGGCTCCTGCAGTCCATCCAGACCCAGACCAGGGCCAAGCTCTGGGTGCCAAGGCCCATAAGGTCCCAAGGGTGCAGGGAGCCTCCAACCCCACCCAGCTCCCTCTCCACATCTCTCAGGGCCAGGCATTAGTACCCTCTTCTCCCAGAATCCAGATCCATACCCCCTCCCCTGGCCTAGACCACCTTCCTGAGCAGCCTGTGGTGCCCATTCACCCCAGGGCCCAGCCTGCTCTGGATCCCAGGGGACCCCAGGCCCTGCCCTCTGTAAAAAGGGAAGAGCTCACAGATACCCCTGCTGCCACCATCATGCCCAGGATAAGGAGTGAGGTTGTTACGGTCCCTGGAGAACCCCCATCCCCTACAAGAAGACAGTCTGTCTCTAGCCCAGACAATCTTTCTGCTCCATCTTCCCCAAGGAATAAGGTTGTTCAGGACCCTGAAAATGTCCCTATCTTCTCTCTCACCCAGAAAGACATAGTGCAGGGCCCTGATGTTCCTGAGGACCCCTCCCCCACCCAGAAAGAGGTTGTGCAGGCTCCTAGTGCTCCCGCTGCCGCATCCCCCGAACCAACCAAGGTTGTCCAGGGCCCGGAAGACAGGCCTAGCACCCAAAAGGAGGTTGTCCAGGGTAGTGAAGGCAGCTTTGGCGCTTCCCTCACCAAGGAAGAGCCTGCTCAGGGCCTGATTGCTCCTGCTATCCCATCCCCCCAGGAGGATAAGGCTGTCCAGGGCTCTGAAGGGAGCCCCGTCTCATCTCCCACCCAAAAAAAGGTTGTCCAGGGTCCTGCTGTTCTCCCTGCTCCCTCCTCCTCAGTGGGCAAGGTGCTCCCCAGCCCAGGAGGCCCCGCTGCCCCAGAGCCAATGGAAGCAGAGGCCAGCCAAGAGCCCCGGCTTATCCCGGGCTCCACTGAAGACAAGATGCTGCCGGAGCCATCGAGGGAGGAGGAGGAGCTGGTCCTGGCGGCTGACCTGGAGATGTTCCTGGACACCCTGCGGAGCATGGAGCCCCCCGAGATCCTCCGCACCCACCGGCTGCCACGAGCCCCCCGCTCCTCCTACCTGGCCATGTACGCCACGCTGCCTCCGATCGAGGAGGACCAGCCCGGGCCTTGGGTGCGGGGACCCAGCCCCCAGGGGGTGCCAGCACTGGAAGAAAAGGAGGAGGAGGAGGAGGAAGAGGAGGAGGAGGAGGAAGAGGAGGAGGAGCAGCCAGAGAACCCCTACCTGAGTGATGATGAGAAGCTCCAGCGCAGGCAGGAGAAAGCTGGGCCCGGGCCCGCCTGGGACTTCCTCCCTGCCAGGCCCCCCCAGGCCTCTTACTCGCCTCTGGAGATGATGAAGAAGCATGTCACAGATGCCAAGGGCTCCCAGCCGGAGCCAGGGCCAGAGCGGCAGGCGGGCACGAGGCCCACCTCCCGCCTTGAAGGCAGTCTTTTCTTTGGGGGTAGGGTGTCTGCCACCAAGGAGGCCCCCACCTCGGAATCACTAGGCACAAAACTATCCGCTCTGCCTCCCCGTGGGGCACCAGGGCTCAGAAAGGTGCCAGGACAGCCGCCCCTGCTCTACAGTGACAGGTCGCCGCCAGAGAAGCCCCCGTGCGCCAGGCCCCCTGAGGGCTGGGTGAGTGAGGCCGTGGGTGGCCAGGGAGGGTGCCAGGCCTCACCAGGGTTTGGATGGCATGAGGACCATGGTCCTGGGAGGCAGAGTCTTCAGATGCAGAAGTTTGGGCCTGAGGTATGGCTTGGTGTGATCCTGTGCAAGCCACGTCTCTCTGGGCCTCCGTTTCCCTGTCCAAACAGAAGAGGTTTGCACGGTCGATTCCAAAGACCTTAATGGCTACCATCTCTTGGAAGCTGGAGAAGGGGAGTGATAGGGGGCCAGCTCCTGGACAGGGAGGGTTGGGACAAGTGTGGTGCCCTCCGTGGGGGTGGAGGCTAACAGGGAGGATGTGGGATGCCTGGGATGGCAGGTGGTGGGAGGCAGTAAGCAGGCAACCTATTAGACTTCTTATCACTGCCTCCCTTCCAGAGCCCGGCATCGAAGACCCAGGGCAAGCTGAACACCAGGCCAGGAAAGGTAGGGGGTGCAGGGCAAGTGTGTGGGAGGGGCAGCAGGAGGCCGGAGCTCAAATCAGAGCCTGAGGACCCCCCTCTGCGTTTTGTCCAGGTGGTCCTCTTCTCAGAGCCCGGCTGCCAAGGCAGCAGCAGGGAGGTTTGGGAAGACATTGCTGATGCCTCCAGCTGGGCCCACGTGGCCTCCGTACGAGTGGTCCGAGGCTGGTGAGTGCAGAGTGCTGGGAACTGGGGCAGCAAGCACAGCGAGAAGTGCCCAGCCAACCTGGCAGAACCCCCCTGAGCTACCCAGAGATGCTGCCTTGTGGGTACATCCTCTCCAACCCAGTGACCCTGGGTCTCTGTGCCCACAGCTGGGTGCTGTATGAAGAGCCAGAGTTCCGGGGCCGGAGGCTGGTCCTGCCTGAAGGAGATGTGGAACTCAGAGCCACGGGGCCCGCGTGGAGTGTCCGCGGCATCGGTTCCCTCAGGAGAGTCGTCCGGGTGAGCGGGCTGGGGTCGGGAGCCAGATGCTGCCCTGTCCCCCGGACGGGCCGTGCGGAGGGAGTCGGACTCTCAGGGACAGAGATTCCCACTCGTACTGGGTTGGGGGCAGAGGGGGCTTATTAGGGACTCGCCTATAGATTCCAGACCTTGGAGCCAGCTGGGGAGCGCTGGCCTGGCTTGGGGAGGCAGGGGCAGGCCGAGGCCAGGCCCCAGCGTGGGAAAGCAGCCTGAGGAAGTTTGAGCTGCCCCTGGAGAAGGACTCGCTAGAACAGCAGAAACAGGTGGGGTGGATATGGGTGCTCCCCTCCCCTCAGAGCCCAGGGCTCTTAGGCCCTCAGTAGGACCCAAGGTGCCTTGGACGATTGTTCATTCATTGGCTCAAGCATGCTTCATAATGTCTGCTGTGTGCCAGCCACCAGGCCAGGCAGTGAAGGCGGAGGAGACTGACCTCTGCCCTGCAGCACTCAGGGTCAGGCTAGGGTCTCAGGGTGGGATTCGAAGCCGGAAAACCATATAATCAGATTAGCAGTTTATAAACACCCCTCTGGCTGCCAGGAGAAGAGACTGGGTGGGGATCCCAGAGGCAGGAAGACCAGGGTGGGCTGTGATTTCCAGCTGAGGAGCGCTTCTGAATTTTGAGGGAGGGGGGTGTGGTTTGTAAAGGCATAGTTAATATTACAGTTTCATATTTGTAAAGTGGTAGTCTACAAACTACCAAAATTAAGTTTGACAAAATCATCTTGGCTTCTAGGGAGAACCAGAAGAGAAAGCAGGGCCAATCAGATGTTTGTTTTGTTTTAAAAAATATTTTTATTGCCCTAGCCGGTTTGGCTCAGTGGATAGAGCGTCGGCCTGCGGACTGAAGGGTCCCAGGTTCGATTCCGGCCAAGGGCACATGCTTACGTTGTGGGCTCGATCCCCAGTCGGGGGCATGCAGGAGGCAGCCAATCAATGATTCTCTCTCATCATTGATGTTTCTATCTCTCTCTCCCTCTTCCTTCCTCTCTGAAATCAATAAAGAAATATATTTAAAAAAATATTTTTATTGATTTCAGAGAGGAAGGGAGAGGGAGAGAGAGAGAAACATCAATGATGAGAGAGAATCATTGATTGGCTGCCTCCTGCACACACCTCCTACTGGGGATCGTGACCTGAGTGGGAATTGAACCATGACCTCCTGGTTCATAGATCGATGCTCAACCACTGAGCCACGCCCGCTGGGCTGTTTTGTTTCGTTTTTAATGAGAGGAGGAATAACTCTGAGTCCAGAGCTATTGCAGCCCTCCTGGTAAGAGAATACGAGAGCTGATGATTCTTAACTAGGGCAGTAGCCCAACCATGCAAAGGAGGGGTGTTTTCAAAGCCTCTCCAGAAACACAGAAATGTTTGTGGACAGTTTATTGTGATCTTCTCACAATAAAGTCATCATTGTGTGGGAGGTAATGAGGTACAAGAGAAAAACAGGGGCTTTGAAGTCAGGTGGACCTGGATTCCTTTGATTAATCCAGCATTGGACACTCAGTATATTCCAGGTCTGAACAGACGCAGGGATCGTACATAAAAGAATGGTCAGTTAGACCTCCAGAAGCAGCTGTCCAACTCGTCTACCCCTCCACCAGCTGGAAGCCGGGTTACCAGAGGGAAGGCGGAGGGCAATGGCACTTGGCAGGCTCTTGCTGAGAACTTTGGTCTCAGATCCCCAAGGTTCAGGGAGGGACTAGCATGGGCTTTGGTCTTGGGTTGTCTGGTCAACCTTAAGAATACATCCCAGTCTATCTCCTGGCTTCTGGGAGACAGTCACAAAGTTTTCCCAGAGGCCCCCGGAGCCCCGGCTGGGCAGACTTGGGGAAGCAGGTACAGAAGGGGGTAGTCTCTGAGGGATGGTGCTTTACACTTCATTTTTCCACCCCTCTTCTGCAGGACTACATTACCCCAGAGATCAGCCTGTACTCCGAGGAGGGTCTCAAGGGGGAGCAAGTGAAGCTAACCCAGTCCTTGGAGGACCCCCGTAGCCTGAAGAGGCCCCTGCAGGTGGCATCTGCCACTGTCTCTGCAGGACTGTGAGTCTGGGCTGTTCTGGAATCCATTTATCATTCGCTGTGCTGGGTGCTGGGGACACATAAGCAAAAGGAGACAGTTCCTGGCCTCAAGAAGTGCTCAGTCTACTGGTGGGGACAGGGAAATAAGCAGATAGCGGCCGTTCAGGGTTCCAGGAGGGGGAGCACGGAGCTGTGGGAGCACAGGAAAGCACCGCACCAGCCTGAAGTCACAGAAGCCTTCCAGGAGGAGGGGATGCCTCGCTGGGAGGAGTTGGCCCGGAAGAATAGGTCCCTGAGGGCAGGGGCTGTGCGTGTATAGTTCACTCAGAGTCCTTCCTGCCTGAAGCAGAGCCTGGCATGGGATAGAGGCCCCTAAATATCTGTTGATTGAATGAACAGGGGAAGAGTATCTCTAGAAACGGGAACAACATTTGCAAAGGCCCAGAGGTGAGAGAGCTCAGCTTTGAAAATTCAGTCTGGTCAGAGGAAGCAGCGAACGGGGAGATGTGAGGCCCAGGAGGAAGGCAGAGGGACAGACGGAAGGGCCTCTTTGTGCGGCTGGATTGTATTGTGAGGCCAACAGGACATTACTGGGGAACTTTAAGCAGGTCTGCGCATGAGAAAGAACTCTCCAGCTGCAGTGTGAAGTGAGGGAGGGCCAGGCCAGAGGAAGGGGCACTGATGGAGTGGCTACTGCTCGAGGTGATGGGGGCCTGAAGTGTCCTCCAGAGTCCCCTTGACAGAGGCCTCTCCCTCAAAACCTCCTCCTTCTCTCTAAACCTTCCCTCCCATCCACCAGCCTGTATCCCTGGGTACCTGGGGTTCAGCCACCTCTCTGCCTCCCCCAGGTGGCTGCTGTACCCCAAACCCTTCTTTGAAGACACTCCCTGCATCCTGGAGCCTGGAGAGTACCCCGCCTCCAAGGACTGGGGTGCATCAGACCCCAGCGTGGGCTCCTTGAAACCGCTGAGTTTGGTAAGGAATAGGTGGCCCGAGTGGCCTTGTCCTGCAGTCTGAGGGAAGAGGCAGGGCCTGGCAGCTCCTACTGGGAATGGGATTGGAGGAGAGGGGGGGTGGCCATTTTTAGGAGCCTCAGGATCAAGCACATCTTAGGCCACCCGCCCCATCTGCCTTCCCACCTCCGGGCTGGTGGCTCAGCTCTGTCTCTTCGGCAGGGCTGCCCAAGAGTGGAGAAGCCAGGGGAGCCCAAGGTAAGAGTCTGGGTTTCTGGGTCAAAAAGGGCCTTTGGGTGGGTTGTGTGTATGTGTGTGGTGGCTTTTGTGGCCTGAACTGGAGGACAGGAGAGGGGGATCCTGGGAGCCACAAGCTGGGGCTTGGAGGACGGAACCTGGTGGATTCACTGGGAAATGGCTTTTGATGTGTAAGAACCAGAGGCCAGAGAAGAGATGGGAGTTAGGGCCCGGAGCTCCGTGAGGGAGTGGGCGGGCCTGGCTAGGGGTGATGCTGGGCAGAGCCCTCCTGGGCTGGCTGGGTGTGTTTGGGTCCGGATCCCTCCCCACACCGACACCACCATCCCGTTCCCCCAGGCTGTGGTGTATGAGGCCCCAGGCTTTCAAGGCCAGAGCTGGGAAGTGAGCCGAGACATCTACAATCTTCAGCAGCCGGAGGACGGCCACAGCCCCCGCCTGGCCTCTGTGGGGTCCCTGCGAGTTCTTGGAGGCTGGTGAGGACCCGGGACCCTTCCTTCCACCTTGTCCTCCCCGCTGGCCTCTGCCCTGGGAGCGGGGAGTGATCTGGGCCGCCTGGGGGTGGGGGTAGCTGTCTTACACATCCAGGGGCCTCCTGTGACTGTCTGTCTGCCTCCGCCCTCCCCAAGCTGGGTTGGCTATGAGAAGGAAGGCTTCCGGGGCCACCAGTACCTGCTGGAGGAGGGGGAATACCCTGATTGGTCACACTGGGGAGGCTATGACGAGGCGCTGACCTCCCTGCGGGTCATCCGGACGGTAAGCAAGGGCAACTGGGCCATCCCTCTGCTTCCAGCCACAGCCATGCCCTCCCCACTGACCCCCCCCCCCCCCCCCCCCGCTCCAATTTGTTGAGAGAAGAATCCATGTTCCATCTCCCTGCTCTCCGGAGCGCCGGAAGTGCTCCCCAGGTCTAGTTCTCTCCCTCCTGCTGCTTTCCCCAGGCCACACTGGCCACCTCACCCCAGAGTCCCTTGGGTCGCCTCCCTGAGGTCTGGTCACTCCCGGGGGTTCAGTGGGTGGGTGGGAGACGCCTGACTGTCCCGGGGGCCCAGGACTTCGCGGACCCGGCCGTGGTGCTGTTCGAGGCCGTGGACTTCGAGGGGCACAGCGCAGAGGTGAGCGAGGCGCTGCCGGACGTGGAGCTGGCGGGACACGGCCCCCACACGCAGGCGATCCACGTGCTCAGCGGCGTGTGAGTGACAGCGGGCGGGCCGGGGGCGGGCCCAGCGGAGGTGCGGCTCCGCCCCGCTGACCCCGCGCCCCGCCTCCCTGCAGGTGGGTGGCCTATCAGGAGGCGGGCTTCTCCGGGGAGCAGTACGTGCTGGAGAAGGGCGTGTACCGCAACTGCGACGACTGGGGCGCGGGCAACAGCGCCCTCGCCTCGCTTCAGCCGGTGCTGCAGGTGCGGTGCGGTCGCCGAAGGCCGGGCCCCTGGGAGGGTGGTGCTTGGAGTCTGGGAGGCACCCATCTCAGCTCTGGTACCGGAGGGACCCTGCTCGGAGCTGCGTGGAGGGGGCGGGGCCTCGGAGGAGGGCGGGGCTAATGCAGATTTCAAACTTGGGAGAGCTAAGGCTGGGATTGGGAATTTATTTTATTTTAATTTTTTATTTTCTTTTTTTTTAAATATATTTTATTGATTTTTTACAGAGAGTAAGGGAGAGGGATAGAGAGCTAGAAACATCGATGAGAGAGAAACATCGATCAGCTGCCTCCTGCACACCCCCCACTGGGGATGTGCCCGCAACCAAGGCACATGCCCTTGACCGGAATCGAACCTGGGACCCTTGAGTCCGCAAGCCGACGCTCTATCCACTGAGCCAAACCAGTTAGGGCTTAATTTTTTATTTTCATTGATTTGAGAGAGGAAGGGAGAGGGAGAGAGAGATAGAGACATCAACGATGAAAGAGAATCATTAATCGGCTGCCTTCTGCATGCCCCCCACTGGGAATGGAGCCGGCAACCCACGTATGTGCCCTGACCTGGAATCCAACCATGACCTCCTGGTTCATAGGTTGACACTCAACCACTGAGCCACGCTAGCCCAGCAGGTGTTGGGGGTTTTGAAACCAGAGGAACTGAGGGTAGCGGCTGGTACCCTCCTTAAGTTCTGAAACTTTGGTCTCTCCCTTCAGGTCGAGGAGCAAAATCTGCACTTTATCTCTAAGGTGAGGAGCTGGTGGGGCCCTATGCCTCCTCTTCCCTCAATGCAAATCTCTCTCCCTGTTCCCCATTCAATCCGCTCACTCCATCACCACCTTCACTCTCATCTATTCCCGTCTCTGCCCTCAGATTCAGCTTTTCTCGGGCCCCGACTTCCTGGGAGACCACATCTCCTTCGAGGATGACCAGGCCTCTCTGCCCGCCTCTTTCCAGCCCCAGTCCTGCCGAGTCCACGGTGGCAGGTGAGGATGTAGGAGAGGGTGAGGGAGGAGGCTTGGAGGTGCTGGGGGTGAGTGCGGAGACAGAGACAGGAACGCTGCCCTGAAGCATTTCACTCAGTTTGGAAATCCAGGCTGCAGGAAGAGGGCCTTTATTTAAAACTAGAGGCCTGGTGCACAAATTTGTGCACCAGTGGAATTCCTCGGCCTGGCCTGCAGGATTGGGCCAAAACCAGCTCTCCGACATCCTCCAAGGGGTCCTGAATTGTGAGAGGGCACAGGCCAGGCTGAGGGACCCCACCAGTGCACTACTGGGGCCGGGGAGAGATGTGGGAGGTTGGCCAACTGGGGAGGGACCGTGGGAGGGCTCCAGGGCGTGTCTGGCCTGTCTTGCTCAGTCCCAATCAGCCAGACCCCAGCATCAAGCTAACCAACCAGTTGGAGCATCTGCCACCTGGTGGTCAGTGCACATCATAGCAAGTGGTTGGATGGCCTTAGTATATTGTTAGCATATTACGCTTTGATTGGTTGAACGGACAACTGGACACTTAGCATATTAGGCTTTTATTATATAGGATGATGTCCTTACTCTGACTTCCTTAAAATTAGCTATTCTGTCCCAAAGCATTCAGTCTTCAACAAAGCAAAATGAAGTTTTAATGGAAATGTAAAACTACTAGTTAGCATAGTATAAAGAACCCCAATCTTGTTTCATCCATCCTTCTGCCTTTTTTTATTTTTTAGTAGGGTATTTAAAATTCCAGGCCCAACATAAAATTTCACAGGTAAATACTTCCACATGTATCTCTAATAAGAAAGGACCCCTCCCTCATACACACATATAACCACAAGTTATTATAGCTTCTAATAAAATTAACAATAATTAATATCTAATACCCGGTCCATGTTTAAATTTCTCCTGTCGTCTCAAACAATGCTTTTTAAACTTGGTTTGTTTTTCTCAGGATCCAAACAAGATCCACACATTGCATTGGGTCAATTTGGTCTCTAGTGTATAACAAGCCCCCCTGCTCTTCATTTTGTTTTATACCATTTATTTGTTTGAAAAAAACCCGTAATGTGCCCTATATGTTTCCTATCATCTGTATTTGGCTGATTGCTTCCTCGGGGTGTCTTTTAACTTGTTCCTCTGTGCCGCACATTTCCTGTAAACTGGCAGATAGGGAGGCTTGATGAGACTGAGGATGTTAGATGGCATTGTGTACTTCTCATTGCATAGCATCAGGAGACCTGTGTCTGCTTGTCCCACTTTTTTTTTTCTTCTAAATTCTCACCTGAGAGTGGGAGAGGGAAAGATAGAGAGAAACATCGATGTGTTTCTCTCACATCGATTGGTTGCCTCCTGTACAAGCCTTGACCAGGGCCCAGACTGGGGAGGAGCCCGCAACCGAGGTACATACCCCTCATGGGAATTGAGCTCTGGACCCTTCAGGCCGCAGCCTGATGTTCTATCCACTGAGCCAAACTGGCTAGGGCTGCTTATCCCACTTGTAAAGATATTAAGATTCCCATCATCATAAGATTTCCCATTTCCCATTCACCTAATGGTTTTAGTATCCATTGATGAGATCCACTACTTCTTTAGAAGTTACAAAAAGATGATTTTCTTTTTCCTTTTTGTTAATCCTCATCCTAGGATATATCCTCCCCCACCCCCGTTGATTTTTAGGGAGAGTGGAGGAGAGGGCGAAAGACAGAGAGAGGAACATCATGTGAGAGAGACACATCAATTGGTTGCCTCCTGCACGAGCCCCAGAGGGGATCTAGCCTCCAACTGAGGTATGTGCCCTTTACTGCAATTGAACCCGAGACCCTTCAGTCCGTGGGCCAGTGCTCTAACCACTGAACCAAACCAGTTAGGGCCAAATGATGATTTTCTAATTTTTGTTATGCTTTCTACATATTTTAGCTGGAATACAAAGAATTTCCCTTTTCATCTATTTGTTTACCTATACAAAAAAAGGCAGTTTGATGTTCGCCCCTTACTCTTGATAAATTTTCAGAATAATTTCTGAATTGGTGTCCTAGCAACCTCCAAAGATGACCAATGAAGATTTTTTTTTTTAAAGTATCGCTGTGAACTCATGGATTTTTATGTATTTGAAACACTTCAATCCATTGGAGTCACTGTTCTTTTGTGTGCTAAAATTGTTCTATTTCTGGCCAACGGGAACCCCTACAAATGGTCTCCTGGGTTCTTTTCATATGATCCCGATAGTTTTTTTAAAAATAACTTCCTTGATTTTCTGATACAATAAGATGCTCCAGGGCAATTTTGCCTTCCTCCCCCTCCCCCAATTTGGAATCAGCCATTTCCCAAGGAGCTCTGGCTCCTTTCAGTAGGAAATACTATTTAGAGACCAAAATCTGCATGCTAAATGTTTTTAAATTATAATATTAATATTACTACTAACAGTGAAAAACAGTGAATGCTGTTGGAGGTTTCTATGTGGTTCTTTTTGTCCTCAGGACATTCACCTGTATCCCATTCGGCATGTACAAAATATTGTATTTTTAGGACATCTGAAATCATGTGTGGATTTTCTGATATAAAGTTAGGTTCATTTATTTTATATTTATTTTAATCTTTAGGAATATTTTTCATTTTTATTTAATTCTGTTTTTAATTACACAACATATTTACAGTGTTCCTGTCCTTTCTCTCTGAAATTAATAAATATATATTTAAATATCTTCTTAAAAATATATTTTATCGCCCTGACTGGTTTGGCTCAGTGGATAGAGCGTCGGCCTGTGGACTGAAGGGTCCCGGGTTCGATTCTGGTCAGGGGCATGTACCTTGGTTGCGGGCTCATCCCCAGTGGGGGGTGTGCAGGAGGCAGCTGATTGATGTGTCTCTCTCATCGATGTTTCTAGCTCTCTATCCCTCTCCCTTCCTCTCTGTGAAAAAATCAATAAAATATATTTAAAAAAAAATATTTTATTGATTTTTTAGAGAGAGCGGAAGGGAGTGGGATAGAGAGACAGAAACATCAACGAGAGAGAAACTTCATCAATCAGCTGCCTCCTGCCTGCCCCACACAGGGGATGAGCCCGCAACCTGGGCATGTACCCTGACTGATGGCCTCTTGGTTCCACGTTCAACCGCTGAGCGACACAGGCCGGGCTACATTTAAATATCTTTAAAAAACAACAAGAACAGCCCTGACCGGTTTGGCTCAGTGGATAGAGCATCGGCCTGCGGACTGAAGGGTCCCAGGTTCAATTCCGGTCGGGGGCATGTACCTTGGTTGTGGGCACGTCCCCAGTGAGGGATGTGCAGGAGGCAGCTGATCGATGTTTCTCTCTCATTGATGTTTCTGATTCTCTGTCCCTCTCCCTTCCTCTCTGTAAAAAAATCAATAAAATATATTTAAAAACAAAACAAAACACAAGAACAAAAAAAAAGACATCAGCTTCTGTCTCTGTCCCTGCCACCTTTCCCCCTCCCTCCCCTATAGACGATTATTTTGGGTGTTTAGTTTACTCATTCATTGTTTCATTTTGAAGATATAAGTAAATATACATTCATAAATTTACGTAAAACTTTCTAAATCACTTTATATATCTTTAAGAGATCATCCTCACTCCTTTTTACTGCTATATTATACTCCACATTCTTTTCTTTTTTAAAAATTGATTTCAGGGAGGAAGAGGGAGAGAGAGAGAAACATCAATGATGAGAGAGAATCATTGATTGGCTGCCCCCACATGCCCCACACTGGGGATTAAGTCCGCATGTGCCCTTGACCGGAATTGAACCTGGGACCCTTCAGTCCATAGGCTGACGCTCTATCCACTGAGCCAAACTGGCTAGGGCTCTACTCCACATTCTTAGTGTATTCAACCAGTCCCCTACTGATGGGCATTTGGGGTGCCTCCACTTTTTGCCATTGCAAACAGTGCTGTAATGAGTGGTCGTGTTTGCACGTGTCATTTTATGTTTTTGGAGGGGGTCCTTGGATTGGTTCCACGAGATAAGATTACTGACTAATTGTATATATGGTTTTGCTTGATGTTACCAACTTCCCCTTCTTAGGGGCAGCGTACCTGCAGCCAGTCCCTTTTAAAGTCTGACCTTAGTCACTGCTGCTGCCGTGCCTGTTCGTCCTTGGCTTCCCCGGGGCCAGGGAGTCACGATCAAGCCTGCTTCCTCTCTGCGTGTCTCTGGCCTGGGCAGGCTCAAATCCCCACCTACTCATGTCCCACCTCCCCTTCCCCAGCTGGATCCTGTTTGATGAGAACAACTTTGAGGGCGACCAGCACATTCTCTCCGAGGGCGAGTTCCCCACTCTCGCAGCCATGGGCTGTCTGGCCTCTGCAGCCCTGGGCTCCCTCAGGAAGGTGCCCCTGGTGAGTACCCCTGTTCAGTTCCAGGCAGTCCCTGAGGCAGAGGGGGTGCTTCTGGGGGTGTCCCAGGCCTCTTCTCACTGCAGTGGGCTGTTGGGGCTTGGATCCTGTCTTCCTCAGAACTTCCCCAGGTCCCCCTCACCCCAGGGCTTCAAAGCCAGTTCAGCTTACTAGAGATTTATCGAGTGCCTGCCCAGATAGGTCCTGGGAACAACGACATAACTCGCGCACAGTCCCACCTTCAGGAAACCCAGGGTCACAAGATGGCTCTGCTGTCGTGCGGGGAGCAGAAGGGTGGGTCAAGGCAGTGGGGTTAAGACAGTGTAATACTGTTATAAGACAGGGGTGGGTCACGACAGTAAGCCAGAATAAGTCACGATGTCCCAGGCCAGATGGAGAGAAGTGACCCAGGCCCCATTAAAGAGCTCGTCTGTAGGACTTGGTGACCAGCCCTGGGTGGGCCAGCAGGGGCAGCACGAGCCGAGCAGCTGAGGTTTACTGAACACACACCATGCTCAAAGCCCATGCTCCCGGCTTTTACAAAAAGGCTTTTCAGCCGGCCGGCATGGCTCAGTGGTTGAGCGTCAACCTATGGACAAGGGAGTCGCGGTTCGATTCCCAATCAGGGCACATGCCCAGGTTGTGGGCTCGATCCCCAGTGTGGGCTGTGCAGGAGGCAGCTGATCAATGATTCTCTCTCATCATTGATGTTTCTATATCTTTTTCTCCCTTCCTCTCTGAAATTATATATATATATATATATATATATATATATATATATATATATATATATATATATATAATTTTTTAAAGGTTCTCCATATACTATATACTAAAGCATTCAGTCCTCACCACAACCCTATACGGTTTGTTACTATTCCCATCTCCCTTTTCCAGAGTGAAAACTGAGGCACACAGAGGTCATGTGACTTGCTCCAGGTCACACAGCTGGTAACGGCAGAGCCAGCTTCCCCCTGAGGCAGCCCAGCTCCTGAGTCCGAGTTCTTTACAACTACTATCTGGGCTCTGAAGGCAGATAGTCCTGGTTCTGAAGCCCAGCTTCGGGGTTTAATCTTCTCCAGCCTCAGTTTCCCCCCTGCTAAGCAGGGATGATAACAGCTCCTACCTTGTAGGGTTGTTGAGAAGTTAGAATGAGATCAGGTAAAGTGCCTAGCACAGAATCTGGGATAAGCCTCAAATATATGAGAACTACTATAATTAACAGTATTATTAGTATACTATTCTTAGACGTGCCATTTGCTGGGGAGAAGGGCCGAGGGGCATTGGGGGGCCTAGTCTGGCACACGCTGTATCTGAGCGTCCAGCAGTGTGCAGGAGCCAGGAGCTCTGTGGGGTGCAGCTCCAGAGGGAAGACGGCCTGAGTACCCATCTGGGAGTCAAGGGGCTGAGCCTGGGGCCAGGGCTGCCATGGTTTCAGCCTTTCCCAATGCCCTGGACCCCCAGCACTTTTCAGAGCCCTCCATTTTTCTGTATGGACTGGAGTGCTTCGAAGGGAAGGAGATTGAGCTCAATGGAGAGGTGCGGAGTCTCCAAGCCGAGGGTTTCAACAACCACGTGCTGTCCGTGCGGATCCAGGGGGGCACGTGAGTGGGTTGTGGGGAGGCACAGAGGGTTGGGGGCTGTTAGTAAGTGAAGGCTGGTTCCAGGTTTCTTCCCTGAGGGGACTCAGAGGGTGGGCTCCCTCCCAGCCAGGAGGCAGGGAGAGGTGGATTGAGGAGGGTCATTGATTCGGGGGAAGAAACCTCATTCTACTTCCCAGCCTCCCTCTCTCACCTCGGGACCCTAACCCCAGGCAGAGGAGTCCCAGCAGCAGAGAAAGGGAGGTGGAGAAAGTTCTGACATTCGTGCCTTCTCCTCCCCCTTTCTGTCTGTCTGTCTGTCTGTCTGTCTCTGGCACTTGCTGGGCCCAGCTGGGTGCTGTGTGAACACAGCGACTTCCGGGGCCGCCAGTGGCTGGTGGGCAGTTGCGAGATCACAAACTGGCTGACCTACAGCGGGACTCAGAGGGTGGGCTCCCTCTACCCCATCAAGCAGGTGGGTAGCACGTCAGGTTGAGTGTGTCCATGACGGCCTGTCTGGGGGTGTGTCTATCTGTGTATTTCCCACACTCAGCGTTTGTGTGCTTTTGTCACAATTTCGCCACATCGTCCTTCCTCTTGAACTATTATCTACTTAATATTTTTTTTTCTAAATCAGCACCATTTTTTCCTACTCTATCCTTATCCTAAGAAATAATAGTCATAAAATCATGAGTTTAATGTGGATGGATGATTTTTCATTAATAGGAAACATAATAAACACATTACCACTAAAAATTTTTTTTACTGCCATTAAATTTTTTTTTAATATATTTTATTGATTTTTTACAGAGAGGGAGAGGAATAGAGAATTAGAAACATCGATTCAGCTGCCTCTTGCACGCCCCCTACTGGGGATGTGCCCGCAACCCAGGTACATGCCCTTGACCGGAATCGAACCTGAGACCCTTCAGTCTGCAGGCCGACGCTCTATCCGCTGAGCCAAAAACCAGCTAGGACCAAATTTTTTTTTTTAGAATATATTTTTATTGATTTCAGAGAGGAAGGGAGAGGGGAGAGAGAGATAGAAACATCAATGATGAGAAAGAATCATTGGTCGGCTGCCTCCTGTACGCCCCCAACTGGGGATTGAGCCCGCAACCTGGACATGTGCCCTTGACTGGAGTCGAACCCAGGACCCTTTAGTCTGCTGGCTGAAGCTCTATCCACTGGGCCAAACCAGCTAGGGCTGCCATTAAATTTTTAACCATAAGTTTATCCATGTAGGACTAAAAATTATCTCACGTAGTAAGCACACCTCACTCTTTGGGCAGCACTGATTCCACAGGTCTGGCCATGTGTCTGATTTCTTACATGTGCGTTAATGCGGAGGCAGGGCGCTGGGTTCTGTGTGTGTGTGCATGTGCTGTCTGAGGGTGTTTCTGTGTCTGTGCAGTCATTCGTGTCCGTGTGTCTGTGTCGGTGACCTGTGGTGTGTGTGTTTATGACTGTGGCACTGTTGAGAGAGCGTGTGTCTTTGTGCGTGGATATTGTGTGGTCCCCACATTCAGACTCTTAGAACGCCAGTGCTAGAAGAAATCCGGAGACTCTCTCCAACGCCCGCATTTTACAGGCGGGGAAAGAAAGGCCCAGAGGAGTGGGCAAGGATTTGCTCTGCAGTCTTGGGCAAGTACTGTACTTCCATGGACCTCAGTTTCCTCATCTTTCAAATGGGGGTCAGACATACGATGGAGTTGGTTTGAGGACTGAAGAAAAATAATGTACGTTAAGTCCTTAGTGCAGTGCTTGAGTGGGTAAACACCCAGCGACACTGGCTGTGATTCTTATTACTGTCACGGCCATCACCAATATCCGAGGTCCCCCCCCACCCCGATTTGAGGCAGAGCCTGACCTGATAACTGACAGGGCAGTGTCTGCCGCCCACGGTTCCTCTTTAGTGGGGGCGTGTGTGCACTTCTGAATACCTACATGCATCCATCCTGTTAGCAAACACGGTGCCTGGTGCGGAGTAGGCTGGGGGACCCGTGCATCGGTTAGGATGTGTGAGTCTGCATGGCTCTGAGTATCTGTGTGTTTGTCTCTGCTGCAAACTTCTGGGCAACCACGTGGACCTTGGGTGTATCCGCCAGCGTGTCCCTCTGCACACGTCTGTGGGTATCTGTGGACATGGGACTGTATGGGTGTGGATGTGTGCTCCGGATGGGGCTTTGGATTTTGTGTGGGAAACAAGGGGAGACTTAAAGGAGGGCCAAGGGTGGTTTAGGGGCAGGAATGAGGGCTTTGGCGGTTGGGATACTGGAGGGTCCAGAATTATGGGTGTCGGGAGCCCAGGGGGAGCATCTCTGCCCCGGGAGCCCTGACTCTCAGCCCCCTCCACTCCCCAGCGCCGGGCTTATTTCCGCCTCTGGAATGTGGCACTGGAGGGGTTCCTGGCAGTGCCAGACCACGTGGAAGACATGAAGGCGGGCCGTGTGGTGGTTGCTGAACCTGGAGCTGGAGGTAGCTGCATCTGGTACTACGAAGATGGGCTGCTGAAGAACCAGGTACTGGTTTGGTGGCTGAGACAAGGACACCAGGGCCCCGGCATTCACAGACTCACCGTGGGGAGTGCCAGCCCAGTCCGTAACAGGACCCACCTGGGGTCGGAGAGACACACACTCAGACACCAAGACCCTGGGGAGTGGAGAATGCAGGCTGTGCATCCACCCCTGGGCAATTTATCCTCTTCTCTGGGCCTCGGTCCCTCATCTGCAAAACAAGGGCATTGAACCAGATGCTTCTAAGGGACTTCCCAGCTCTGATGTCCTGTGACAGAACTTGGATCCTAGTAATAACGATAGATTCACTCCACAAACATTTCCTGAGCACCTATTACGTACCAGGCCTTGTTCTCGGTGCTGGGAATACAGCGTTGAGAACACAGAAACGACGCTTGCCCTCCTGAAGCGTACATCCTCGTGGGGAGTGGCAGAAACAACTTAAATGAGTAAAAGATTTTAGCACCTTAGAGGATGCAACAGAACAGCGATTTTCAACCTTTTCATCTCATGGCACAGCATAAGCTGATTACTAAAATTCTGTGGCACACCAAAAAATATGTTTTGCTGATCTGACAAAAAATAGATATCATTTTGATTGATTTACCAACAAATAATAATAATAGTAATTACCTATCCTTTTTGCTCCAAAGTGACTTTTAAAAAAACAACAACACAGGTGCCTATACTTGTATATAAGGGTTTCTGGTATCAAGAATTGGCCAATCGAAGGCAACCTAATTATGTGGCCTGACCAATAAGATGCAACTCTATTATATGATCTATATATTTATGGTTTAAGGCAGGGCATTCACACCAGATGGTTATTGCTGTGTTGGCTTTGTCATTTTTTATTTGACAGCCTAAGGGAAAAGAGGTCAGTGCCCCTGACCAAATAGTCAGGTATTGCATGCTTTAATCTTGTGACACACTGGTTGAAAATTGCTGCAATAGAGAAAAAAATAAATGAGTAAAAGGAATAGGAAATATTGGCAGCTCTGACAAGGAGAGCCCTTTCTGGGACGATGACGTTCGAAGCAGGCAGCCATGCAGGTACCTGAGGGAAGAGTGTTCCTAGTAGAGGGAACTGTAAGTGCAAAGGCCCTGAGGTAGGAACGTGCCTGGCATTTTCTAGGACCAGCAAGGCCGCCTGAATGACTAGAGTGAAGTGAGTGGAGAAAGGAGTAGCAGATGGTATCAGAAAGGGTATGGGAGTGCAGGTCCTTACAGGCTATTAAAAGGGTTTGTCTTTGAGTCGGAATGAAAGGGAACTCTGTGTACCAGGTGCCATGCGAAGCCCTCACATGCACACCTCTTTAATCCTTAGAGCAGCGGTTCTCAACCTGTGGGTCGCGACCCCTTTGGCGGTCGCATGACCCTTTCACAGGGGTCGCCTAAGACCATCCTGCATATCAGATATTGACATGACGATTCATAACAGTAGCAACATGACAGTTATGAAGTAGCCACGAAAATAATTTTATGGTTGGGTCACCACATGAGGAACTGTATTTAAAGGGCCAGAAGGTTGAGAACCACTGCCTTAAAGAGTACTATGGGCAGCTTGTATTTTACCATCCGTTTTACAGGGTAGGAAAGCTGAGTACAGAGAATTTAAGTAAGTGGCTGGAAGTCACACAGCCCATCAGTGTGTCTGTGGAGGCTCGTCTGATGCTAAAGCCTGTGTTTGGGGAGTCAGTCGTGGAAGGTTTCCTGGAGGAATGAGTATTTGTCCAGCCCTTTTATGATTTCTCACCCTCACAACAACCAGCATCAGGGATTCCCATCTCCAAGGAAACCAACGTTTCGGAGGATTGAGAGATTTGCCCAGGGTCACAATCCATAAGGATTTAAAGCGGGGTGTGCCGGGGTGTCTTTCTCTGGTGGGGTCCCTGTGGAGAGGAGCAGTGCCTGATGACCTCCTGGGGCCTCAGGTGGCCCCCACCATGAGCCTGCAGGTGATTGGGCCCCCCAGCGCAGGCTCCAAGGTGGTGCTGTGGGCCGAGAGCCGCCTGCCCCGTCAGACATGGAGCATCAACGACTTGGGCCACATCTGCAGCCAGATGTTTGAAGGTCGGATCCTGGATGTGAAGGGTAAGGTGGGGATGTGTGCGGGAGACGGCACCTGCGGGCAGCGGAGTCCCCAGCTTGCTCTGACCATCTACCTCCCCATCTCTTGCTCCTCCCCAGGTGGCCGGGGCTACGACCGGGACCATGTGGTGCTGTGGGAGCCGACCAAGGACAGGGTTTCCCAGATCTGGACTGTTCATGTGCTTTGACACCCCACCCTCCCAGGCCTGGAGGCTTTCTCCGGGATGAAATGTTTTTATAAGTGTTTGTTGCTATTGTTGTTGTGTAACATGAGTTGTTTTCTAATATCCTCCTGGGTAGCCTCGTCTCTGTGCACTTGGTACTTGGGAGTGGGGTGAGAATTCCTTCACCTGCCTTGGTCACCCTACATCCAGGCTGACGTCTTCCCTCCCAGCTTGCCTGGGGCTCAAATGTAAGGCCTCCCTCTGCCACCAGAGGGAGCCCTGGGTCCAGACTTACTAACTGGAAAGTGTGGACTTTTAAGCAGTTACCCCAAATGTTGTGTGCGGAGAACCTGCTCTGAGCCAGGTCTGGCACCTCTCTCCCTTAGTGGGAACATGCATGGGGTTTTTTATGCCCCCCCCCACCCCCCATGGGGAGCACAACGACCAATTTACTTTTAAACAAGAAAGGAAGGAACTAAGGAAATGTGTGCCTGTGTGTGAGACGCAGGGGCTGTGGGGACACACACAGGAACCAAGCCCCTTGGCCCCTCCCTCAGGGAGTTCACAGGTCCAGGGAAGGATTCTGATGAGGAAATGTCAGGACTCTGCAAGGTGATCCCAAGGGGAGGAGCCTCAGCATTTGGACTTTGGATCGGGGAAGTGGGGTGGGAGCTCCCTGGCACCACTTCCTGCGGATGGGGGCTTGAGTGGCTCCTTGGTGCTGTTGCAAACCTGGCGTTTGGGGCCCCCTGATGTCAATGACCACACACAGGCCCCAGATCCAGGTACAGGACAACTTTATTGACCCCCAGCTGGGTGATGCTAACACCTCCACATCAGTATCTCCCTGTGTAGGCCATTGCCCCCCAAGGAACTTTCTGTCAATTTCCACAACTGGTGGTCTCTGGTCCCAACCCCTCCCAAGGACTGGGGATGGGGCGTTTCTCTTGCCATGTCTCAGGGGACACAGGGCTGGGGCTGATGCCTGTCGCCTCAGCTGAGGTGGAGGAGCTGGAGGAGGGTGTTGGTCAAGAAGATAAGGACACCGCCACTGCCCAGGCTGCTGAGTGCTGGGGCCCCGCCCTTGATTTTCTTGGTGCCGAAGGTGGTGGTGGTAGCCCTGGTAGTGGAGGTGGTGGCGGCGGTGGAGGTGGTGGCGGCGGAGGAGGCGGTGGAAGTGGTAGGTGCGGAAATGTTTTGCAAGATTCCACTTTGTATCTGCAAGAGAAGTGGGGCGAGCTCAAGGGGCTTTTGAATCTCATGTTTGTTTAGAGACATATCCCCCACCCAATACAATAGTCTTCACTTCTCTGTCCCATGATGATGACGTCCGCCACCAGTTCCCATGGAGACGATTGGCTGCTTCCTGCCTTGACACAGTCCCTAGCCCAGGGGTCCTCAAACTTTTTAAACAGGGGGCCAATTCATTGTCCCTCAGACCGTTGGAGGGCCGGACTATAGTTTAAAAAAGAAACTATGAACAAATTCCTATGCACACTGCACATACCTTATTTTGAAGTAAAAAAACAAAACGGGAACAAATACAATATTTGTATTTGCATGTGGCCCGTGGGCCGTAGTTTGAGGACCCCTGCCCTAGCCCACCTCCCACAGAACCTTCCTGTCATCTCCAGACCACCAGCTCCTCCAGCATGTGGAAGACAGGGGAGGCTGTGGCCCCCGGCCCCTGAGCTTACCAGTTGGGCCAGAGGCTTAACCTATCTGAGCCTCAGTTTCCTCACATTCTGAATGGAGAGAAGAGCACATTACAGTTGGGGGTGGGGGGTGGGGTCACATGGGAAGGCACCTGGCAAAGTGTGGGTGGGTGGATGGAAAGATGGAGAGAGTACAATTTCCTCCCTGAGGACATGGCCAGATGGTGATCACACTGTTCTCAATGCTTGACCAAGCTGCAGCTAAAGTTGCTCTTGATGGAGATTAAGCTGTTTTTGATGGTGCTCAAGCTGTTCTTGATGCTTGATCAAGCTGCTCTTGATCAAGAACTTGATGGCTCCCAGCTCTTACGCTGACTGGAGCCCTCTGGGCATGGGATGCTGCTGAAGCTGCCTCCAGGAATAGCAGCTG
The DNA here is from genome assembly GCF_963259705.1 of Myotis daubentonii. Lineage (NCBI taxonomy): Eukaryota > Metazoa > Chordata > Mammalia > Chiroptera > Vespertilionidae > Myotis > Myotis daubentonii. The sequence continues at coordinate 203,709,235 of NC_081842.1, forward strand.
GTTTTGAGGCTTCGCCTGTTCCTGGAGTGGGTGATTTCTACCTTCTCTACATTCAGAACACCTAGGCTTCTCTCCCCGGGGGTTCCCTGCCACCTCCAGAAAGGCTCAGGTTCCACACAAACATTTCCTGGCCCCTTCTAATAAGACCATTGCCCCAGGTTCCTTGTGGGTCGATGCCCCCCTCACTCGGGGCTGTCTTCCCAGGCCTCTAAATTCACCCTGATTCCACAGCGCCCCTTGGGTTCCTGGCACCCTGAGCGTGCTCCCAGCCTCAGTTACAGGCTTCTGTCCGGGGGCAGCCTCAGGTAGTCTGAACACAGCCAGAAGGGCTGGAAGGCTGGAGCCACACCCCCTTCGTCCTTGGTTTGCCTGCTGGAGCCTTTCTGCCTCTGTTCCCACGGGAGAAGATGGGGTGCCCAGGGGTCTGTGTCCCTTCCTCCAATGCAGGCAGGTCTGGTAAATCTCGGGCAGTGGTGCCAAGGGCTGGGCGAGGCTCTTACCTGAATCATAATCAGGAAGCTGATGGTGAATAGGAGGAAGTAGAAGCCCTTCATCTTGGGAGGATCTTGGTAGCAGCTTTTGGAAATGAGCACGGGGCTGTCTGCAGGCTCCTTTTGGCTGGGCTGTTTTTGAACAGAGAGGCGGGGTGAAAGGGAGAGGAAGGAGGGCCTATGTGGTGGGGTGTTGCTTCCTTTACAGATTTCAGGGTTGAGGACACTGAGCCCTGGCTGATAATGCATTCTGAGACCCAGACAACTCCCAAGGGGTGGGAGGTCGACAAACAAGGGGCAGCTGTGGGGCAGCACACAGGGCCCCAGGCTTGGAGTAATGCCTACTGGGGATTGAATCTTGGTTTAATTATCTATCAACTCTGCAACCCTAGGCCAGAAACTGTACCTTTCTGAGCTTTTAACAAAAGAACAAAACCATGGGATTAAGTGCAATATAACCCATTTAAATGTGTGAACACATAGTAAATAGTATATAATTTTTTTTTTTAAAAATCCCTAGCTGGTTTGGCTCAATGGAGAGAGCAACAAAGTACGTGCCCTTGACCAGAATCGAACCTGGGACCCTTCAGTCCACAGAACTTTATTTCTGCTCTGGCTGGTTTGGCTCAATGGATAGAGCGTCAGCCTACGGACTGAAGGGCCCCAGGTTCAATTCTGGTCAAGGGCATGTACCTTGTTGCAGGCTCCTCCCCGGCCACGCATGCAGGAGGCAACCAATTGATGTGTTTCTCTCACATTGATATTTCTCCCTGTCTTTCCCTCTCTCTAAAAATTCAATGGAAAATTTTTTTAAAAAATCAATGGGAAAATATCCTCAGGTGAGGATTAAAAATAAAAAGAATAAGATTGGGGCAGGGTACAGAAGCTAAAAGAGAACGGGTTGGGATAGAATTAGGTTTAGCGGTAAGGTTGCATGTGGCTCCATTGGTTCAGAACATTCATATTTGGGACTGGGGGTGGGATAGTAGATTTCTGTGAAAACCAAGGAGCACCGTATTAGGAATCTGGGAGTCTAGCTTCTAGTAGGCCCGTTTCCTTTCAGCCTCATAGCTCTCATTTCAACTAGGAAGACTATAATGATTTATTTTGGAAGTTTCTTCAGACCTAGTATTTTGTGACTTGGGTAAAGAATATAGCAGATGGGTTGTTTGTGTCAATCTAGGATGAATGGAAGGGGGCTAGTGGAGGGGCAAGCAGGTAACGAAACTTACTTGTCCCACTGACTTGTCCCACGTAATAAATGGTAGAGCTAGTCTCATGTGAACTTGAATCCAGGTCTGTCTGAAGCCACATTCGTGTATGTAACCTATGGGGCTGCCCAGAAGTCTCGATTCCCTGTCCCTTTCCATCCTGGAGGATCTAGATGTTGGCTCTGAAGGCCAGCTCTAACCTCACCTACTCTCCTTTTCTTAGTCTGTTTTGTGCCTAATTTGCATACCAAATAGTAAAAGAAAAACCCCTCTCACTTCCCTTTGGGCCTCCTGTTGCAAACCTCCTGTGCAAGCCTCGGAAAAACCTGAGTAGGACCGTAGGGGCCTCTAGCCCTGGCTAACAAGAACTGAGAATCCACTGGTGAGAGGAAGTCACGAAGTGCAGCGCGAGGGGGCAGAGCTTTCTACAAATGTATGGGACGAGAGGTAGAAAAACTATAGTTCAAGACCCACTAAGAAAAGGTAAATTCCCTCACTCCCAGCTAGGCTTTGGGTTGGGACCATGAAAGATTACATCTGAGGAGTGAGAGTGAATAGGAAACAACTGCCCAGCCCTCACAGAAATGATAATACAAACAATTACATGGAAGATCCGGATCATGGAATTATCAACTAAACTCTCAAAGAGCAATGCTTAGTATATTCAAAGATATATAAGACAAGACTGAGAACTGGACATTGTAGAAAGGAACCAAATGGGATTTCAAGGAACATAAAAATACAATAATAGAAATTAAGAACTCAGTAACCAGGTTTAACATCAGATTGGACACAAATGAAGAGAGAAGTAGTGAAGTGGAAGCTAGATAGAAAATATTACAGCATCATATATTTCTTAAGTGCCTACCATGGGTCAGGTACTGGTCTAGGCAATGGGTATATAGACGTGAACAAAAAGGCAGAGTTCCTGCGCTTATGGAACTGACGTTCAAACGGGGGAAGACAAATAAAAAATTATGGCAATTTGGGTTTCAATAAACGCTATGAAGAAGTCAAGAGGGCAACGTGAGGAAAGAGAAATGAGAGAACAGATTCTAGGTAAAAGTTTGGGAAAGACTACTCAGAGTAAGTGTGTTGAGACCTGCAGAACAAGAGGGACCTAAGCATGCAAAACACTCAGCCCACTCCCTGTCCCAGTTTCAGAGTGTTCTTTGATGACTGTCCCCAAGGCCTATCACAGTTCCACCAAGGGCAGGTGCTCGATGTGTCCTTGAGCTCAGTGATGGAATGGAATACTGCAAGCATGAAGGGAAGGGAAGGGGGTTGCAGCATATCTTACAGGATGATCTGCTTGCATTTTTTATCCCCACTGAAAGAGGGCTGTGATCTAATGGCACACACAGAGCTCTTCGAGGTAAATCTTCATCCATCTGTCTGTTCATTCATCCATTTCAGGCAATTTATTGATACCTACCGTGTGTCAGGCAAGATGAATGAGTGAGAGTCCCTTCCCTGAGGAGTTCACAGTCCACGAGGGAGACACATAGTGAAAAAAATCACAAACCTGAATAAGAAATGCTCTAATGGCCGCAGGACTATTAGGATGTAGAGTGTAATTCTGCTTGGGGGGAGTGGGAGTATTCATGGAGGAGGGAACATTTGAGCTAGTTCTTTTTTTAAAATTTAAATATATTTTATTGATTTTTTTTTTTTTTTTTTTTTTTTTACAGAGTGGAAGGGAGAGAGATAAAGAGTTAGAAACACCGATGAGAGAGAAACACCAATCAGCTGCCTTCTGCACACCTCCTACTGGGGATGTGCCTGCAACCAAGGTACATGCTCTTGACCGGAATCGAACCTGGGACCTTTCAGTCCACAGGCCAAGGCTCTATCCACTGAGCCAAACCGGTCAGGGCTTGAGCTAGTTCTTGAAGGACTGAGGAGGACTCTCCCAAGGGGAAAAAGCAAAGGAGGATATTCCCACTGGACGAAGAGGCCTGAACATAGCATGATCTTTTCTGGAACATTGGGAAGGGTGGAGGGCAGAACTCATAATATGAAGGCCTGAAATGTCATGCTAAAGGAGGGATTGATCCAAGGGGGCAGTGATGTGAGTGAAGAAGGGGAGGAAGGTGGGAGAGAGAGCTGTTTATTCTGAGGAAATGCATGAATTTAGAGAACCTGTCTGTCCTTCATTCACTTTTACCTCCTGAGCTGCTAGGTCCCAATAAACTCTTCAGTCCCAAAGGGGTCATGACTGATAAGGGTCTTTCAGGAAATGACCTAAAAGCAAAGTGGACTATGTCTATTCTCAAGAGTAGAAACTTCTCACTCCAGGGCCCGGGTCTCCTACAGGTGGGAAAACAGGCCTGGAAAGATCCTCACTTAGGACCTCCCTTCTCCCAGTCCAGGACCACTCTACCATTGTCAGGCAGTGGGCGTCCACTGTGGGACGGAATCAAGAAGAGGCCAGTGGCCACGATCCCAGAGGTCAAGGGATGAACTTGGAAGCTGGACAGATTGACCTCCAATGTCCTCCCAAAACTCCAATCTGCTGTGAGCCCAGAGACCATGGAAAGATATTCAGAACCCTTTACATTGGGGAATAGAGAAATACAGGTCAGACAAATAAATATTAGATGAGGTCAGACTCTTTTGTTTCCTTAACTTTGTTTTTGGGAAAGACTTTTTTAACCACAATAATGTGGCAAGGTCATGATAAATTCAGTTTACACAGTAATCCTGTGAAGCAGGTTTTTATTAGAATCTCTATTACAGATACAGAAACTGAGGCTCAGAAAAGGGCAGTCGCTTCAGCAAGAACAGCCAGCTAGTAAGTGACAGAGCCCAGCCTCAAAGACTTAGGTTATGCTGACCCATAATATAGTCTCAATAAATGGTAGCTATTATTATTTTCCAAATTTCAACAATGAAAATGCATACTTTCATAGTAAGGCTCTGACTTCCCCCAACAAATGCTATTAAAATAAATAAATAAATAAAATGGCCTGCCAGGTTAAAGGGCTCCCTCACACAAATGAATGCTTGCTGAGTGCCTACTTCCGGATATCACAGGGTCCTGGGTAGGAGGAAGGTATGTGGTAAAGCCTGATGCCTAGGTATATGCCAATTCATGCTTCCCAGTCTTGCTGGGTGGGGCAGGAAGCAGAGAACAGAACATAGCAGGTCTCATGAGGCAAGACCGCGCCCCCCCCCCCCGCTCCTCCCCCCACCCCCGATGCCCATGCTGTTGGTCCTGAAGGAACACAGCAAGGTCACAATATAAGGGTGCTAATCCCCTGACCATGGGTCCAACCCACCCGGAAACACTTGGTCCTAGGATGACCTCCAGTTTCTTATCTCACACATCAAGCCTCAGAGAACTTTCTCGGAGCAGCTCAGCAGTAAGAGAACTCTCCCACCTCCAACTTCTACCTGAACCCCTTTGGCAGTGGGCGTGTACCAGCTACAATTTGGCTTATCTTTGCCTGCCTGTGTCACTAAAGTGGGAGCTTCCAGACTCTAGAGACAGGCAGTTCTGGGTTTTAATCTACTTCTACTGCTTTCTATCTGCATAGTCTTTTTAAAAAATTGATTTCAGAGCCCTAACTGGTTTGGCTCAGTGGATAGAGTGTCGGCCTGCAGACTCAAGGGTCCCAGGTTCGATTCCGGTCAAGGGCATGTACCTTGGTTGCGGGCACATCCCCAGTAGGGAGTGTGCAGGAGGCAGCTGATCAATGTTTCTCTCTCATCGATGTTTCTAACTCTCTATCCCTCTCCCTTCCTTTACGTAAAAAATCAATAAAAAAATATATATTTAAAAAATTGATTTAGAGAAGTGGGAGAGGGGTAGAGAGATAGAAACATCAATGATAAGATAGAATCGTTGATTGGCTGCCTCCTGCACACTCCACACTGGGGATCCAACCCGCAACCCAGACATGTGCCCTGACCAGGAATCCAACCGTGACCTCCTGACACTCAATCCCTGAGCCACACAGGCAGGGCCTACCTGAATAGTCTTAAGCAAGCCACTTCATTTATCTGTGCTTCAGTTTTCTCATCTGGAAACCTCATAATGTTGGCATTGGGCACTCGGAAGGCACTCACTAATTGGTAGCTAGCTCCCTTCAGCCTCCAATTGGTGTGTCAAGAATGCCTCAAAGAGCCTGCCCTCCCCTGAATTCAGTAGATTAGAAAGTCAAATCCTATATAATAAAAGCCTAATATGCTAAGTGTCTGGTTGTCCAGTCAGCCATTCAACCAATTAAAGTATAATCTCTCTATATAAAATCCTAATATGCAAACAGACCGAACGGCGGAACAACTGAACAGCCGAACAACCGGTTGCTATGATGTGCGCTGACCACCAGGGGACAGATGCTCAACACACGAGCTGCCCTTTTGGGGAGCGGGCCTAAGCCATCAGTCGGACATCCCTCGAGGGCTCCCGGACTATGAGAGGGCGCAGGCCAGGATGAGGGACCCTCCCCCTCCCCCTGTGCATAAATTTTGTGCACTGGGCCTCCAGTGGAAAATATTAAAAAGTGCGGCCTTTTTACGAAGATGGTGCCGAAAGCTAAGAAGGAAGCCCCTGCCCCTCCCAAAGCCGAAGCCAAAGCAAAGGCTTTGAAGGCAAAGAAAGCAATGTTGAAAGGCATCCACAGCCACAAAAAAGAAAAAGAAGATCCACACGTCACCCACCTTCTGACGGCCAAAGACACTAAGGCTCCAGAGGCAGCCTAAATACCCTCGGAAGAGCGCATCCAGGAGAAACAAGCTTGACCACTACGCCATCCTCAAATTCCCCTGACTACCGAGTCAGCCATGAAGAAGACAGACGACAATAATACACTAGTGTTCATTGTGGATGTCAAGGCCAACAGCACCAGGTCAAACAGGCTGTGAAGAAGCTCTATGACATGAAGTGGCCAAGGTCCACACCCTGATCAGGCCTGATGGCGAGAAGAAGGCATATGTTCGGCTGGCTCCTGACTATGCTGCTTTGGATGTTGCCAACAAAATTGGAATCATCTAAACTGAGTCCAGCTGCTTAATTCTAAATATAAAAATTTTACACTGAAAAAAATAAAATAATAAAATAAAAAGTGCAGTCTGAGACACACAGAGAAAGGGCTTTCGTGGTCGAGCCCATGTCATGGCTGCCTGAGATTGGAAGTCATAGAATCCCAGACCATCACAAGTGAAGCTTGAAGGATAAAGATGATGGCAGTTAAAAGCGGGAAATGTTTCTTTCTTTCTTTTTAAATATAGTTTATTGAATTTTTACAGAGAGGAAGGGAGAGGGATAGAGAGTTAGAAATATCAATGAGAGAGAAACATTGATCAGCTACCTCCTGCACACTCCCTGCTGGGGATGTGCCTGCAACCAAGGTACATGCCCTTGACCGGAAACAAACCTGGGACCCTTGAGTCCACAGGCCAACGCTCCATCCACTGAGCCAAACCGGCCAGAGCAGGAAATGTTTCTTAAAACTTACACTGCATGGATGTTGGGACAGGTACCTTGCTTGAATTCTCTCACTTAATCCTCATAGAAACCCTATAGGGTGGGTATTACCGCCCATTATATAGATTAAGAAACTGAGTAACTTGCCCAAGGGCACACAAGGCAGGAGCCAGTCCAAAGTCCATGTTCCATGCTCTTAACTACCTAGTTGCTCTATCTAATCCCTTTATTTTACAGATGAGGTTCAGGGAAGGGAAGTGTCTCACAGGAACTTTCACACAAAGGAACTATAATAGGAGCATCCCTTCAGAGCGCCGTCTGGTCAGGAAGTTCTCAGGGAAATTCAGATTTAAGAAACACTTACTAAGTACCTGCATCATTTCAATTCATACTCAAAACAGCCCTCTCCAAATACTGCACGGATTAGAGGGGGAAACAGGCTCAAAGGGATCATTTACCCGCAAGTCAATTCAGCAAAACAAACAAACAAACAAACAAAACCGGTGGCGCAGTACTGGTTTGGCTCAGTGCATAGAGCCTCGGCCTGCGGACTGAAGGGTCCCAGGTTCGATTCCGGTCAAGGGCATGTTCCTTGGTTGCGGGCACAGTAGGGGGTGTGCAGGAGGCAGCTGATTGATGTTTCTCATCGATGTTTCTAACTCTCTATCCCTCTCCCTTCCTCTCTGTAAAAAAATCAATAAGATATATTTTTAAAAAAACAAAACAACAAAAAAAAACGGTGGCATTCACGTACCCTCCTCCACCGCGGGCTGGTTGCGCAGAGACCCCGCCCCTCTCGAATTAGCCAATGGGAAGCGGACGAGCCTGGTCGCCTGGGAAACCGCGTGACAACAAGATGGCGGTGCCGCGGGCCGGCTCCTCGGCCCTGCCTGGTGAGTCCCCACCAGGGTCGTTTTGCCCGCGGAGTGCTCCACGCATGCCGGGACCTCGTCCCAGAGCACCGAGGGCCCCGCTATCCCAGCGGGCGGCACCCCAGCAGGCCCCCCGCGTCCTGGGAGCCGATCGGGGTCCTACCTACCATGGCCGCGCGTGGAGGAGGCGGCGTGGCTCCCAGGGCGGGCTTAGGTGATGAAAGTGGTCTCTCCGAGAGCACTATAAAAAATGGAAACCCAAATGTCCACCAGTCCATGAATGAATAAACAGATGTGGTATGTCCTTATGATGGAATATTATTTGGGGATCTAGGGAGTGCTGGGGTGCAGCTTGCGGGCCGACAGGCACTGGGGACACCCGGACATGGGGGAGCCAACAAACAGGTCGAGTAGTGATGAAAGATGTCAGTCAAGCACAGTCTTGACTTGGGTCCCAAAGGTGTAGAGGCACAGGACACAGCTTTCCCCTCAAAGCCCAAGCCTTAAGGGGGAATCAGTGCAACCTTTAGGCGTCCCAGGCCTGACGAGGAAGACACAGTTTGCCCCCGAAAAGTCCCCAAGTGACATGGCTCTATCCTCAGGGACCCCAAGTCTGAGGGAATCGGGGAGACAGCCCCGCGGTCAGGAGTGCCCAGACTGATGGGAAGATAGAGTCGTTGCTCTCAGGGGCCTCCTATAATCCTGGGAAAATTTATCTGGAGACATTGTTGGATTGGCCTGGAGTGAGAATGGAAAAGGGGAAGTCAATTGTGGGCCATTGTGACAGCCCCAAAGAAGGGCAGTGAAAGCCCCGCTAGAATGGCCAATGGTGGGCATAGGAAGGAGCAGTTACGTGTGAGAAACATTGGAGTTTTACCTGCAGGATTTGGTACCCGATAGGATGGGATTAAGAGAGAAGGAAGGAGAGAAAAATTTTGTGGTTGGATGATGAGGTCCCATTAAGAAGGGGAAAGATGTTGGGTGTGGTTTGGGGACCAGGTCCCCCCCCCCTTTTTTTTTCTATGATTGCTTTATTGAGATATAATTCACTCCCTTAAAATGTAAATTTCAGTAGTTTCTAGTATATTCATAGGGTTGTGCAACCATCACCCCAGTGAATTTTAGAACTTTTCATCACCCATAAAGGACACTGTACCCTTTAGCAGTTACCTCCCATTTACTCCACAGCACCCCTAGCCCGAGGCAACCACTAATCTACTTGGTCGCTATATGAAATGCACATTCTGGACATTTCATATAAGTGGAATCATAATAATATGTAGTCTTCTGTGATTGACTTCTTTCCCTCAGCATAATGTTTTTAAGGTCCATTCACTTTTTTTAAAAATATATTTTATTGATTTTTTACAGAGAAGAAGGGAGAGAGATAGAGAGTTAGAAACATCGATGAGAGAGAAACATCGATCAGCTGCCTCCTGCACATCTCCTACTGGGGATGTGCCCGCAACCCAGGTACATGCCCTTGACCGGAATCGAACCTGGGACCTTTCAGTCCGCAGGCCGACGCTCTATCCACTGAGCCAAACCGGTTTCGGCGGTCCATTCACTTTGTAGCATGTATTTCATTCCTTTTTTAAAAAAATTGATTTCAGAGAGGAAGGCAGAGGGAGAGAGAGATAGAAATATCAATGATGAGAGAGAATCATTGATTGGCTGCCTCCTGCACGCTTCACACTGGAGATGGAGCCTGCAACCCAGGCATGTGTCCTGACTCAGAATAGAACCGTGACCTCCTGGTTTATAGGTGAATGTTCAACCACTGAGCCATGCCGGCCTGGCCTCATTCCTTTTTTAAATTGTCAAATACTATTCCATTATAAAGTTATACCACATTTGTCTATTCATTGATTGATTGATGGACATTTGGGTTTCCACTTTTTAGCTGCGATGAATAATGCTGCTATGAACATGTATACAATTTTTTGTGTGGACGTAAGTTTTCATTTCTCTTGGGTATATGCCTAGAAGTGGAATCGCTAGGCCATAGGTAAGTGTGTTTAATCGTTTAAAGAAATGCATGCTGTTTCCCACAGCAGCTGCACCATTTACAGCCCCACAAATTACAATCCAATTTCCCAACATCCTCAACAAGACTTAATTTCTGTCTTATTTTATTTTTTCCAACACCATTAATTGCCTCTAGGCCCTCTTCCACTTCCACCCACCCCAATTTCTATCTTTTTGACTAGTTTCTTTTGAGGGGGGTCATGGTGGTGAGAATTTGTAGAAAGAAGGGACAATCAGGTCTGGTGGGAGATTATGCAGGCCTGTTTTAGGGACTAAAGGTACAGTGCCTAGGCTTATTAGCATAATGAAAATGCTCTAAAATTGATTGTGATGAAAACTCTGTGATATGTATGTTATTTTTGAATCCCATGGGTAATCCTCCCTGATGCTATTCTCATCCCCACTTTATACAAAGGAACCGAGGTGGGGGTTACACTGGTGAATGACAGAACCTGTCTAGAACCTGGATTCTTTTTTTTTTAATTTTAAAAAAATTTATTTATTGATTTTAGAGAGGGAGAGGGAGAGAGACACCCAGACACATTGATTTGTGTCCCACTTACGTATGCATTCATTGGTTGCTTCTTGTATGTGTCCTGACTGGGGATCGAACTTGCAACCTTGGTGCATCGGGGTGACACTCTAACCAACCAAACTACCTGGCCAGGGCCAGCAGCCTGGCTTCTTGACCTCCCTGCCATGTGGACTATGTCTTGGTTGAGTCCTGCCCTTGGGTTGCCCGCCTCTGGCTCTGAGATGTTGGGGTAGCACCTGGGCTCTGGTGGGAGGGGACACTTAAACTTTGTGTTGACCAGCTCCTTGATGGATGGACGAAAGCCCCAGGCCTCTTGGGTAGTCTCATTTCTGGGCTCTAAATTTGGGCAAGCGCCAGGCTTCTGGCACATTTCTGCAGCCTGCTCTATCCCCAATGCCTGTTCCCAGGACAGAGGCCTCTGGGTTCCAAGCAGACAGTGGGGTCTCTCGGGGAGCGGGTGGATGTTAATCACAGGGTCCTGAGGTCCAGCTGCCTCCAGAATCCTCCGCAGGAGCAGTGGGAAGAAGTGAGGGGATCCCCCCTGGGTGGTGTTCCTTTTTGGGAACGTAACCAAGGAAGAGAGAGTTTCACTTCCTGGTCCTGAGGGAGTGACTCCAAGGGCTGACTTTTTTTTTTTTTTTTTTTTTTTCCTTTGTTAATCCTCACATAAGGATATTTTCTCCTTTGCTTTTTTAGAGAGTGGAAGGGAGGGAAGGAGGGAGAGAAAGAGAGAGACATAGATAGAAGAGAGACACATCAACTGGTTGCTTCCCGACCTGGGCCGGGGGATCGAACCTACAACCCAGGCATGTGCCCTTGACTGGGAATAGAACCCATAACCCTTCGGTCTGACTTCTTTTTTTCTACTCAGGGAGTTCCTGACAACTAAGATCTAGAAGAACTATGAGCTCACCTTTGTCCTCCCTTGGCAAGACCCGGAAGGTGCCCCTGCTGTCGGAGCCTGTGAACTCAGGGTAGGAGGCTGGGCCCCGGGCCCTTGGTGTCCACGCCCCTGCCTCCTCCTTGCTCCTCCCATGGACAAGAAGAATGACTCCTGGTGTCTTGGGGAGGGCAATGAGGAGTCACGTAGCTTTCCCTGACCACCTTATCCTTCTCTACCTCCTGAGAGGCTCTCTGTTGTGTTAAGCGCACAGTGGGTTGTGCCCTCTAGTAAGGTTTGGGCTCCATGCGAGTAGCTTAGCAAACACTGGTGGTGCACCTGTTCTGGGCCCTGCCGTGTGTGGGGCTCTCGGTAAAGGGAATTCTTTACATCTGTCTAGCATTTTCATCTTTCCAAAGAAAATATATTTCCCCCCCCAGAGAGGAAGGTAGAGGGAGAGATAGAAACATCACTGATGAGAGAGAATCACTGGTTGGCTGCCTCCTGCCCACCCCACACTGGGGATAGAGCTCATAACCTAGGTATGTGCCCTGACGGGGAATCTGTCCTGGTTCATAGGTGGACGATCAGCCACTGGCCGAACCAAATAATTTTTTTTTTAACTTCCTTGCTCTTATGAACAGCACTTGAATCATTCGTAGACCAAGGGGATCCAGAGAGGTTGAGTGGGAGGCCTGGGGTCCCACACCATTTCAAAGCAGAGCTGGGGCTGGGCTCCTTGACTACAGGACTCTGTCTTCCACCCAAGACTCTGCCCTCCAGCTCTTCCCTGTCCTCCGCTGGGAGGAGGTGGATACCCTGAAGCCTGCTCGTCCCAGTGCCAGCATGGGATTGGGGGGTGGATGTCCTCAGGAGGCAGAGGCCCACACTCCATCACCTTCATGCTTGGCTGGGGGCTTGGTGCCCAGGGCCTCTCCCCGATGACATTCCAGGGGGTCCTAACATGTCTGTCTTCCTTCTCCTTCCTGCCCGGATTCCCAGAAGGCGAGGGATCAAACTCTACGGAAACGGTAAGTGAGGGCTCTGCCCTTGTGTCTTCCTCACCTCCCGTCTGCCATGTCTCCTTGGAGTTGGGCAGATGGAGAGAAAGCATGATGAAGACTTCTGTCAGCCAGAGCAGCCGGCCCAGCCTCAGTTTTACCGGCAGCTCCCACCCCTCCTGAGGACAAGGCTTCCTCTGGGCAGCTCTCAATAGGAGGCCCCACACCCCTAGCAGAGAGGTCATCTCTAACACTGGAACCCCTCCACCCACCTTGTGGTTGACTGGTGGGTGCTGAGAATCCAGAGGGGGCCAAACCCCACCCTCCTTCCCCAAACAGCCACCTCCAGCCCCTAATACCCGTTTCTCCCGGAACCCCTGTCCTCACATCACTACTCTGACTCCTGCAGGCTCAGATCTTTGCATCTCAACCCCACTCTTGCCCCCACCGTGGTCCCCCAGGAGCCAGGCTGGGAGAACTCTAGGAAAAGGCCTGTTCTCGTTGGATCCGTGCTTGCCAACATCCCGTTTTCTACCCTCATTTGTTTGGGGGGACAGAATCCAGGGCCCCAGCTTGCTCTGGGCCTTAGCCCTAACAGTGACCTGGGCATCTGTGTCTGCAGAAGATGCAGTGAACGTGCTGAATGATGGACAAGGCTCAGAAGAATCGTTCTCTGTCCCTTCCTGCTATGGTGGCATAGGAGCTCCTGTGGGTAGGCAAGGTGAGAGCAGAGGCCCAAAGGGGTCTGGGTTCCCAGCAGCAGGAGAGGGCCCCAGAAGAGAGAGGCCCAGAGGGGCATGCACCTGCTCCCCGCCTGCTGGATCTGAGACAGCTATTCCCATTTCTGGCTGACCGTGGCCATGGGCCTGCCTCCCCAGACCCGTCCAGGGCCGGGTTTGGCATAAAGCTAAGTGGGCCCCACTCTTAGCTCAGGAGGTGTGGCCACGCCCCAGGCCAGGCTGTGGCTAGTGCCTCTGGAGTGAACCTGGCTGGAGTCACCATCAAGTGTAATGTCAGCGTGTGTAAGATCCAGGGTCAGAGGAGTGAAGGGCCTGAGGGTGAAGCTCTGCCTTCAGCTATCTGCTTCCTGCTTTGCAGAGCTCTGGGCAAGGCCCAAAGTCCCCTAGGTTGCCCTCCTCGCCTGGTCCACACCATCCCCAGGGGGCTTGGTGACACTGCGATCATGTAGGTGCCTAAAGGGGGACGGGGCTCATCAGGGCACCTTTCCAGAGGAGGTAGGATGGATCAGGCCGGGCAGAGGGGAGACCTGGGCAGGGGCAGGGGCAGGGGCGGAGCTGGGAGTCTGTAGGAGCTGGGATGCAGTTAGAATCCTCCACTAGCTGTGTATCTCAGAGAGGCAACTTCCTTCTCTGCGTCTCCATCCCGTCTTCTGTGAACTGGGCATGGGGACACCCAGGTCAGCACGTTGAGGTGAGGATTCGCTGAGGGGATCCTTCACCAAACACCCGTCCGCTTAAATGGTGGGGAGAGGGGAGTTGAGATGGAAAAGGAGGCAGCGTGGGCCTGGCCCCACAGCCACTCGGTCACAAAGCCAGGGTCCTCCCAGCGGGGGACACTCAGTAGTAATCACAGCGAGCAGCTCCTCCATGTAAAGGGCTGGTCACTGCTCTCCGTTCACTTCTCACCAGTGCCTATGCCCTCAGGGCTCCCCTGTCCTCTCACCTCTGTGCGCAGCAACAGTCCACACGGTTTGCTGTTCCCTCCTCAGAGCAGCCGCTCGTACCGTTGGACAAATTACTGAATCTCTCTGTGCCTCAGTTTCCTACAGCAGCTCATTTCCTCAGAGGCATGTTGTAAGGACTGCACAGTTGACATGTGAAAGCGCTTAGAGTGGCCCCTCTTACCTAGGTGACAGCTGTTGTTATTATTCTTATTTCCACTCCTGGGGATCCCTCTCCCCCTCCCAGGACCCCCGTACCCCAGCCTCTGCCCTAGGCATGGGCTCTAGGACTCTGTCTGGTTGGCAGCTGCTGGGACCCACAATGGGGAGCTGCTGAGCACCATGGCAAGGAAGGTGCAGGATCTGGAGGAGCAGGTGAAGGACCAGAACGACCAGATGCTGTCCAAGGTGGGACCCCCGTGGGGACACGGCCAGGGTCCGGTCTGAAGGGTGGGGGGGTCCAGGCTGGTGTGACCAATGAGGCTACTGCCAGGTGTGGCCTGAGCCTGATGGATCCCTGTGACCTGGGTAGAGAGGCTAGGGGTGTTCTCCACAGCTGGGCAAGGCCCGTAGACCTCAGAGTTCTGGGGCACTCAGGGGACCTCCACACCTTTCCCTACCTCGGTGGCACCTCAAGGGTCATCTGAGGTGCAGGAGCAGTGGTTATGCCAAAGGGGGGAAAGGGCTTTAAGCTCCCTGGTGCCCCCACAGAGACACAAATTCCAGACCTTCCCTCTGGAAGGGGCTCCCTCGGGCTCTTGGAACCACGAGGCCTGCCTGCCCCCCACCCCCCGCCCCGTCTTGTTGCTGCAGGATGAGAAGATACAGTCCCTCGAGGAACTGGTGGCGATCCTCCAGGAGCAGAAGAGTAAGAGGCTCTCTCAGGGGCTGCTCGGCCATCCTGTTGCACCTCCCCTGGGCCCCAAGGCCTGGACAGCTGAGCCCAGGGGGCAGTGATGCTTTTAGGATGGTGGTGCCCTCCAACGCGGGACTGAGTCCCGAGTGCAGGCGCAGCCTCAGCAGCCTCGCTTCAGGAGGGTGGCGACCTCCTCGGGGTCAGGAGGGCCGCCCTTGTCAGGGTCAGGGAGAGGGGCTCGAGGCCATTCTCGGGGGATTCCCCGGAGTCCTCAAGGGGCAGCCTCTTCAGATGACTCTCAGGGCAGAGCCCTGGTCCAGGCAGGCTGGCAGCCTCCATGCTGGGGCAGCGGAACCCCTCCCCATCTCTCCTGAAGGCCAGATGTCCCTGCAGCGGCAGGAGGAGCTGGAGACCATGTGCGAGCATCTGCGGCGGCAGGTCGGGGAGATGGAGGTGAGAGAGGCAGTGCCAGGGCTGTCTGCCCCCAGGAACGGGGTCAGAGCCCACCCCGCGCCCGGCCCTGCTCTGGTTTCCCTCCGCAGGGCTACCCGGGAGCCAGAAAGGTGTCCAGGTGGGGCACACCCCTTCCGGCCGGGGCTTCCTCTTCAGTTTCTCCTTGAACCACACTTCCCTACAGCCATGGGCCCTGACTCTGGTTCTTGGACTACACTGAGCAGTTTCTCACCTGCGGACCTTGGCCCATGCTGATCCCTCTGCCTGAAATATTTCCCCACCTCCCCCTAGCGAGGCTCCACTCATCCTCAGTCTCAAATCAAGGCAGGGCCCTCCCCCAGGAGCCCCTCCCCGACTGAGCAGGGCAGGCTGTGTCCTGTGCTTCCTTCGTGCCTCATCTCTCTCCTCCCTCCCCCTAGGGGACCTTGAATTCCACCCTCCTGTTCATTGCTTTCGCCCAGGACCTAGCATGATACCGGCCATATGTGTTCACTGAGTTGAACGTGGCATCTCAGTCACCCCGTGTCACTTTCCTTGCCCCATTCATACAGCAAGGCTCACACAGGGGGGACCCACATGTCAGGGAGGGTCCTGGGGGGCATGCTTTGTCAGGGCCCCACCAGAACCTCTCCCTCTCCCTGTAGGGCTGGCTTCCAAAGCCCCAACCTGATTTCAGGCGGCAGCAGCAAACCCACAGGCCCGGCCGCAGCAGCGCGCCCTCCCCCAGGCTGTTCAGACCTGGCTTATGGGCTTCTCTGAGCAGCTGCCACAGGGCGAGGGTATGGCAGCCCCTCTGTTCATATCATTCGCACATTTATTGCTCCATTAACTTAACCAACTCATACCAAGTATCCCCTATTTCCCAGCCCCTGGGAGGTGGATGTGGTCCCGCCCCCATGAGGCTGAGAGTCTGGAAGGGACAGAGACATAGACAAGTGCACAGGAAGGTGCACAAGCGCACAGATCTGATGACATTGTTCAGTGGGTGACACAAGAGAGATTTGGTCCACTCTGCGGGTGACCTTGGGCAAGAGATCTAGAGGTTGGGAGGGGACCTCAGGGGAAGAGAATCCAGGCTGGAGAGATGAGCAGCTCCACCTCCCACCATAGAAACTTGGCTCATGGTGGGTGGTTGTGGGAGCAAGAGGGAGAGCCAGACGAGCTGTGGGGATCACATGGCCGCGGGGGCTCAGCCACAGAGCCGGTTGGATTCTGTTCTGCAGGAATGGGGAACCACAGGAAGGTTTCAGTTAGAGGAGGGGGGGGGGTGGAGAGGGGCAGGTAGAAGCTCAGCCCGAATTGTCCAGGAGGGAGCTGACCGAGGCTCGGACGAGGGTGGCAGCAGAGGAGACCAGTGGAGTGGACAGATCTGAGCTGCCTGCGGCCATGGATGAGGCCCAGGTGGGGAGGTGGGGGCGGGGAGTGGTGACCGTTTGGGTCAAGTTCATTTTGAGATGCCTGTTCGAAGTCTCAGTGGGGACGGTTGGAAATGTGAAACTGAAAAGGAACCGCCTGTGTTACAAGAGGTGAAGCCGGAAATGTGCCCACTGGGTTGGGGGCCGGGCAGGTTGGTGGAAGCTGCACCTGAGCCATGGGCTGAGGAGAGAAAGGGAGATGAGGAACTAGCAGCAGGAAGTGTGGACAATTCAAAAGTTTTCCTGTGGCAGAGTTGTGAGACCCAGCCCTAGGGAGGCTGTGTGTGGGTGGCGGCATCCTCCCGGTCCTGCCCTCGTCCCACTCAGGCCGGGTCCACGTGGCTGCCCGCCGCCATCATGGCTGCCCTCGGAGTGCTTGTGCCAGGCACTGTGCCGGGTACTTGATGTGAATTACCTTGCTGAGTCCTCCTCACAAGCTTATTGGGCAGGTGCTGTCACCTCCGCTGTGTAAGGAGGACCCTGAGGCTCTAGGACAGTGGTTCTCAACCTCCTGGCCCTTTAAATACAGTTCCGCATGTTGTGACCCAACCATAAAATTATTTTCGTTGCTACCTCATAACTGTAATGTTGCTACTGTTATGAATCGTCATGTAAATACCTGATATGCAGGATGGTCTTAGGTGACCCCTGTGAAAGGGTCGTGCGACCACCAAAGGGGTCGCGACCCACAGGTTGAGAACCACTGCCCTAGGCGGTCACGTGGCTTCCCAAGTTTACAGCCACAAAGTGGCCAAGACCCTCGCCCACCCCCTCTGCCCAGCCAGCTCTGGGAGCTGAGGCCTGAGGCCGGGGACTGGGCCGATGCCTCCTCTTTCCTGGAAAGGGACTGAGCTGACTGTGTCCCCACATCTCCCCCTCCAGCGGTTCCTCGGTGACTATGGTCTGCAGTGGGTGGGCGAGCCCAGGGACCGTGAGGACTCGGAGGACATGACAAGCTCAGAGGATGACAGGGACTGGATGACAGCCAAGAAGTTCTGGAAGCCAGGTAGAGTAGGGGTGCACCCAACCCCTCCCACAAAGGGAATTCTCCAACAGCTTCCTTTTGGCCGGAAGCATCCAGAGGCCGGCTCATTCCTGCCCCTGCCTCCACGCACAGGTGCCCTGAGACACCCCACACCTCGCCCCTGACACCCGACAGGCGGGAAAGGCCTCGGCCTCCATCACTGACCACCTAACCTGCCGCCACTTTCTCCCTCTGGTGTCCCCTCAGACTCTGCTTGTTCATCTTTCAAAGGCCCAGAGACACAGGTGTAATAAGACCTCATTTTTCTCAGGCATCATAGTTTACAAAATGTCGTCCATCCAGAAGTTGTTGCTTTTAAAGGCTGGCCCTCAGTTCCAGGCTCAGCCCCCTCTTGGACTCCCTTCCCAGGTTCATTCATAGCCAGACCATTGAAAGCCACCTGCTTCTATGGGACTCACCACTTTTTTATTTTTTAAATTGATTTGAGAGAGAGAAAGGGGGAGAGAGAAACATTGATTCGTTGTTTCACTTATTTATGCATTCATTGGTTAATTCTTGGTGTATTGGGATGACATGCTAACGGTTCTAACCAAATGAGCTACCCGGCCAGGACACCAATTTTTTTAAAATATATTTTATTGATTTTTTACAGAGAGGAAGGGAGAGGGATAGAGAGTTAGAAATATCGATGAGAGAGAAACATCGATCAGCTGCCTCCTGCACACCTCCTATTGGGGATGTGCCCGCAACCAAGGTACATGCCCTTGGCCGGAATCGAACCTGGGACCTTTCAGTCCGCAGGCCGATGCTCTACCAACTGAGCCAAACCAGTTAGGGCACACCACTTTTTATTTAAAAAACATTTTATATATATATATATATATATATATATATATATATATATATATATATATATATACCAATATATGTTTAAATTTTAGAGAGGAAGGGAGAGGGATAGAGGGATAGAAACATCTATGACAAACATCGATCAGCTGCCTCCTGCTGGGATTGAGTCGGCAACCTGGGCATGTGCCCTGACTGGGAATTGAACCGGTGACCTCTTGGTTCATGGTTGATGCTCAGCCACTGAACCACACTGGCCAAGGCCCCACTTTTTATTTTTAATTCAATTGCTAATATCTAGAGGGATTCTCCCCGTGGATTTGGGACTGGGACCGTAGAACGAACTGGCCGTTTCTGAAAGCCAGGTCTGTTCTCTTCAGAGAACAGAAGGTTGTTGCTCCATTCGGCTCTTCTGCCAGATGAACACCAAGTTTTTCACTTATAGCAGCTTTTGCTCCTGGGATTCCCCTCCTGGCTCCTCTCCATTCCCCCCTCCACTGCCTTGTCCCAGGTGCCAGCCTGCTCCCCCCCCCCCCCCCCCAGGGCCCCTCGGATCCACACAGCTGGCCTCTTGCCGGCCCTGCTGCTCTGGTCCTCCCTCCAGAGGTTGGACACCAGGTCCCATAGGCCTGGGCAGCTGGCCAGTAAATGGTGAGCCAGGGCATCTGTACTGGGGCTCATTCAAGTGTCCTAGAGCCTGGACTCCTGCCTCAGGGAAGAGGGCCCAGCAGGGGGGAGCCTTGGGAGAGCTTGGCCTGGGGCTAGATGATTCACCCGCCCCACCCGCATTTGAGTCTCAAATGGATGCTTGCCGGGTGCCTCAGGTATCGGTGCTGCAGGGTATTCGGAGACATGAAAGGGACAGTCCTGCTCTGGTCACAACAGGTATTGAGCCCCAGGGCTGAGAGCTCCAGTGAACTCTGAGCTCACTATCCTCTTCCCTGACCCCCTCTGAGCTCCTCACTACCCCCTTCCCTGACCCCCTCTGATCAGTCCCCCCACCCTTACCCCCCACTGAGCTCCTCATCCCCCCCATCCAGTCCTGTCCTCTCTCCCCCCTTCCCCCTGCCAGCTACCACCTCCCCCTACCACCCTTTCTCCCAAACCCCAGCCTCTTTGTTTACATGGGAACCTCCCTCCCCTGCCCAGGCAGCCACACTGACTCCATGGGCTGCAGCAGCTTGGCTTGTCCTTGGGCTGCCTTTGAGGCCCTGGAAATGGCCTTACCTAGACCCCAGGCAGCCTACACTCCTCTTCACCCTCACTTCCCCTTCAGGCCAGTGCCGTGTCCCTGAAGTGTCTTGTCCCTTTTTTCCCCTCTGAGGCTCAGCTTAAATGCCCATGGAGTGCCTGCTCTGTGCCAGGCACTGTGCCGCCTGCAGCTGCCCCTGGGCATGTGGGAAGGGGCTGTGCGTTAGAGTCCTCATCGGTAGAATGATTGACGTCTAGGCCACCGAGAGCATCAAATGCCACAGTGCATATGGAGTGTTCTGCTGGCTGACACTTGGTAGATGGACAATGACGGTTGAGCCAATTGTTGCCTAGCTTTGCAATGCCCCGGAGTGCTCTGCACAGTGCTTTGCCCATGAGCCTGGCATGTTCACAGGCATGTGCTTGGTGCGTGGTGCCCGGGTGCCCAGGCCTGGATGATCAGAGCACGTTGGGAGAAGCCGACAGCGATGCTCAGCAGCAGGGGCCAGAGATTTGGGGGTGGCCCTGGCCGAGCAGTGAATGTGGGTCAAGTCCCCAGAGCAGGGCGTGACTTGCAGGTTTGTGGAAATAGTGGGTCCATTTCCTGTTCAACAGTCTGAGGTGGAGACGGGACATGCTGGGCACTACCTTGTCTTTCATGGCAGCAGATGGTCTTCCCAGCGAAGGTGCGAAGAAAAAGCTCAATGCAGGCCCACCACTCACCTGCTGGTAGTGACAGGGTCTGGCCCTCCTCTGGGCTCTGTAGCCCCGACAATGGCACTTACCAATGCCATTGTCACCCCGTCTCCTTCACTCAAGTATGGACCCAGGGAGGGCAGGACTCTGGGTATGGGCATAGCCATGGTTCTCTGGGCCTAGCATGTTCTCTGAGCTGCTGCTTGAGCAGCCTCTCTTGGCCAGGCCCAGGCTGGATGCTCTAGCCTGGGTTCAAGAAGTGTTTGGGCCCTGGCCGGTGTGGCTCAGTTGGTTGGAGCGTCCTCCTGCACACCAAAAGGTCACGGGTTCGATTCCTGGTCAGGGCATGTACCCTGGTCGCAGGCTTGAGCCCCTGTCAGGGCACCTGCTAGAGGCAACTGATGGATGTTTCACTATCACCTTAGTGTTTCCTCCTCTTCCTCTCTTGCTCTCTCTCTCAAATCAGTAAAAACATGTCCCTGGGTGAAGATTAAAAAAAAAGAAGCGTTTGGTGTGGTTGGAAAGTCAAACCAAATGACAACAGCCTGTGACACCTGTGACAAGGGCCAAGGGAGTGGCTCAGGGGCTTCAGGAACCCGAGGAACCGGGGCCCAGCCTCAGGGGAAGGGGCTTCCGGTAAGGAGGTGGTGAAAGAGCACCCTGAGCCCCGCCATGAGCAAGAGGATGGGGGCTAGTGACACAACAGCACCTGCCACCACTTCCTCAAACAGCCCTGTGCGGTGGGACTGTGATTGTTCTTTTTTATAGAAGAGGAAACTGAGGCCCAGAGAAGTTGGCCCACTTGCCCAGGGCCACACAGCTTGGAAGCATTAGCCCTGGCACTGTGGCTCCAGAGCCTGCAGGGAGACCACACTGAGAGGAGTCTGGGGAGCCCAGGCTCTGAAGGTCCCCAGAGTTGGGCCAAGGAGTTTGGACTTGCTCTCCATGCCTACCTACGACCCTTTTTAATAAAACCATGGGCCCTCAAAGTTGAATGAGGCCTCAGAGATGATCTTGCTGCACCTCTCCTTGGAAAGGGACCCCAGTGAGCAATGTCCGAAGAACCAACACTGAGAGGCAGCCAGTGGTCACTGAGAACAAAGGCTTAGCGGCACCCGATCCTGCAAGCTGCATGGCCCTGGGCATGTTGCCTCACGAGGCCCGCTTCCTCATCTGCAGAACAGGAGTGGCATACCTGCCTCTGGCGCTTGATGTGAACACAACACTGGGTCATTATCTCGGTAGACAGTTGGATTTTGTGGGTAGGATGACGATTCCCATTATCTGTCCATTCCACGCAGAGGAAAGCTGCAGCTCAGAGAGGAAATGCCTCACTTGACCTCTGACCCGCCTTATCCCTGATGACCTGGCTGCACTGGGTCAGGCTTCTGCCTGCTGTGTGTTGGTTATGACAGGCTCTTCCTGTCTTATCCTCTCAGCCCTGCATTGCCCAAAGCTGCGGTTCCTTCTCAGGGACTCCTTGCCTCACCTGTGCCATGTTTCACCCAGGACCTGCCCTGCCCACCCTGCTTTCATTTCTCCACTCATGAGCCCACGGGCTGAGACATGTTAGAGTTATTTTCTCAGCAAACTTTTCTTTTCCCTCTCATTATTCCCCCCCCCCCCCCCCATTATTTCTTTATAAATGTTTTTATGGATTTCAGAGAGAGGAAGGGAGAGGGATAGAAACATCAATTCTAGAGAGAATCATTGATCGGCTGCCTCTTGCACACTCTCTACTGGGGATCCAGCCCCAAACTGGGCATGTGCCCTGACTAGGAATCCAACCATAACCTCCCGGTTCATGGGTCGATGCTCAACCACTGAGCCACACCGGCGGGACTCGCTCTCCTATCTTCTTGGCATCCTCCCCTGGGCTTCTGTCTGCCTCTTCCCCTGGCAAACACCCCATGTCCTGTCAGCTCCCAGAAAAAGCCCTCTGGTCCCAGGAGGCCGCTGGATTATCAGGCAGTGGATCTGATGGTCCGCCTGGCCCTGCTTGGTGGGGTCTGCTTGGGCCAAGTCGTCTTGGCCTCATCTTTCTAGGCCTCACTTTCCCCCCCTGTAAGAATATAGGGACCAGGGAGACGTTGAAGATGAGCTTTTCTGTTGTCATTTGTAGGTTTACCAATGTGTTCTGAGAGTAGTTGTTAAAGGAAAACCGCGTCCTGACATGGTTCTGACTCTTAGCAGGGGTGCTGTGTTCTGTGAGTTTTCCTTGGGAGTGTCAGGGACTCCAGGACGAGCCAGGGCAGTGCAGCCCCTACAACAGTAGGGAATGTAAGGAGAGGGAGGGGACGGACACCAGGAGCCTACTGTTTCAACAGCACAAAGGCAACAGGAAATGGCCACCCACATCTGTACTTCCCCCGGTGTAGCCACTGTACCACTGTGGGGAAAGGAATTAGGTCCCCGGAGCCCTGACCCACATCCTGTGACAGGGTGGCTGTCCTGGTGAAAAACAGCTTCCAAGAAGGCCCAAACAGTCACCGTTTGGTGAGGATTGCACGCTAGTAGTGACTTACTGGGGAACCAGGTCCTTTCAAGGACTGAGAACAGGCCCCTGCCTTCTGCCCTTTCTGCTCTGGCATCTGTCACGGGTGTCCCACCACCCCTTCTGCACCCTCTGACGCTTATGCACAGCTGTATGTGCAACACAGTGTTTCAGAACAGGAGGCCAGAGCTTCTGTCAGCTTCTCAGAGGGTCTGTGACCCAGAAATAGTTGCACAACCCACGATCTGCCCCACATCTGTTCTGCCCAGCAGCTGTTTGGACATCTTCCTTAGTAGCCATCTGTCCTCTTTTTCCTCATAGTGCAGGTGGGTGAGAGAAACAGACCCTAGAGCAGTGGTTCTCAACCTTCCTAATGCCGCAACCCTTTATTTTTTTTAAAAAATATATTTTTTATTGATTTTTTTTACAGAGAGGAAGGGAGAGGGATAGAGAGTTAGAAACATTGATGAGAGAGAAACATCAATCAGCTGCCTCCCACACACCTCCTACTGGGGATGTGCCCGCAACCAAGGTACATGCCCTTGACTGGAATCAAACCTGGGACCCTTGAGTCCGCAGGCTGACGCTCTATCCACTGAGCCAAACCGGCCAGGGCTGCCGAGGCCCTTTAATGCAGTTCCTCATGTTGTAGTGACCCCCAACCATAAAATTATTTCGTTGCTACTTCATAACTGTAATTTTGCTATTGTTATGAATCATAATGTAAATATCTGATATGCAGGATGTATTTAGGCGACCCCTGTGAAAGGGTGGTTCGACCCCCAAAGGGGTCGCGACCCACAGGTTGAGAACCGCTGCCCTAGAGTCAGCCCTTCCTCTAACTTGCCTGGGGGCCTGGGGCAAGTCATTTTTTGTCTCTGTGGGCCTGTTTCCTCATGTGTAAAATGGAGATAAATAACCCCTGCCAAAAAAAAAAAATAAATAACCCCTGCCTCATAGCCTCTGGGTTGGCCTGAGGTCCATTTTTTTGCAAGGTAGAGCTGGTAACAATAGCTAACATGGACAGAGTGCTTGTTCCCAGCTAGTCCTTACATGGTCATCTTCTTGGAATCCAGTTGCTAACCCAGCACGTGGACAGATCAGATCCTGCTCTTGCCACTTTGTGCTTCCCTAAGCATGCCATCAATCTTCTCTAACCCTCAGTTTCTTCATCTGAAAAATGGGGCTGATTATAGCCCTACAGCACAGGGTTGGGAGGAAGAGAGAATGGGATAGTAGGTATTAAACCCCTAGCACAAAGTATGCACTCAATAGCCCAGCCGGCGTGGCTCAGTGGTTGAGCGTCGACCTATGAATCAGGAGGTCACAGTTTGATTCCCAGTCAGGGCACATGCCCAGGTTGCAGGCTCAATCCCCAGTGTAGAGTGTGTAGGAGGCAGCCAATCAATGATTCTCTCTCATGATTGATGTTTCTCTCTCTCTCTCCCTCTCCCTTCCTCTCTGAAATCAATAATAATAATAAAAAGTATGTGCTCAATAGAAGATAGCTATTATTATCTAGTGTTAGTTGTCCTTCCTCCTCCCCAGGTGGTCTCTTAAGGAGATGCTAAAGCCACTGCTCATCATGGGAGAGGGCACGGGAGCCAGGGCTGCTAGGGCACATGGCAGCCAAGAAGAGAGGCTCATGGGTGTCTGTCCTCTCTAGCAGCGGATTCATTGGTGCCCCCTGAAGTGGACTTTGACAGGCTGCTGGCCAGCCTGCAGGACCTCAGTGAGCTGGTGGTAGGCAGTGACACCCACGTGACACCCATGCCCGGTGAAGCACAGCTCCATGATCTTGAGCCCATCCCACTGAAGCTGTACCGGAATGGCATGATGATATTTGATGGGCCCTTCCGATCCTTCCATGACCCCTCCACACAGGTAAGAGTTGGGGGAAGGGAAGACAGTCCTCTGGTGCTCCCCACCCTGTTCATCATTAGTTGGAGATGGGGCCCAGTTTACCCCCTAAGGGCACTCAGTCCTATGCAAAACTTGCAGAGCCCCCACCCCCACCTCTGCCAAGTCCTGGGCCAGAGTATGAGCCACTGGGGAAGCCTGAGGCCCAGTCCTTACCTTTCCTCTCCCCGCTACAGAGCTGCCTCCGAGACATATTGGACGGCTTCTTCCCTGCAGAGCTCCAGCGCCTGTACCCTGATGGGGTCCCCTTTAAGGTGATGAGCTGCTTCTCCTCAAACCAGTCAGCTGCTCCCTAAGTGGGGATTTTGGAGGTGGTGGGGATAAACAGTTTCCTCAGGCATCACCCAGTCTGAGTCTTGAAGCAGATGCCCCACTTCAGGGGACCCAATCTGATGAACTTCAGGAAGGTGAGCCTGAAGCCGGGCTGGGGAGGGAGTGGGGAGGCGGCCATGGCCACAGTTGACATAGCAGCAGCCAAGACAGCCAGTAGCTGAGCAGCAGGCAGTGCCCCCCTGCTGGCACTCTGAAGGCACAGTCCTCAACCACTGCCCCTCCCCCAGCATTTGGGACAACTTGACTGCCTGGAGTCCCTGAGGAGTCTGTGCAAAAGTAGCTGGGCTCCCCCTAGAGGCTCCGGGAGCCATCTGATTGGGATGGAAGGTAGTGCCATTGGGGGAGGGCCAGGGCAGAGGAATCTATTGGGGCTAAAGCACGAGATGGAGCTGGTCCCTGCTGGTGTGTAAGATGAAAGGCGCTGTGATGGGAGCACATGTCCCAGAGGGTGGTGTCAGTTCCACAATGAGAGCATGTGAGGGAGTGTGTACCGCCATGGCTTGGAAATAGTGGGAGTCATGATCCGGGGTCCATGTCAAGACAGGGGCTCAGGAGGTGTGCCTGCATGGGGACAAGCGAGGTGATATGTGCAATGATGGGGTCTGCACTGCAAACTATAGGCAGCAAAGACTTTGCCTTGTCCTAACACCCTCATCCCTCCCTGCAGGCTCCCAAAAGGGGCTTCTGAAGAGGATGTCAGGACTGTGGCTCCAGTGAGGGCTTGCAGGAAGGGCCCATATATGCAATAGCATGAACTACAACTCTTGCTCTGCCCCAGAGCCTGTTTCCATACCTGTGAAATAGGGGTTGCATCAGACTATCCCTTGGGCCTATTCCTGGGGCCTGGGCAAGCAGGGATAGGGGTGGAGCCAGCACTGAAGATCTGGTCCTGCCGCCGCTGTCTCCCTTCCTTCTTGTCAGGTGAGTGACCTGCGCCATCAGGTTTACCAAGAGGATGGGCTGGACCCATTCCCAGGTGAGGGCCGCGTGACAGGCATGCAGAGGATTCGAAAGCCCTCAGTCATGGTGGAGCACCCAGGTGAGGCTGGCCCTGGGGCCGAGCCAGGCGGCAGGGGTGCTGTACAGGACAAGGTCCAGGTGGCCGCCTCCATCATCACTCACATTCCCTCCCTGTTAAGGCTTCCACTGCCCGCCCCACAGGTTCCAGGATGACTCCTGAGAAGTTTCTGAACAAGCTCCCCAAATTTGTGATCCGTCAAGGCGAGGTGATTGACATCCGGGGTCCCATCCGGGATGCCCTGCAGGTGAGGCCAGCCCTAGCTCCCCAGACACACACACACACACACACACACACACACACACACACACACACACACTCTCTCTCTCTCTCTCTCTCTCTCTTTTAAAGGCAAGATTTCCTTTTTTTTTTTTTTAAGTTGATTTTAGAGAGAGGGAGAGAAACATCGATCAATCGCCTTCAGCATGTGCCCCAACCAAGCCACACTGGCCAGGGCACCTCCCCCAGTCTTTTGGGGGCTTTACCATCAACCCTGGCCCAGCCTACCAGAGCAGTGTTTTGTGTGGAGGCTCAGACTTAGGGGTCCCTGAGGAGGGTCTAGGTGGGGAGATGGGTGTCTCAGATCTGTCCCACTGTCTTCTAGAAATTAGTTGGTGAGGGCTCAGGACGGACTGAGAGAGCAGCTGGGTTGGCAAGGGTGTGGCTGTAAGAGGGGAAAAGTCAGAATCTAGGCCAGAGGTGGGCCCAAGGCCGAGCCTGCCCCCTCAAGTTCCAGCCCAAAATAGCCAGTTCAGTTCTGGAGAGCCCTTCTGGGCCCTCACACTACTCATCTTCCTCTCCTCACTCCCAAGCCTGCTCCTCCTCCTCTGCCTCCACCTGTGACAGGTAGCAAACCTCAGTTTCTCAGGACTCTCTACCTCCTCTGCCCCACATTGCCAAGTCCTATTTGATCTGTTGGTCCCCAGAACTTCTCCTGAGTCCATCCTTCTCTCCATTCTCACGGCCCAGAATCTCTCTCCCACTCAACTGCAGTGGTCTACCCCCCACATCCACTCCTGACCTGCCAACCATCCTCCCCTACGCAGCCTCCTTTTAAAAATGTAAACTGATCTTGGCTTTTCATTGAACCCTCTGGTGGTTCTTGGGCCTTTTTACTCTTCCCCCACTCCCCACTCCTAACCTTTTCTTTCTTCCAGTCCAACCTGGTTCCCAGCTTCCGTCCCACAAACTGACACTTCCCCAAAGTATTCTCTCCTCTCAGAAGTCTCCCCTGACCTGGGGACCTTCCCATGCTGTCTGGAGTCCCCTTGGCCCCTTCCCTCTCATAGGACTCCTCTTCCTCCAGTCACAGCTCAGGTGTCATTTCCCTAGGGAAATCTCCCCTGACCCACGCTGGCCTCAGCACCCAGCCAGGTCATCATCGGTCTGGGGTTCTGTCTCCCCCACTAGACTTAGGGACCTCAAGTCTTCCTGGGGGGATGATGGGGCAGTGTCCCAAAGCTTCTGTTCCATTGCCTCTGCTTGCACTCTCTCTCACACAGAACACCCCCACCTCTCCTTTAGGCTCAATGGTTTAATCAATTCCCCGTCATGAACAAGTCCCCTCTAGGGGTAGGGGTGGGTGGGACTGGCAGGATTCAGGGCTCTGTCCACTCCATTGATGCCTTCCAGAACTGTTGCCCACGGCCTCTCCCAGTCCAGGAGATCATGGTGGAGACGCCTGCCTTGGCTGCTGAGCGTAAGAGGTGAGGGCAGAGTGGAGGTGAGAACCTGGGGGTTGGGCTGTGGGGGCACTGAAGGCCTCTGGGCCCGCAGGATCCAAGAGTCTCCTGAGTTGCCTGAGCACCCGGTCTCCATGCTGCGCATCAAGTCTGAGAATGGCGAGCAGGCCTTTCTGCTAATGATGTGGCCTGAGGACACTGTCGGTGATGTGAGAGCCCTGCTCGCGCAGGCCAGGTGGGTGCGGGGCCAGAATGGCAGATGCAGTGGGTCTCTGGTCCCAGGTCCCACGACCTGACCTGATCTCTTCTGCCCGGACCCCAGGGGCATGGACCCAAATGCCTTCGAGATCTTCAGTGCGTTCCCGCCCACAGTCTACCGCGAGGACGAGCTCACGCTGCAGGCCGCCGGACTGGTGCCCAATGCAGCTCTGCTAATGCGGGCGAGCCGGGCCCTGCCGCCCGCCACTGGACCCCAACCAAGCCCCCAACCCAAATAAAGCGCCCGTCCCCATACCAGTTGCTTCCTGAGGCTCCTCTGTGGGGCAGCCCCGCTGGGCACCAGGGAAGGCTGGGGCCCAGCTGGGTCGGGGAGGAGGCGGCGCCGACCGGCCCTCTCAGTAACTTGAGCCCCAGCTGGCAGGCCTGGCTGCTGGGTCTTTGTCCTCTAGGTTCCTTTCTCCATAGAAGGGTTAAGCGGATCCAGCGAAGGGAAGGCGGGCCCCAGCATAGGCTCAGCTGGGGCAGCCAGCAGATCCCTGTACACAGATATGCACAGAACCACAAGCGGGTGGGGACACTTCAATACTATGCACAAAGGCACGGCTCCCAAACTGGCAGAACTACAGCTGTGTACCCATTCCCATGACACAGCCACACTGAGCCAACCTGCTGGAACACAGGCAGGCAGCCACATGGCCCAGCCACATTACTGACAGACATGCAAATGTGCACCACACACCAGGGCACAGGTGTGTCATGGACCACCACATGCATATGAACTGGAAGGGGACCCACCCACAGTTTCCAGAAACCATTGGTCCACACAGGTATGTGTGTGCTGGACACATATCCAAACACATGCACTGTCACACACAAGTGCCACACGGGGGTACAGCTCAACCAACCTGCCCTGCCCACAGGAGCACAGCCTCAGGCGACTTACACCTACCCGCCTTGCTCAGAGCAGGAACTCAGCATGTCTAGGCAACACCAAACAGACAAGACACCAGTGGAATGGGACATTTAATTGTCTCTAGGGTGCTCCCAGGTTGGGGATTGCGGGGCCTTTGGCAGAGCCCAGGCTAATGGAACCAACAAAGATGCCCATTAGCCAGTGCCAGGCAGGGTGGCAGTCCCAGGGCCAGGTTGAGACAGCCAGCACTTGGGCTGTTGCTTAAGACAATTTCTGAGACTCCTGGGTCAGGAATGCTGCCTCTGAATGAGGAGAGGGGGCTACAGTTAAAGGGAGGAGGAGAGGCTTGGGATGCGGGACAGGGCTCCGAGGGCAGAAGGTGAGGAGTAACAGGGAGTTGGTCACAAGGTCCTTCATGGCCCACAATGGCTGGGGGCTGGGGAATGTGGGGAGGGAATGCGGTTGGCCAGCCTGGGCTTGGCTCAGGCCAGTTTCAGGAACTCCTCCAGCGTGTTTTGTTCCACAGCCTCCACAAACAGCTCATAGTCCTGGGGGAGGGGATGAGAGAGGTGGTCACCTGAGTGCTGGAGCTGTGACTCTGGCCGGAGTCCATTTATAACACCCCCCCACCCCCAACCCCCAGGCCCATACCCCACAGTACTGGTCTCCATTAACAATCTGGGGTGGGGTGGCCTTGGGGTTGCCCGCCAAGGCTCGCATCTCATCCCGTAGGGCGTTGTCCTGGGAGATGTCCACTAGCTTGTACTGGATGCGCTTCCCATCCAGGATGCGGGTCACTTCGCTCTGCTGGGATTTGATCTGGGGGCAGAAGGTGGGCAGGGGTTATGAGCAAGCTGGAGGGCTTGGGGTGGAGGAAAGGAACCCTGGGCAGACAGGGAGTGTGGCTAGGAGCTTTTGTCCCCCTGTCCTGACCACTGGGACTTTTGAGGATGAGACAGGCTTGCGGTGGTATGGGATGAGAGAGGGACCACCAACCATGGCGAGGGAAGTCAGAATGAAGGGAAGTGGGATTAAGCTCAGGGTGGGTAGAGCCAGGAGCTCAGCGATGGGGAGGCGGTGTCGGCCTGGGTAGAGGCTGGTAAGGGACCACCCCTCCCTTCCCAGGTCCACACGGGGAAAGAAAAGGGCAAGATAAGGACGCGCGCGGTCTGGGTCGCCTGGAAGGGGGTGCAGAGAATGGGCGTCCGAGTGACGGAGGATGGGCGTGGGCGGCTCACGCTGGGGCTGCTGAAGCCCCAGGATGCGCGATGAAGGCTCTCACGTTGGGGCCGTGAGGCCCGTGGTGGGAGCCAACCCCGGAGGCCGAGCCGGAGCTTCGCGGCCCCCGCCCCGCCCTCGCCTGGGGGCGGATCCCGGCGCCCACGCTCTCCCCCGGAGTGGGCCCCGGCAAGCACTCACTTCGCGGGACCCGGTGACCGACGTACTGTAGACTCGCAGGCCGCTCATGCTGCGGGCGGACGGACTGGCGGAGGAGCGGGGGTGGCTGCAGCTGCACGGCCGGGAGACGCGGCTGCCGCTCGGGAGCGGTTTCCTTCCTGCTCAGCCCGCGAGTCACCGCTCTCGGGACCAATGAGCGGCGCGGGCCGGGGCGGGGCCGGGGCGGGCCTGCGCCACCCCGCCCCGCTCACCGCAAGTCCCCTCCCCCCTCAGGGGGGGGCGCTCCGGGACCCCCGTCCCACGCTGGACTGCGGGCTTTGGCCTTTCTCTCCTCGGGGCTCAGTGTGAGGCTGGGGAGGGCCCCGATGGCTGGAAAGGCCGCCTCCACAGCCTCGCCTGGCTTTGCCGCACCCAACTACCCACCCCCGGTGCCACGACAGCGCGGCGCAGCTCTGGGCTTTGCACTTTGAAGGCTGTTTTCAAACCTAAAGTTCCCAAGCTAGGGAACCTGGCTCCGAGGGGCCCTTTCACAAGGTCCACCAGGGGACACCCAAGTATGGCTAACCCGTCAGGATAGGAGGCGCACCAAAGCTTTGCCCCAAAGTTCCTCTCCACACATGGCATGCAGGTTTAGACAAGGAAGGGTGGCGGCAGGAGACAGGGCCACACCCTCAAGGAGCCAGATGGAGGCCAAGAGGCTGCTAGTTCTGGAAAGAAGTTAGTGTCAGGGCGCCTTGTTAAAGACCCACAGCTGCCTGAGCTCCGTCTGTCTCAGTGGATAGAGCCTCAGCCTGTGGACTGAAGGGTCCCCGGTTTGATTCTAGTCAAGGGCACATGCCTGGGTTGCAGGCTCCATCATCAGTAGGGGGCGTGCAGGAGGCTGACGATCCATGATTCTCATCATTAATGTTTCTCTCTCCCTCTCCCTTCCTCTCTGAAATCAAATACAAATATTAAAAAAAAAAAAAAGATCCACAGCTGATTTTGAGGTAATCCAGCTCAACCCCAACTCCAGCTGCAGATGGCACTCTGAAACCACCCCTACTCTCAGGAAAAACTCAGGGAGCTCAAAGGGAGCGGATTCCAGGAACCAACCCAACTTTGGAGACTGCTATCTGCCTGGGCTTGGGCATGTTGCCCCTGAGCAGTCCCCCGAGGAAGGCAATCCTAGCTCCCCGAAGCAAACAGCACCCTGTCTTGCTCTGGGGAAGCCACTTCCTCATGGCGGCAGTTGACTTCCTCTCTCAGAAGATTACTCTTTCCAGTGGCAAATTTGCTCTATGATTCACGGCAGCTTTGCCCAATAGAAAGTTGTGTGGGAAGAGATCTAATTTTGCCCGTAGAACAATAGAGAAGTAGAGATACAGACATGAGGCTGGACCTGCCAACGGTCCCTCCTTGCTGTCTGAGGAACTTGGCTAACCTCCCAGGCTTTGGCTTCAAAAGCCAAAATAAGGGGTGGAGTAGGGGACTGTGGTGATGCAAGGCAATGGACAACTGAGGAGTCTGTAAATTTTTATTTTGTAATCAAAATAGGCAATACAAACCAGTTGACATAACAACAATTCATATAAATAACTGCTTATAAACTTTACGAGGAAAAATACCCGTGAGCATGGTGGCTGGGCTTCCAACACAGGGTGGAGACCAACCAGGCGGTTCTGCTTTCAGGAGAGGCAGGAGCCCAGGGGCTAAGGGGATGGCTGGGTGAGGCTGCTCTGAATGGAAGGGATAAGTCACTCCACAAATAAAACACAACTTGTAAAAACACTTAAGGAGTCTCATTCAGACCCAGGAGTGAGGTCTAGGATATTGCCCTGACAGCACAAAGCTTAGCTCTTTGAGACTCCTATAAACTGTTCAGTGTTCCCCACACCTACACATGACCTCCACTTGGCTGGGCTCCAGCTCTTGAGGAGGCCTGGGGCCAGCTGGGAACCAGATACAAACAACTGTGAGATGCTCCTTAAACGAGGAGGCAGGAGAAAACGGAAAGCAGAGAGTTCCAAGGCCCCAGAGAAACAAATAAAAAACCCAGAAAACACTGAAAACTATACCTTAAAGCTAACCTGTATTGGGTACTCCGAACTCTCAAGGAGCCCAGAGCAGGAAAGGGAACCCCCTCAACAAAAGAGGCACAAATTAGGGCTGGGCATTGGCCCCAGCCCCAGGGTGAGGGGATGAGCAGCTTGACTGTTGACCTGTGGTATTTTGGGGGAAATCCTGCCTAAACCCAGAACCACAGGGAAGAGTTTGCACTCAAAATCCAAGAAGGGGGCCACCTGGGTGACCTGAAAACCAAGAAGGGAGCCCAGGCCACAGGGCAGCTGGAGAGGGGTCGCCTATAAAATGGCAGATGGAGGAGCCCGGGCTATAACCCCTAGGCCTCCAATTACAGTGGGTACTATGCTAACGAATAGATCACCCTGAGGTGTCTGTGAGAACAAGAGCCCTGAGAAAGCAGCAGTGGAACTGGACCTAAGCAAGCCCAGAAAGCCAGCTCAGCTCCCAGGAAGGCTGGTGCTGGGGCCTGAGAATTCTTAAATGGCCACTGTTACTGGTACTCAGCCTTTACAGGCCCCTTTAATGAACTCTGGGCAACAGCAGGACCAAGGTATGGAGTGGGAATGAATGTGGATCCACCCCAAAGGATGGAGAAGGGAAGTGAGCAGCCTGTTTGCCTTTGACATCAGCCTGGGGCTGGGAATAGTCTGTGAAGACTTACCAGGTGACCTGAAAAAGTTAATTAGTAACTCCCCCTCACAGTATGAATCAAGATGACAGGACAAATGCAATCCAACAAGGCAAAGCCAGTGTGTGACAGGGCAGGCACAGTTCCCTAGTCAGCCCCTGGCCCCAGATCAGGCTCTTACCTCCCTTCTACACCTTCTCTCTGGGAATAGCAGCAAACAGGAGGCAAGAGACTGTCAGGGCAGGACCTGCTGGACTGGGCTGTCAGCACACCAGATCCTTCCTTGGGGAATACAGCCTGTCCCACGCCCAGCATTCCTCATTGCGTGACACAGTTTTCTCCCATGTCCTGGGCATATCTATCTGACATGGTGGTCCTTAAATCCTCGATGTCATGGCGCAGCTGTTGAACCTCTTCTAGTTTCCTCCTGATTACATCCGGCTTCTGTAAATCTAGTGGAATCCCTGGGTGCTGTGCAGCTGGAGGGGAGAGCATTTTGAGAGAATGTTAGTTAAGGGAAGCTTTCAGGTGGAGGGAGTAAGGCCCATGGTCTTGAGACACAGCACTTTTAAAAAAGCAGCTGGGGATAGTGGGCTGAAAATTTGCTGCCTAAGGGCCACTTTTTGCTTGTCCTGTGCCCAGGGACCCCCCACAAAGATGCCTATTTCCAAAACAGATTTTCTGAACATCTCCTTTACAAAACACAAACTCTCAGAGGGCAGTGACCAAGCCTCCATAGCCCTGTTGCCACGTTACCATGAAGATGGGAAAGGTGGATGAGGATGAGAGAATGAAAGCCATTCCCCTCTCCTGGGTCCCAGACTGGTCTGAGGACTCACAGTGAATGCCCAGGAGCAAGGAGAGATTGGGGTCATGGCCCTGGGCCCTCTGGGTCACAATGCTACAGACAGCTTGCAGATCTTGAAGACAACTGGCCAACTCCTGGTGCAGCTCAAATGCCAGCTGGGCCGTGTCTGGTGAAGATGGGCACCCTGGTTGAGCTTGGCGCAGGTGTTCCTGGAGCGTCAGATTCTTTTCAATCAGGTCCTGGTTCTGTGCTGAAAGCTGAGTGGATAGATGGACAATATTAACCCAGGTCCAGAGAAAGGCAGTGTATCTGTACCTGAGTGTGGATATATATGTGTGTGCAGGGTGTGAGTCAGGTGATGTTCCTCCTCCCCATCCCTACTTACAGACTTAGCACTCCTACTCCCTTCTCGATTCCAGGCCTACTTCCTCCTATAGGCAGGCCAGGCCCACAGAACTCCCGAACTGGAGAGGAAACCACTCCCCAGCAGACTGAGTCATCAGCCTCCAGGTTTCTGTTCAGGAACCAGAGAAGATACTCCCGCCCCTCGGAACTTTATCTGAAGCCAGTCCCTCAGCCAACACTGTTAGCCAGGCTATTAGAGAAGGCTTAATGTGAACTGTGAAATCTGAGGAGACACTGGTTTCAATCTCTCCCTGCCACCCTGACAAAAGTGGCCACCAGCCAGTCTGATCAGAGGGTGTCAGAGGAATAAAAGAAGTAATAAAGACATGACAGCTAGTGGACACTGGGTGGGGAGCTGGAGAAGCTGGGGACCTGGAGAACACAGTGCTGGAATTTATCCTTCCTTTTTGGACCTTCACTTCAGTGGAGCTGGGCTCACTACACAGACCAGTTACTCACGAATTACCTGTGTCTCTTTCCTCCTTTCACCCTGAACAGCTTAACCCACTCTGCTTCCCTCCCTATCTCTGTTCTAAAGACACTGAACAGTTCCCCTTCCAATCCCAGCCCTTCACCCACAGTGAACCATGTGACAATCCTTGCAATGGCTGACTCCTTCCTAGGTCTTGGCCATTGATCTTGGTTGTCCCCCAATGATAGCTGTTTACTCCATGAGGACCACCAAACCCTCAGTCTTCTTGAACCCTTCCCTTCCCAACTCCACAAATCTGTGGCTGTAGAAAGACAAAGGGAGAGTGACTTTCCACATACAAAAAGCATTCCTGCCCTGGCCGGTTTGGCTCAGTGGATAGAGCGTCAGCCTGTGGACTCAAGGGTCCCAGGTTCGATTCCGGTCAAGGGCATGTACCTTGGTTGCGGGCACATCCCCAGTGGGGGGCGTGCAGGAGGCAGCTGATCGATGTTTCCCTCTCGTCGATGTTTCTAACTCTCTATCCCTCTCCTTTCCTCTCTGTAAAAAATCAATAAAATATATTTTTTTAAAAAAAGCATTCCTGGGTAATTTTTTTCCCCCCTGGGTAATTATGGCCACTCTAAGACAGGCTTAGGACCTTTAATATAAAGGATGATGCAATGTCCCTTTTTATTCCTCTGCCAAAAAACACACAAAAAAACCAAACAAAAAACAACCACAAAAAACCGTTCAGCAGGCACCTTTCAAACATGGGAGCTCATGTGTGAGTAGGGATGGGAAGGGTACACAGAGTACCAGGACTAGCTGATGCTGCTCACCTCTTTCACAGCTGTGCGAAGCTGCTGCAAGGCTGTCTCCCTCTGCTGGGCCTCCTCTTTCAGGGCTTGGCTTGTTCCTTCTTCTTGAGCCACTTGCTGCTCTAGGCTCTAAATTCGATGGCAAGGAGTGATGGGAGAACACACCAGGGGTAACAGGTCTGGTTCAGACCATATCACCTCTGGCCTGGACTATATAGTAAAGCCCTACCCTGCCCACACACTGCTGCTAAGAGATTTTAGAATAGCCCTGATTGAAACCCTCCTATAGCCAGTGACCATGTACAAAATAAGAGGCTACTAGTTCCTCAGCAGGGCATTCCAGGCCAGTCGAGCCCTTACCTACTGTTACAGCCGTATCTCTTTTTACCCTCCACACAACCTCCACTTTAGCCACACCTACAGAATAACTGGCTGGCCTTCATCCCCCAAGGCTCCAGCTTCAATATTGTTACTCATTCCTCTTCCCCTTCACCCAGAATTCTCTTCTGTTCTGCCTGTCACCCAGGAAACCTCCTCCAACGCCACCCAAGCTTTCCTCAATCTGCAAATCAGATTCAATTCATCATAACCTCACCTTGCTACTCATACCGCCTCAGAGATCATGAGTGCCTTTGCTGGTTGTGCACATGATTCCTCCCTCCACTAGACCATTACTTTCTTTTTTAAAAATATTTTTTTTTATTGATTTCAAAGAGAGCAAGGGAGAGGGAGAGAGAGATAAAAACGTCAAAGAGAGAAAATCATTGATTGGCTGCCACCTGCACACCCCCACACTAGGGATTGAGCTTGCCACCCGGGCATGTACCTTGACTAGGAATCTAACTGTGACCTTCTTGTTCAAGGTCTGAGCCACGCCTGTTGGGCAAACAATTACTTTCTTGAGAGCAGGGAACATCCATTAGGTTGAATTCAATGTTTGCTGATGACTTACTGTGACATGCACTAAGGCTACTGAAAAGAATGCCAGTCTTTAAGGAGCTCACAGTCCAAACCCCTCACAATATTGTTTTAAATGCTTTTACACAGATGAGAAGGGGTAGGAGAACACTCCCACAGGCATCAAATCTAGACTGTAATGTATGTGCGTGGTGTGTGCATGCAGGGGTAGCCAGAGGGAGGAAAGTATATTTATTATATTCTGCCTCTTATTCTATTCATTCTATTTCAATTCCCCCCCGATTTTGTAACTGATTTGAACAAATACAATATTGTAAAAATCTGAATTTTCCCATTTGTATTAATAAAAATATGTAACTTCCCAGGAGAATATCTCATCACTATGAAATACCCAATGTAACTATCCTGAACCTACATAATTCCAGCAAATACATCTAATAATTTGCCTGAGAAGTCTCATCATGGCTAAATGTACCATTTAACATGTTAAGCTTTTGCAACCTTTGTGGAACATAGGGTTCCAGAAAACATAGACATTAAAACTCTACTAAAAACGCAAGATTTTAACTATATTTGGTTTGACTACATTCTAATAGGACTTGAAATATGAATTAGTAAACTAAATAGGCATCGCCTGGCCCACAAATGGCAACGGCGGGATTGCAGCTTTTGTTGCTCCTCAGAATAAGTGTGTTTTATCCATTTTAGTGTGAAACCTCTTTCAGAGTCCACAGAGAACCTGAGTGAACCTGCTTTTCCTAGGATTTCTTAGAGAACCCAGTTAAGGACATGCCCACTCTGACCCAAGATTGAAACCAAGAGTTCTCTTTGATTTTTCCTTATTCTTCAAACCACTATATTCTGTCACTGATTCCTCTCAGTTTTACCTCCTAAAATTCACAGAAATGCCAGGTTCCTTCACCATCTCTCACTAGGATTTTCACAACAGTTCACTGGCCTCCAGCTTTGCCTCTCTCCCAAGAGCAATCTTTTTCCATAAAAAGCCTGAATTGCTAACTTAACCACACCACACTCCAATTAAATGCTTTAGAAGATTCCCATCACCTACCTAATGAATAAAAGCCGCCTGGCCAGTGTGGTTCAGTAGTTGAGCATCGACCCATGAACCAAGATATCCCCAGTAGGGGGCATGCAGGAGGTAGCTAGTCCATGTTTTTCTCTCTATCCCTCTCCTTTCCTCTCTCTCTAAAATCAATATATTGCCCTAGCTGGTTTGGCTCAGTGGGTAGAGCATCGGCCTATGGACTGAAGGGTCCCAGGTTCAATTCTGGCCAAGGGCGCATGCCTGGGTTGCGGGCTCAATCCCCAGTAGGGGGCATGCAGGAGGCAGCCGATCAATGATTCTCTCATCATTGATGTTTCTCTCTGTCCAGTGTGGCTAAGTGGTTGAGCATCGGATCCATGAACCAGGAGTCACAGTTCAATTCTGGTCAGGGCATATGCCTGGGCTGCAGGTTCCATCACCAGTAGGGGGCGTGCAGGAGGCAGCTGGTCAATGATTCTCTCTCATCCCTGATGTTTCTCTCTTTCCCTCTCCCTTCCTCTCTCTGAAATCAATAAAAACATATATTTATTTTTTAAAAAAGCTAACTTAATTGGAGAGACAAATTCTTCCCATACCCCAGTTCTCCATTCACCATCTTACTTCAACAGTATCACACTAGCCAAGCGTATTCTATATTTTTCATTAAGTATACTATAGAACTATCAGAGAGCTGTATGCTTGTAATTTATTAAACTCTGTGTGTATAAAAAATTTATTTGGGTAAATGTTTAAAGTTAAAATATACTCTTCTAGTGTTTAATAAAAAACAAACAAACAAACAAAAAAAACACCAGTATCACACTGCTTGCAGCTCCATGTGCAAAACCCTGCTGTTTCATGCCTCCATGTTCCTACCTGTGCTGTTCCTTCTATCTGGAGCTCCAATACCATCCCTTCCAGCTCTACCTCTCTGCCTGCCTAATTCTTCCTCCTCCCTCAAGGGTCATGACCTCCAGAAACCCTTGATCTCCTCCTCCTCAACCAACTCTTCTATGCTCCCCTAGGGTAACATGAACATGGCACTCACCGTATTGTGCCGAAACCCTTTCCCAACAAGATTGTAGGCTAAAAGCACTGATTGGATCTCATTCTTGTTGTATTCCTAACACTGAACAAATTGGACGGCAGAGAATGGAACAGTGTTGGCTGAATTCTAGAGATTCCATTAAGTCCTGCCCACCATATCCCAAGGGCTCCAGCTCACCTGTACTTGTGAGTGTAACTGGCCCATCTTCTGCTGTTGCTTTCCCACAATCTGAAAGGCAAAGTTATCAAGGAAGGCTATAAGCACATGTTGATGTTGAGGTAGGAGGCAAGAGGGCAAGAGGCTACACTAGGACCTGTGGTCTGGCTATTAGCTCTACTGGCTACAGCCAGCCAGTCAATAGTGAGATCAGGGTGAAGACAAGTTAACTCTACCTACAGAAATACAGCCCAGATTCCTTATCCGATAGGCTAACCAACTTCACACTCCTGAGCTCCAGTCACACACACACAAATGAGTGTGGACTTACTACTGGGGGTGAGAGACAACCTCACCCTGATGACGGAGGGCCAGTGGAATTAACTTTATTTATCGCCAGCAAACATTCTTGTTCTTTGGTCAAGGACATGACTAAAAATTCAGTTGAACAAAACCTGTCTTATCCAGGGCTGTGATGGTTGTTACGTATAGCCTTCTCACACTGAATGTTGAAGGAGAGAACCTGAATAGGCCCAGTTTCCTGTTCTTTGAGACCTCAGGTATTCTCTGAACTATTTCTGGGTCTTCTTTTTTGCTGATCTGTGATCAGTCTCACCAACAGGCCCTGGACTGCTCCTCTGCTGAATTAGGGCCACATCAGTGGTCAGATCTCTGTCCAGTGCCAGAGATTCTGCAGAGGGCCGGAGCAATGAATGAAGTGCACCATTTTGGAACATCCAGTCTGAATGTTCAGAGGCATGTCCTCCCCTCACTTTCTTACCTGTCATAAGGATGAATACCTAAATGCAAACTTATTATGCAGGAGTGACTTCTCGGAAAAGAGGGAAAGGCTCTGGGTAATACAGATGGCCCAGGGCCAGAAATTCATGGTGCCTTCCCAAAACACAAATTTCTCTTTCCTCTTAGCCTACCACCTGTTACAGCCTGGACACCCTCAATCACCTTTCGGAGAGAATCACATTCCTTCTGCCAGGACTCCATTTCCACCTTTGGACCTTCTTCCTGTTGGGCTGGACCTTCTCCACTGGCCTCCATACACTGCTTATCTTGCAGGCTGAAAGACAGTGGCCTCTTCAAGAAGTCTGAAGTCAGAGGGATGTGGCTCTGACTCCTGATCTGCTTGTATGTTTGGGACAAAACACTTAGGCCCTTCTGAGCCACAGCTGAGGATAACATTAGGTATGTTGTAATGGAAGGTGTGCCACACTGAAACTACTTAGTCTATATGAGTTCCCTTTATTAGAAGCCAATATCTATACCAGGGGTCCTCAAACTTTTTAAACAGGGGGCCAGTTCACTGTCCCTCAGACTGATGGAGGGCCCAACTATAGTTTAAAAAAAAAACTATGAACAAATTCCTATGCACACTGCACATATCTTATTTTGAAGTAAAAAAACAAAACGGGAACAAATACAATATTTGTATTTGCATGTGGCCCGCGGGCCGTAGTTTGAGGACCCCTGATCTATACAATGGCCACCTGCCCAAGGCTTTTATTCTTTGTTTTGATATCTAAAAATAAACACTCATCACATGTATTTAGATTATAAAATTCATACATGTATACTGTAGAACTTTGGAAAACACAAAAAAATCTCCTTTTTTCTTGGTATACATAGTTTGGGGCAGAATCAACTTTGTCCCCTAACTTACTTCTGACTCGAAACAATGGTCTCCCCTAATGGATCCCCACAGTCACTTTCATCATGGCCCATCTGCTAAGATAAACAACAGGGTTCACTGTGGTATATTAGGATGAAAAATCCAATCCATCCCATTAGAAACTGGATTTGATCCAAGAAGCTGTTGAAACACAGCCATCACATTTTCAGAAATTGCTATTAATATGGATGAGGCTCCCAAGACACCCTGAGAGTACATTATGCTATTTTGTTTTGTTCTCAGAACCTGTTGTGGCAATCAAGAGCAATCCCTAGTGCGGAGAAGAAACAGATTCTGCTGGTAGTCTTTAGCTTACAAGGTTCAAAATGTGGGTAACTCCCCAGTTCTCAGCACCAGGATCTACTTTTGCAAATATACAGACAACTTATTTCCCAGTTTATAAAGTGCTTTCATTCATTCAACACAAATAGTCAAGGATTATTATTCAGCATTGTTATGGCAGGCACTGAGCTGGACCCTTCTAAAGGATAAAATGACAAGTTCCCACTGTACCATTATATCCCCCAGACTCCATCTCAAAGACATAGGTCGTTTTTCTATTATTCACACTCCAAACAAAACAAAGCTTAGAGAAGTAGAGATTAGAGCAGTCACACAACTAGTACGGGGTAGCCAGGACCAGAACCTAGCCCTCCACTTCCTCAACCTCACAGGGATATTTACCTATGTCCAGTGGAGAATTCTGCTTCTGTCTGTCTCAGGCTTTCCAGTTGAACCTCCTTCTTTCTGCAAGCTGCCTGGGTCTCCTCCAGCAAATTCTCCAACTCAGTCACTCTCTCCTGCAGCTCTGTGATCTTCAACTCAGAATCCTTAAGCTGAGAAACAGGATTCCATGCTTAGGTCAACAAACTAAAAAAGACTGTCTGGGTCTTATAAAATTTACAGTCCAGCTGTGTCTTGATATGACTGGGGATTTTCCTTTCAGGAAACCACGGGGTAACTGCATACAGCAGAGGCGGAGAAAGTCCCCCTGGTTTGGCCACTCCCTGCTTTCCCCAGGTACGCCCAGACATTGCTGCTACCTGCTGGCTCTGCTTCTGATGGTCTTCCAGGGTGGGCAGGTCAGCCAGGTAGCGCTCCAAGGTTTCAATACGCTGCTGCTTTTCCCGGTTCTGCTCGGATTCCTTCTGGCATTTCTTTTTCAAATTATTGATATGTTTATCACGACCCTTGACCTAGGGAAAGACATGTCTAGAATCTATCTCCATCAACTCCTCCAGGAACCTGAACATCAACTTTTTTTTTTTTAACTGACCATTGTCTCTGTTCTTAGAGCTGTAAATATTTTTCTACTACAATGAAGGCAGGGAAGTGGTTCAAATTTTACCATTTGAGATTAGGGCATAAAGTGCAGAGTTAACACACCTGAACTTTCCAATCAAGGACAAGGAAGAAGAGCTCCCTGGGCTGTTTTCAAAAACTGCCCAAGTACTTCTGCATAATAAATAATCTGTCTGGCCCTAGCCGCTGTCTCATGCATTCCAGTTTGATTCCTGGTCAGGGCACAAATCGCCAGTAGGGGGCATGCAGGAGGCAGCAATTAATGTTTCTCACACAGATGTTTCTCCCTCTCCCTTCCTCTCTAAATAAATCAATAAAAATAAACAAACCAACAAAAAAAGTCAACAGAGGAGGAGACAAAGTGTATGAGAAATTTCAATATATTTTCAGAAGATGAAAGTGGATGGAGGGATAAATGACTTGGAGCAGAGGAGTTATACTCTGCAGTGGGCGTTAACATTTAGAAAACAATGTGCCCTTCACAACTCCCAATAATCTCTGTACTGAAGGCACCAGGTACTCCTGAGGCAGGTTATCAGCCATAGACCTGAAAAATAGGGGGATTTACTGCAAGTCTATATACAGGTTAGCTGGATACCATCCTCACCCTAGGTTTCCCCAACAGGAGAATGGAGATTTAATCTCTGGAGAAATCAAATGAGAGATTCCAGACTCAGGAATATCAGTCACAGCAGGCAGAGAGTGAAGTGGTGGGTTGAAAATAAGTACAAGTAAAAATCAATGTACAGAACGGTGGGACTCTAAACCTCATCTTGTTCTCAGTATCAAGAACCTAACAGCTAAAAGCATTCTTGCTCCCAGCTGTTCCACGGAACAGGCTGAAGATTCTTTTCTAGAGAGAGGTAAGACATTCATACTTATATTTGAGGGTTCCCAAGAGAGATGACAGTTTAAGTCTGGACATACTATAGACAAGTCTACCAGGCAACTACCATGAACCCAGAGCTTCCATCCAGCTTTTAAATACTTCCTTTTATTCAAGGATCACCAAGACTCTAACTTGAAAGTCACCAAACAAAATAAAAAGCCCTGAAGGAAACAAGAAACACTATAAATAGGTGCAGATATCCCAAAAGGTATAATCAATATAATCAAAAAAATAAGCTAACTGCATCCATGAAATAAAAACAGCATAAGCCCTAGCTGGTTTGGATAGAGCATCGGTCTACGGACTGCAGGGTCCCAGGTTTGACTCAGTCAAGGGCACATGCCCGGGTTGTGGGCTCGATCCCCAGTGGAGGGCATACAGGAGGCAGCCGGCCAATCAACGATTCTCTCTCATCACTGATGTTTCTCTCTCTCTCTCCCTCTCCCTTCCTCTCTGAAATCAATAAAAAAAAATATTTTAAAGTAAATAAATACAGCAAAAGAACAAAAAAAGAATACTATTCATATATGTAGAGGTATATTTCAGGAGAAAGAGAAGAGTTGAGGATGAATACCTTTATGAAGTAGACTAGGCACAGAACTACTAACTTTTATTACACTTATCGGTATTTGATTATTTACCTTAGATACTTGTATTATTTAGATTAAAAGTTTCTTTTCAATATATTTTTATTTATTTCTGCATTTTAAATAAGTAATTTTTTTAAAATATATTTTTATTGATTTCAGAGAGAGGAAGGGAGAGGGAGAGATAGAAACATCAATGATGAGAATCATTGACTGGCTGCCTCCTTCACGCCCCCTACTGGGAATCAAGACCACAACCTGGTTATGTGCCCTTGACCGGAATCGAACCTGGGACCCTTCAGTCCCCAGGCCAGTGCTCTATCCACTAAGCCAAACTGGCTAGGGCCAAGTAATTCTTTTTTACTTTTCCTACCCCTAACCGAAACTAAGTTTAACCTTACTCTTAACCCTAACCATATACCTAAGCTCAATTAAACCTAACCCTAACACTAAATCATACCTAACCCTCTTAATAACCCTAATACTAAACCCTAACCCAAAAACTATCTAACTTCTTCCACTAAGTGAAACCCTAACCTTATACCTAAACTCATCCCTAACCCTAAAACTCAACCCTATCCCTAACTCTAACCCCAACCCTATCCACTATGGCTAACCTCAACACTAACCCTAAAACTAACACAAAAGCTAACCTGATGTTTAACCTCAACACGAACCTAAATTCTACACTAACCCTAACCCTGACCCTATACTAACAGTAACTCCATACCTAAACTTCACCCTAACCGTAACACTAATGCTAACAATATACCTAATCTTAAACTTAATCCTAACCTAACCCCAACACTCTATAAAATCCTCTTCATAACTCTAACCCTAACTAAAATCCTAATCCAAACCTATACCTATCCTCAACACTAATCCTAGACCGAACTCAACTCTCTATCACTAACTTTAACCAGAAACATAACTTTACTATCTTCAACCCTAATCCTGTCCCTAAACCAACCTCAACCCTAATACTATATTTAACCCTAACCCTGTACTAAACTCAACCCTAATTCTAACTCAAAACCTAATGCTATACCTAACCTCAATCCTAACCCTATACTCTTTCTTACCTAACTTTAATCCCATAATATTATACTTAACCCTCTCTATAACCCTAATATAATCCTAACCCTAAAACTGTATCTTAACCTTATCCTTAATCTAATTCTAATACTAACCCTACCAATATACCTAACCTCAATCCTAAACTTAATTCTAACACTAACCTTACACCTAAACTCAAACTGAAATCCAACCTTAACACTAACCCTATCTCTGTACTAAACTTCAACCCTACACCGAACCTTTACCCTAAATCTTACCCTAATCCTAGCAGTAACTTAACCCTATACCTAACCTCAGCCATAACACTAAACCTAGC
Source organism: Myotis daubentonii (assembly GCF_963259705.1). Classification (NCBI taxonomy): domain Eukaryota; kingdom Metazoa; phylum Chordata; class Mammalia; order Chiroptera; family Vespertilionidae; genus Myotis; species Myotis daubentonii. The sequence continues at coordinate 203,753,941 of NC_081842.1, forward strand.
CCAACCTAACCCTAAACCTAAACTATACTTAACTTTAACCTAACTTAACCCTAAAACTAACCATATACGTGGGTCAATTCTAAACCTACTCTAAGTGACTCTTAAGCACATTAAAGTTTAAAGTTTAAGCACTGCTCTAGTTGATTTTGATGTAGATGGTCCAGAACTAAACATTACTAAACTGCCCCCACCCCCAGAACATCTGCATTAGAGAAAGCTGTGAATAGAACCAAAAGATTTTAAATCAGCCCTGGCTGTGTTTCTCAGTGGTTAGAGCGCACCAGAGGGTGTGGGTTCAATTCCTGGTCAAGGGCAAGTACCTGGGTTGGCTCCCCGGCCTGTGTGGGAAGCAACAAATCAATGTGTTTCTCTCACATCGATGTTTCTCTCTCCCTCTCTCCCCCTTTCCCTTCCACTCTCTCTCTTAAAAAAAAAAAGAGAGGGGAAAAAAGAAGATTTTAAATCAGCTCCTTAGTTGGTCCGACGGTTGTGGGTTATTGTTAAGCTGATTAATATTGTTAAGCTGATTAAATCAGCTCCTTCTATGACAACCAAGCTCATTCAAAGACAATTCTAAGAGCAATAGCAAAAATGTAAAAACTCCCAAGCTGGCTGCACACATGGAATTCTTCTCCTTTTTAGGTAGAGTGAAGAGAAACCAGGCTGAATGGTGCAAATTTACCATAGGTATTTAAACATCATGCAATGGTATCATCTGATATGACTGCTCAGGCCAGTTTTCCACCTACGTCACCTGGTGGCCCATCACAACCTGGGGCAGTGAGGGCTTATACTGTGGTAGTTTTGTGGAGATGAGAGAAAGAAGGAGCTCCATTTCTAGCAGACCAGTCCTGCATGAGAAGTCAATGCAGGGTCTGACCCAATTGGCTGGCTTCCCCTGGTTCCAAGAATGGGGCCAGAAACAGCTTAGAGTTTGGCAGGAGAAGGCTGACTGTCAACTCCTTTGTGAATTAGAGAGCCATTAGCTCCTTAGCTCACCCTATCTTCCTGTTTCTTCCCCTCCTCTGAATGCTTCTGCAACGCCACTCTGAGAGACTCTCTGATGAGTTGGACTTCAACTTCTGAAGCAGAAAGTTTCCTTTCAAGCTCGATCTTTTCCTTGTTCAAGGCTTCTGTCTTCTGCGCAAACTGCGCACGTAAGAAAGTGTTCTCTCGTTGCAATTCCTGCAGAAAGATTCTCAATATACCTATTCCTTACGCTTACAGTCCCATGTAATTTACTTATCCCAGCAGACTTCATGGCCAAATATTATCTTTCTCTGAAAATTTCAAGCAGTGCTTCTCAGAATGTGATCCTAGGACTAACAGCATCAGTATCACCTGGGAATTTGTTAGAAATGCACATTCTTGAGCCCAATTCCAAGACCCACTGAATCAGGAACTCTGGGGTTGGGTCTTAACAATCTATGTTTTAAAAAGCCCTCCAGATCCCTGGCTGGAGTGGCTCGGTTGGGTGTCATCCCGTGCCCCAAAAGGCTGCCAGTTAGATTACTGGTCAGGACACACACCCGAGTGGTGGGCTCAATCCCTGGGAGGGGGTATGCAGGAGGCAGTCGATCTATATGTCGCTCTCACACAGTTTCTCCCCCTCTCTTTCTAAAGATCAATTTAAAAAATCTTTTTAGAAAAGCACTCCAGGTGATTCTGATGCACACTCACATTTCAGAACCACTGCCGTAAAGCAATAGGACAAGACACCAGAAGACCTGGACTCCAAGGGCTCAAGGCCAATTTTTCATCAGTAAATTAGAGAACTGAACTAGATTTTATCTAACAACTAGAGGCCGGTGCATGAATTCGTGGATGGGTGGGGTCCCTAGGCCTGGCCAGTGATCAGGGCCGATTGGGGCCAGGCTGATCAGGGCCTGCTAGCCGGGGGGAGGGACCACGGGAGGTTGGTCGCCAGCGCCCAAGGAGGGAGCCAGCCCTCGGCCCCCCTGGGAAATGGACTGTGTCCACCGCCACCTACCCCCAGTTCCCCGTCCCAGCCCGGGGCCTGAAGGCCCCGGCAGAGTCAGGAGAGGAGGCCACGGTCACCAGGCCGGGTGTGGGAAGAATGGACTCCGCCCCACCACCGTGCAGTTCCCTGCCTCCCCCACTCCTCCTTCGCTCTCATAGCGACTGGTCAACCAGTCGTCCCAGTTATTCGGGCGTAATGGTTGCTTAGGCTTTTATATATATAGATTTGATTCTATAAGATGGAACAGTCTAACAAGCCCACTAGGTGGCAAAACCAGTACTATAATCTGTCTATATCCATCACTCAAAAGCCCAAATTGCAGAGACTCTTAGCCAACAAAGCTGGCTTTTTCTAGAGCAGGGGTGGGCAAACTTTTTGACTTGAGGGCCCTTAAGAAAACTGGACCGGAGGGCCGGAACAAAAGCATGGATGGAGTGTTTGTGTGAACTAATATAAATTCAAAGTAAACATCATTACATAAAAGGGTACGGTCTTTTTTTTTTTTAAGTTTTATTCATTTCAAACGGGCCGCATCCGGCCCGCGGGCCGTAGTTTGCCCACGGCTGTTCTAGAGTCATTGACCTCAGTGAGGATATGGTTTCCTTCAGTTGTTCCTAGACATGGAAGATAAAAATTAAAATGGTTCTAAATACACCGTTATATCTGCCTCTCCTTCCATTGGCCAGGGCTGGTAGATTAAGACCTCAGAACATCACCCAACTCTAGGACCTTACAATATACCTTGCTCTGCCTTCCTTTTCTCCCAAGTATATCCTGACACCAAAGCATCTGGACTTCCACCTGGTTCTATCCTCAAACCTTTTCTGCCCCCACATGGGCAGGACAAGAGATGCTATAAATTAGGATGTTTACTCTTTGAGGGAAGGGACATCTTACATCACTTGGTTTCTTTTCTATTTCCTGGATACCTAACAGTGCCAAGCATAGCTAAGATACTAAATTATGACAAGCAGAATGCCAACCCAACTGCCAATGCTTACCTGCAGCCTCAGCAAGCAGACATCCCCAAAGGGGGCAGGGCGGCCCAAAAGGGCACTGTGGACTTGTAGTTCACTCTCTCGCACTTTCTGCTCCAGCTGAGAGATGTGTTTCTTCTGTCTGCAAAAGCCAGAAGAATAGGGTCCAGAATTCTAACACTAATCAACTTGCAAATATAAGCCCCCCCTTTCCTTAGATGGGTACATTGATGCTATATAAGCAAGGACCTTAGATTCTGGGCAGTACTATTTTGCTGGAGGAGAACAAATGAGAAAGCTGACTGAGGGGAAATGAAGAAAGATCAGCTACAAAGAACCCGCTGCCTGCTTTAGGCACTCCCAGAGCCCCTGCAGATACACAATTAGTCTATCACATTTGTCAGCTAGAGGACTAGGCTGCTTATCAACCTAACTCTACCATGAGGCAAGGAGTAAACATAAACAGAGGGGAATGTACTGCCCTTGAGGAGAATTCATTAAGTGCCCTCAGTGGGGGCTGAGAACAGAAGCTGGTCTATGGTAGGTACCCTATGCTCTCTTACTTGTCAATGAGGAGTTCCTTTTCCTTTAGAAGGTGTTCATTACTGTTCAAGATGCTGACCAACTGTGCTGGTTCTAACATGGGCAGTGAAGGAGCAAATGCAGCAGGATGGTGGCAGGTGGCTCCATTCTGAAGCTGAAAGACAAGCAGGACCAAAGGGGCTTGATCTTGACCCACAGGCACCTGAAAACACCTGAGCAATATCCTGGGTCTGTAGTCAAGGCTCATTTTGGCTCAGACTAAGAAGGCCCAGTGTTTATGAAATAATTTTAGCTCTGATGCATGACTGGAAAGAACCTGCCAGGGAGACTTCTGCCAACTGGACACAGCTCAGAAAGGCTCTAGTTTCTAAGAAAAGGTCAGTTATCTTATATTATCTGGCAACAGAAGCAAACTAAGAGCTAAGATGTCCTCAACAACTTGGAAAAAAATAGAATATTCAGCTTCTTTCCTTCCCACTCTTAAGTAGCACACGGACTTTTTTAAAAACATAAAACAGGTATAGTGGAAAAAGCATAGGGGTTCAAAGACAATTTTTAAACCCTAGCTCTGTCACTTAATCAGCTTTGTGATCCTGGGCAAATTACTTAGTCTAAAAACCTAGTAAATTTCTACATATACCTCATCAAGATGCTATAAGGATTAATTAGATTCTGTAAGTAAAAGTACCTAGCCTAGTGACTTTTTTGGGTCTTCTCTTGTAACCCTCTACTTTGGAGAACCTATCTGGTGTTTCATTAGACCACCAACAGATTCAATGGCATCCACAGCCTTCATTTCTTATCTATAAACATTTTCCCTCTTTCTTACAAATGTTTTCTTTGGAGTCAAAACTTAGAAGACACAACCTATACAAGTTCAAAGATCTGTATCGAACCCCAAAATCCAAGGAAAGAAGCCCCTCTACCTACCTGCATTTGTTCCATCTGTAAACGAATCAATTCCAGATGCTGCCGACAAGTGCTGAGCTCACAAGACCGCTCTCGAGGATGCCAAGGGTCAGAATTTGGCTGCCACACCTGAGAGGATAGAGGCTTGGAGAGCCCAGGAGCAGGCTGGAGTCCCAAAGGGAGCAACCCACTGCTGCTAGGATGTAGTCCATTCCGCTCACATACCACACCACTGTCTGGGGTCTTCTTGGTCTCAGGCAACCCTTTGTATAACTCCTTGTTTGGGTCGGTTCTTAGGTTGTGGAAGTGGACCCTGTAGCGAGGATCTGAATAAAGTGTCTCCATCACTGCTGACTGATTAAGGGTAGATTCCATACTGGGAATATCAAACTTCCTCATCTCTTCTTCTCTTTCATGGCCCACGGCTGGAAACCAAGACCGCTCAATTCCATTTTCTCCAGCAGTACCACAATGATACATGAAATCTCTAGATAAGCCTGGAGAATGTTTCATTCCACCGAGGTCTCCATTTCTTGTCATCCCCACACTTTCAGCCAATCCTGACAAAGGGATTTTGGAGGAAGAGGGTCTGGCAGGTGTAGAATTTGGCTTGGCAGGAGAGGTCCCTAAAGTAGAAGGCATCACATGGGCTGTTGGAATGGTCACGTGGCTTTTGATGGGCTGGAAAGACGGACTGCTATTTGAGCTGCAAAAATCTGTGGAGAGAATAGTCTTCCATAAGTCAAAATCAAAGCAGCAAGGTTTGTGGAGTTGAGCTGCTATGTCTGATGTTCTCTGCCTATCCTGAGACCAAGGAGAGAGGCATTATCATCACAAATATCAGGCAAAAAGACACGATAGCCTAACTGGGAGATGTGTGTTCTAGGTTCTCAAATGCTATTCACAAGGTAAACCAACAAAAGGCAACACTGGATTCACTTTCAATTTATACTCTATCCCTTGTATTTTAATAGAAAATCTTGCCAGTCAACAAAGCTGAAAACTGAACTTAAAAAATCAGCCCTAGCTGGTTTGGCTCAGTGGATAGAGCATTGGCCTTCAGACTGAAGGGTTCTGGGTTCGATTCCGAGCACATGCCTGAGTTGTGGGCTCAATCCCCAGTAGGGGGCATTCAGGAGTCAGCTGACCAATGATTCTCTCTCATCACTGATGTTTCTATCTCTCTCTCCCTCTCCCTTCCTCTCTGAAATCAATAAAAACATATTAAAAAAAAGAAAAAGAAACTTAAAAAAACAATCACTTACTTAAGGGAAATGGATTAGGTCCTACTCTTCTGGGAGCTGGGAACCTCTAAGCTATAATCCAATCTAATAAAAATATCCTTTCCAAGATCTGCAAGCATCCTCTGTGACCTCCAAAAGCTCCCCAGTGAAGGTGAGGAATGAGTCTAAACCATCTGAAGAATAAGGCAAACTGGACAGTGCCGCTCTATAGCCAAGGCAGGGAATACAGCATCGAATCAAGATTCTGTTCTTTCTCCCACACACCAGAAGCGACTGCCTGGATATGTGAAGTTATTCTTAGTAACTCTCAGGTTTCATTCTCGCACAGTGAGCATTCTCAAGTGGGTACACACTGAAATGCTCTAACTTGTATTTTGCCTTTCACTTACCCCTTTGTATCCAACTGTGATTTTTTCCCCTTTTCCCTCAGACTGGACTTATGTTTCTTTTAGCTCCTTCCTACTCCTGGAAGACAATTCTTATTAGCCCTGCCATAGAAGGTTCATATTTCCAACTTTTAAGTGCTACTCTGAAGAAAACTACAAGGTCACAGTACTAACATGCCAGGGTAGTGGCTACAAGAAAACAAGAAAGAAAACATACCTGTTACCTTACTCAGGCAGAAAACTGAGTAAGGGGAAAGGAATATAAATGTCTTCCCTTTTCAATTATGCCCAGTAGTCTTTTCTAAACCAAGCGCATTTACCATGGTAAGAGTGGACTACCAATCTGTTTCTTTTTTTCTTTCCATCAATCAACAAAGAACATACTCAGCTACCAAGGACAGACACTATAACCTTTCCTAGAATTATATGAGTACAGATGAGCGACCATCTTCTCATATGAGTTTGTAAGCAGCTCTTTAAAAACATAGGCAATGCCCTAACTGGTTTGGCTCAGTGGATAGAGCGTCAGCCTGCGGACTCAAGGGTCCCAGGTTCGATTCCAGTTAAGGGCATGTACCTTGGTTGCGGGCACATCCCCAGTAGAGAGTGTGCGGGAGGCAGCTGATCGATGTTTCTATCTCATCAATGTTTCTAACTATCCCTCTCCCTTCCTCTCTGTAAAAAAATCAATAAAATATAATATGCGTTAGTCTCTCAGGACCAAGAGAGAAGGACATTTCAGTCAAAGGATGTCATTGATGTCCCACAACTTAAATATAGGACTAGTCAACAGGTAGACTGGTGATGATGAAGACTTCCAAGACCAGCCTGGCCGGTGTGGTTCAGGTTTGAGCTTCGGCTCATGAACCAGGAGATCACTGGTTCAATCCCAGTCAGGGCACAAGCTCAGGTTGTGGGCTCAATCCCCACTAGGGGAAGTGCAGAAGGCAGCCAATCAATGTTTCTCATCGATGTTTCTGTTTCTTTCTTTCTCTCTCTCTCTCTCTCTCTCTTTCTCTCTCTCTCTCTCTCCCCCCCCCTCTCCTTTCTTCTCTAAAAAATAAATAAAAACATATTAAAAAAATAAAATAGTATGTAGGTTGTGAAACATTTCAATAGTGAATATTGTTTAAATTATTTTTTTTAAAAAGGACTTCCAAGACTAGGAAGCTCTCTACTTAAAATCCTCCATAACACCCAGCCAGTGTGGCTCAGTGGTTGAACCCTGATCTATGATGTCATGGTTCGATTCCTGGTCAGGGCACATGCCTGGATTGCAGGCTTGATTCTTGGTGGGAGGCATGCAGGAGGCAGCCGATCAATGATTCTCTCTTATCATTGATGTTTCTCTCTCCCTCTCCCTTCTTCTCTAAAATAAAAAAATGTATTTTTTAAAACCCCCCATAACAGCATAATAGTATCCACTCTCACTAGCAGTTCCTGCTCCAAAAATGTAATTTTGGAACAGAAGAGAGGGACTGCTACGAAGGGCTGCTAATATGTTGAAGTTAGTTAACACCTCATTCCATTCTCCATTCACAGCACCACTCTCTCTCTCAAGACTCACCAAATTCAGTTTTGAGCCCATAACCCCCAAAGTAGTAATGCCAAAGCCCAAAAGGTACTAACTAACCCAGGAAAATATAGTTTTTCTAATTTCCTGGTGAGTGTGGTCCACCTACGGATGACAGAAGTGAAGTCTGTCTGCATTTGTCACTTGTCTATTGGGTTTGTTTATTTATATTAAGGAAACTGCCTGATCCTTACAAAATACTAGAAAGTAAGCTGGACCTGAAGTATGGTTTGCGGTTAAGAACACTTTGAAACAAAATGACAGCACTTATTTTTAAAAAGGTCACTACCTTGCACAATTTTCAAAGTCTTTCAAAATTTAGTATATGGGATATGTTGTTTTTATTTAGAGAAGTCTGGCTTTTACCTGAGCCTCTCCCTGAAAACTATTTGCCATTTTTTTTAACCACCTTGAAAGCCCTCTCCCATGCATTGACCAAATGGAAATAATAAGGCTTTTTGCAGCAAAAACAAAACAAAACTCAAACAAACAAACAACAAAAAGACAGGTGGGACAGGGCCAGATCATAAGAGAACTGAAGCCTCTGAATTTTATCCTGTAAATAATGGAAACAAGTGAGGATTGCAGAAAAAGGAAACTATGAAATCAGGCTTTTAGAAAGATTAATCTGGCAGTAGAGGAAAGATTAGACGTTGTTTGTGATAGGACAAACAGTAGAAATTGAGAGAAGGGACCAGCTGTTGGAAGCATGGAATAAGAAGTATCAGGCAGACTTAGTGGACTGACTTATGAATGTTCTGGAAACGACAATACACCTGGCATACAACCTGAAAGTGACAACACATACTGGTAATCAAATTATTAATCCAAACTTACCCTCTGTCATGTCTGAGCATGATGTGCCAATGGCTGTGTCCCCACTGTCAGTAACACTGGAACAACGGCTGAAGCGGCTCCGAAAGGCCTCCGAGATAACTGGAGTCTGCCATTCACAACCCAGAGAACTGCTTTTCTTAATTACAATGGAACCTGAAACAAGTAGCATTTCTACCTTTAGAGTGAACCAGCTGATGCAACCCCACAAGACTCTTTTTTAAAAATCACTTAAGCCCTAACCAGTTTGGCTCAGTGGATAGAGCGTCGGCCTGCGGACTGAAGGGTCCCAGGTTCGATTCCGGTCAAGGGCATGTACCTTGGTTGCGGGCACATCCCCAGTAGGGGGTGTGCAGGAGGCAGCTGATCGATGTTTCTAACTCTCTATCCTTCTCCCTTCCTCTATGTAAAAAATCAATAAAACATATTTTTTTTAAAAAATCACTTAAACTTGTGAGAAATAGCAGCATCCCACCCCCTTCTCTCTCCTGTGCCTATTTCAGCAACTCTGAGTTTGTTAATTTTAAATGGAAATAGCATGAGAGGTGAGAATGTTCAAAGACAGAATCAAGGCCTACCAGGAATCCAGGAGTACTGAGACAGAAAACAATAATATTTGATAGTAGCTACCATTTCTGAAATCTAGAAGCCACAGCACTTTATAAACACGATCTCATCTACCTATTTACTGAAAAGTATTATCATATTAACACCCCTATTTTACAGAGGATAGAACTGAGATTGGAACCTAGGTTATTCTAATCCCAATACCCACATTCTTCCTTCTTACAAGGTTTATCAATGGGTGCTGTTAGCCTTCTGGGCAAGACAATGTATAAAGGATGATTTAGCATTCCTGGTCCCCATCCACTAAATGCCAGGAGTAGCCCACCCATCCTTCCATCATTGTGCAACCTGAAACTACCCTGTATGTTTCCAAATGCTCCCTATGGTAATAGGAAAACCACTGTTTGACTGAACCACAGTGCCCTCATGAGTAGGGTGAATCCAGATCAAGGTGAGTCTTAAAAGTCAACCTGAAGAGCTTTTGAGAGCAATGCAAAAACAAACAAACAAACAAACAAACACCTCAAACCAACCAACCAACCAAACAAAGTTTCTGAGTGGGTAAGATATAAGATTGATGAAATTTATTTGACTTTACTAACAAAGATTTAAATTCAAATTATTTATTTTAAAAAAATTTTATTGATTGATTTGAGAGAGAAACAGATTTGTTGTCTCACTTAGTTATGCATTCATTTGTTGATTCTTGTATGTGCCTTGACTGGGAATGGAACCGCAACCTTGGCATATCAGGACAATGCTCTAACCAACTGACTACCCAGCCAGGGCTCAAATTATTTTTTTTAAAACCACTATAATTTTTCTAAATTGTAACTGATGACCCATGTAAAAAAACAAACAGAAAAAAGCAAAAACAACAAAAAACAAACAAAAAAAAGGTAATGGCAGTTATTTAATTCATGTGTTTTCACTTAATTGACTAAAGTATCAGAGTTTAAGATGAAATCAGAAAATATGGTTCTACAGATTCTCTGATCTAGTGTGAAGCCAATAATATTTGAACACAATCATCTTATTCCCTTCTTCCAAGCCACCTAATTCTTTCTACTTTTGTTCCTTTTTGAGCTACCATTACTTCTGCATTCTACTGAAGGAACCCTAATTTGACCTAAAGACTCCTTTTATCCTTTGGGTCACAGTGAACTGACTGATTTGAAAGAATCTATATACATGTAGTAATCTGTAGTAATCTTTTTTTTAAATGAAAGTCTTTCATTAATATTTATTTTTTTAGAGAGAGGAAGGGAGAGAGAGAGAGAGAAACATGGATGTGAGAAACATTAATTGGTTGTTTCCCGTACATGTCCCAACTGGGGATAGAACCCACAACTGAGATATGTGCACTGATCTAGAATCGAACCCGCCACCTTTTGGTGTACTGCATGACGCTCCAACCACAATGGTCAGGGCATGTAATAATCTTTAATAAAAGACATAACCAACAATCAGATCTTCTGATCAGCGTAAGATTAGCCAGTGTTAACTATACTAAATTAGTGTAATACTAGCCAGAAGCAAAGAAATTTGACCTCTTGGTCAGTCTATCTAGTGTTACCTCTCTAGTCAGTGTAGTTTACCAGGCCTTTTGAAATAGTAAAAATTGTTTGAGGACCTGTATTACCATGTTCCTGGCCTCCTACTAGAAACCACTCTCTGTTATTAGCTTTACTAATCTTCCATTCCTCACCACTAACCACTTTTCTCATGCACCCACTCCATATATCAATTCTAAAGACATATTTGCTAAAAGTATGTTTGGTGTATAGAGGCTTATGCTTATTTCAAAATTCAAGTTTGAAAGCTGAAGTTTTCTTGTGTCATATCACATACTATCAGTAGCATCCTTATCAAACTTTAACCATTATTAATGAAATGAAAAACTATTGAAGACAAAACCATAAAAAGAAGTTGAGCTTTCTTAGGAATTGCTACATTCCAGAAACTTGCATTATACACACAATTGTTATAAGAAACTAGAGGCCCAACGCATGAAATTTGTGCAAGAGTAGGCCTTCCTTCCCCCGGCACCGGCTTCTCTCTGGCACCCAGGACCTGGGCTTCTTATGGCTGCTGGCAGGCACCCTGGACTGGGCCTTTGCTCCGCCCTGGCTTGGTCCAGAATGACATCCGGTTTAATTAGCATATTACCCTTTTATTATTATAGATTGTACAATCCAGTCTAAGACAGTGCACGGCACATAAGGATGTTCAAATAGTTGCTGAATGAATCTTAAATTGATTCAGCAAATGCTTTTCAAAGTGCTTACTATATGCAAGGCAGCATGCCTAGGCAAACAGAACAACTATCTACCAAATGTCTGCTTTGAGGCACCATGGGATTTTAAAATTAAATAAAATAAGACATACCCTTAATTGAAGGAAATGTATCCTTTTCTTCATAAATACCACAGAATTCAAAAAGTTATTTTTGGAATGCTACTTCCTAATTAAATGTATCATATCTAGTTAATGTGTATTGTGTATATATATTTATATAGGTTTAATATATATACTTAATACATCCTTTTAGTATATCTGAGTTTTCAAAATCTTGTCAATCCATTCTAGAGACAAATTCCTGAGTCTCCTGTGACAATACAACTGAGACTGTTGGCATTCAAGAAGAATTCCAATCTTTGTGGGCTAGCAAATGACTGACCCACTCACAAAACTACAAAGACAACATAGAGCACAGTAATTTATGCTGTGTTTTTCTGATTTCAAATAGCACTATGTTCCAAAGTCATTCTGTTCCAATCCTTTATGTGTCCTCCTGTCTCAATCAATCACGTGGTCTTGTAAGCGCTGTACGACCAGACATAAATAGTCTTGGAGAGACCTCTTTTTCCTTTAAATATAGCCCCATGTTATTGAACTCAATAACAAAACCAACAATTAAATATTAACACCAGCATTTCAGCAAATATTTGCTTGCTCAGTTTGTCCTTTAAAGAAAATTTCTGTTATAAAATAACAGCGCAAAGGTCAGAATTTACCCAGAAAACTTTGACTACTCACCTGGTGAAGTGGGATGAGAGTTTCTCTCACTTGGATATTTTTCCTGCATGGCCATCAACACAGTTATTTGACCCAACTCTAGAATGAAGGAATAACCAGTCAGATCTCTCCACTATCTTTTAATTTCCCATAACTCATTCCCATTCAACTAAAACAATCAAAATCATACAGAGGATGCAAGTATTCTTCCACATGTTTACTCTTAAGGATACATTTTAAGGCAAACCAATTCACAATACTCCACCCTACTTTTCTTCCTAAAGCAAGGAGAAAAAAAACCTAGACCCAAAGAGACTCCCAACATTGATCTTATATGGTCTTAGAACCCCTTCAATTGTTGCAAAAATTAAAAATAATATTACTTTTAATTAAATTTTGCCATGAATCATCTTAGCCATGGGGACAGGATGGAAGGATGGGGTGGAAAAAGAACTAATTAACCAAACCAACAATTAAGTATTATGGTTTCAATTATGATTAACATAAAAACAAAAGTCCCTTATTCTCCCAGTAATCACATGATGCACAAAGGTGGGAACATGAGGATTTCTTCTCATTTCTCCACTCCTTAAAATATTTATATTTACTCTAATGTAGGTTCTGAGAATTCAGCAGAAATCTGATTACTATCTGTATAAACAAAAGCTTTAATTAACTGTAATAATTGCAAGTAATATCTTATATTTGCATAATACTTGAGAGGCAGTACAGAGAATTGTTTCACAATTTGTACTCTATTTCTCTATAATACTCTTAGATACTTTATTGACTTTTTTTTTCTTTTTTTGAGAGAGAGGAAGGGAGAGAGATAGAGAATCATCGATGTGAGAGAAACATAGATGGGCTGCCTCCTGTTGGGGATTGAGCCCGAATATTGGACATGTGCCCAGACTGAGAATCGAACCAGAGACCTTTCAGTGCATGGGAAGATGCCCAACCGAGTTACACCAGCCAGGGTTCACAGTATGGTCTCTTGATCAGACAGCTTGGGTTTGAAGTCTGACTTAGAAATTTATTTGCTTTATAAGGAGGGCAAATTTTTTAAATATCTCTGCACCTCAGTTCCTTCATATAAAAATGAAGATAATGACAGCACCTAATTCATGTTAATTCTTTTAAAATTAACTTACAACAGTGCCTGACACATATTAAGTGCTTTGTTAAAGTTTTTTTAAATTATACATGTCAATAAAAGTGGCAGTTTGGTCCCTGGAGGATAAAGTATAAATGTGGAAACTTTGAATTCATAAGAGCCTACAAAGAGTTTGGGACAAACTCTTAGAAGTGAATTTAAAACTTTGGAGGGAAAAAAAAAAGAAGCTATATGGTACTACTTCTCTAATGTACTTCACTGACCTCTACAGTTTTCTTTTAGTAACAGCAACCAAACCCTCACTAATTCACTGCATTTACAACAGAAATCCCAGGTCTTCACATACTGATTAAAAGTTTTGTTCAATAATAAAAGCTTCAATTTATGGCTAGTATCATTCAATGTGTTAATGGTGAAACAGAATGATTAGATTATCTACCTACTAGTGATATCAAACAATCAATATCAAAATCCTTTTTTTATCCCTTTCTTTTTTCTTTTTTACAGAGAGGAAGGAAGAGGGATAGAGAGTTAGAAACATCGATAAGAGAGAAACATTGATCAGCTGTCTCCTGCACACCCCCTACTGGGGATGTGCCTGCAACCAAGGTACATGCTCTTGACCAGAGTTGAACCTGGGACCTTTCAGTCCGCAGGCTGACGCTCTATCCACTGAGCCAAACCGGTTACGGCTCATCCCTTTCTTTAAAGTAGAACAAAATGATAGGCCCACTGGATTCTAAGATCTTTTCAAATTGATATAAATTAAAAATAGAATGACAATGGAACTTTCAGTTAACAGATTCACTCCTAGGTATATAATCTCTTCAAAAGAAATAAAAATATAGGCCCACAAAATCTTGTATATGAACACTCACAGCATATATATATATATATATATATATATATAAAACTAGAGACCTGGTACACAAAAATTTGTGCACGGGGGGGGGGGGGGGGGGGGGGCCCGCAGCCCAGCCTGTGCCCACCCACTCCCTGGGGGATTGGGTCTAAGCTGGCAGTCAGACATCCCTCTGGCAGCCCGGGAGCCCTCGGGGGATGCCCACTTGCCAGCGGGGAGCAGGCCTAAGCTGCAGTCGGACATCCTTAGCGCTGCTGAGGAGACGGGAGAGGCTCCCACCAGCACTGCTGTACTGGCAGCCATCAGCCTGGCTTGTGGCTGAGCAGAGCTCCTCCCATGTGAGAGCGCCCTGACCACCAGAGGGCAGCTCCTGCACTGAGCGTCTGCCCCCTGGTGGTCAGTGTGTCTCATAGTGACCAGTCATTCCCAGTCTTTCTGCTGTGAGGGTCAGTTTGCATATTACCCTTTTATTATATAGGATAGAGGCCTGGTGCATGGGTGGGGGCCGGCTGGTTTGCCCTAAAGGGTGTCCCGGATCAGGTTGGGGGTCCCACTGGGGTGCCTGGCCAGCCTGGGTGAGGGGCTGATGGCTGTTTGCAGGCTGGCCATAGCCCTTTTAGGGTGGGCATCCCCACTGGGGTGCCTGGCCAGTCTGGGTGAGGGGCTGAGGGCCGTTTTCAGGCTGGCGGGTGACTGAAGCTCCCAACCTCTCCTTTTTTTCTTTTTTTTTTTATTCTGGGATTTATTTACCTTCTATGGCTGTCACTGGAACTGAGAGCCGACTTTAGCTCTGAGGCTCAGCTCCAGCTCTGAGACCTCAGCTGCTGAAAGCAGGTATCTGGGTTTGTTTGGCTTCTATAATTGAAACACTGTTGCAGCTCCAGCTCCGAGGCCAGCTGGCTGAAAGCAGGTTTCTGGGGTATGCTTAGCTTCTACAATTGCAACATTGTTTCTTAGAGTACAGCTCAGAGGCCGGCAGTGGCAGGCGGGGAACCTTGGCTTCCTCCATCACTGGAGCAAGCAAGCCTCCTGTTCGCTTCAGCTGCCTGACTGCCGGCCGCCATCTTGGTTGGCAGTTAATTTGCATATTGCCCTGATTAGCCAATGGGAAGCGTGTCAGAGGTACGATTAATTACCATGTTTGTCTATTATTAGATAGGATATATAAAATAGAGAAATATGCTAATTAACCATGAGACCATAACGGGTCGACCAGACAGGAGCTTGCACGTGCAGTGTCAGGGGCGGGGTAGCAGGGGCCTCCGCACACCTGCACTGGGGGAGGGCCTGATCACAGCAGCTGCAGCTGCTTCAAGGGTTGGAGAGGGAGGCAGGGCCCAACCAGAGGGTGGGCAGCCGCGCGATTTCTAATCGTGTGCTGGGCTCCTAGTTATTTATAATAGCCAAAAAGTAGAAAGAATTCAAATGTCCATCAACTGATGAATGGATAAATAAATTCAGCAATAAAAAAGAATGAAGCAGAGAGAGATTAAAAATGGAGGCAGAATAGGAGGATGCTGCATGGACATGCTCCCAGGAACAAGCTGGAATTACAACTGAAATACGGAAAGGCTTCCTGAATAATCAATGGAAAACTCACAGGAGAGAACTCTGATACCCAAGGACCGAAGGTGGAGACCGCATAGAGACTGGTAAGAGGTGCGGAGGCACAAAAGGGCTAGCCAAGCACCCACAGACGGCAACTTAAGTCCTGGAGAGATATCTCAGCTGTGAAGGGGTGCCTGGGATCTAATCCCGAAGCTGGGCTCCCTGGCAGAGAGCACCAACTCCGAGAAAGGTACCCACATAACATCTAGCTGTGAAAAGCAGCAGGGGACATCTTTCCCACATAGACATCTGCCTTACCTAGGGGGAAGACAGTGACACACCCTATTGAAAAACATCTTGCCCTGAGGCCACTTAAGAGATTAAAAGTAACAACCTCCAGGCAGAAGCAACTGCCCCACCCTGTTGAAAAAACTCTCCTCATACCTGAGGATGATTGCCTGGGGGAAATTCAAGTCAGAATCCTATTAGTCTGTGGACAGAGGCGGTCTATGGAGGCTTTGACTCTTTGTCTGATATAATTAGTCAGAAATAGCCGTTAACACTGTCCTGCACTAGAGATTGAGATGTGTAGAAGATCTACCTAGTACACAGTCACAAACCCAGACAACCAAAATGAGGAAACGAACAACCCCCAAATGAAAGAACTAGGGAATTCTCCAGAAGAAGAGATAAATGAAGCAGAGATAAGAAATTTATCTGAAACAGAGTTCAGAGTAATGATGTTAAAAATGCTCAACAGTATATAAAAAAAGATATAGTAACTATGAAAAAAGAACAGTCTGAGATAAAGAGTGACATAACACAAATAAACAATACGTTGGAAGGAATACACAGCAGATTAGGGAAAGCTGAGAATCGAATCAGTGAATTAGAAGACAGAGTTGAAAATACCACTCAATTAGAGAACCAAAAAGAAAAAACAGGAGGACAGCTTAAGGGAGCTGTGGGACAAAGTGAAACATAACAATATTAGAATAGTAGGTGTGCCAGAAAAGGCAGAAAGGGAGAAAGGAATAGAGAAGGTATTTGAAGAAATAATGGTAGAAAACTTCCCTAACCTAGTAAAGGAAAAAATCACACGAGATCAGGAGGCACAGAGAACCCCAAACAAGAAGAACCCAAAGAGACTCACACCCAGACACATCATAATTAAAATGCCAAAAATTAAAGACAAAGAGAGAATCTTAAAGGCAGCAAGAGAAAAGAAAACTGTTACCTACAAAGGAGTTCCCATAAGGCTGACACCTGATTTCTCGTCAGAAACGCTACAGGCCAGAAGGGAATGGCATGAAGTACTCAAGGTAATGGAAAGCAAGGATCTCAGACCAAGATTACTATATCCAGCAAGGCTATCATTCAAAATAGATGGTCAAATAAAGAGCTTCCCAGAGAAAAAAAAGACTAAAGGAGGAGAAACCAAGATGGCGGGATAGGTTAACGCCGGAGATTGCTGCCTCGAACGACCACTTCAAAAAACAACTAAAAGACGAAATGGGCATCATCCAGAACCACAGGAAGGCTGGCTGAGGGGAAATTCTACAACTAGGAGGAAAGAGAATATCATACCCAGACTCAGAGGAGGCACAGTGCTGAAGTGAAGCACTCAGGTGTGGAGTGCGCGCGGAGCGGGCTGGAGGCGGAGGGCGCCGTTGTTGTTTTCAATCGGGAGGGAGTTTCAGACTCTGAGCTCCAGATCCGGGAGAGTCTCTAGGGACCCAGACTCAAATGGGAGAAGCGGGACTGTCTGGCTTCGGTCAGAACTCGAAGGCAGCTTTCTCTCCGAGGTTTGCAGCGGTTGCTGGGACTCTGTGAGGCAGAGTCCCTAGGGACAGAACTGAGAGCAGCCATAAGTGATCGCTCCGGCCCGCCCTGTAGATCCCCGGGGACCCACCCCGCCCAAGCCCTGCACAGAGCCATTTGCCGGATAGCCTCAGGCAAACACTAGATTAGCACCACCCTAGAGATCCAGCACAGAAGCTCTCCCACTGCAGACACAGCGGACTCTCATAGCCAGTTAGCCTGGAGGTCAAATCACCCCCGGTATTGCCGACAACAATCAAGGTTTAACTACAACAAGACTGCACACAAAGACCACTAGGGGGTGCACCAAGAAAGCATAAAAAATGCGGAGACAAAGAAACAGGACAAAACTGTCAATGGAGGATATTGAGTTCAGAACCACACTTTGAAGGTCTCTTAAGAACTGTCTAGAAGCCGCCGATAAATGTAGTGAGATCCTCAAGAAATCTAATGAGACCCTCGATGTTATGATAAAGAACCAACTAGAAATTAAGCATACACGGACTGAAATAACAAATACTATACTGACTCCCAACAGCAGACCAGAGGAGCGCAAGAATCAAGGCAAAGATTTGAAATGTGAAGAAGCAAAAAACACCCAACCAGAAAAGCAAAATGAAAAAAGAATCCAAAAATACGAAGATAGTGTAAGGAGCCTCTGGGACAGCTTCAAGCGTACCAACATCAGAATTATAGGGGTGCCAGAAGATGAGAGAGAGAGCAAGATATTGAAAACCTATTTGAAGAAATAATGACAGAAAACTTCCCCCACCTGGTGAAAGAAATAGACTTACAGGTCCAGGAAGCGCAGAGAACCCCAAACAAAAGGAATCCAAAGAGGACCACACCAAGATACATCATAATTACAATGCCAAGAGCAAAAGACAAAGAGAGAATCTTAAAAGCAGCAAGAGAAAGAAACTCAGTTACCTACAAGGGAATACCCATACGACTGTCAGCTGATTTCTCAACAGAAACTTTGCAGGCCAGAAGGGAATGGCAAGAAATATTCAAAGTGATGAATACCAAGAACCTACAACCAAGATTACTTTGGGTCAGATAAAGAGCTTCACAGATAAGGAAAAGCTAAAGGAGTTCATCACCACCAAACCAGTATTATATGAAATGCTGAAAGGTATCCTTTAAGAAGAGGAAGAAGAAGAAAAAGGTAAAGATACAAATTATGAACAACAAATATGCATCTATCAACAAGTGAATCTAAGAATCAAGTGATTAAATAATCTGGTGATCATAATAGAATCAGGGACATAGAAAGGGAATGGACTGACTATTCTTGGAGGGGAAAGGTGTGTGGGAGATGCGGGAAGAGACTGGACAAAAATCGTGCACCTATGGATGAGGACAGTGGGTGGGGAGTGAGGGCGGAGGGTGGGGCAGGAACTGGGAGGAGGGGAGTTATGGGGGAAAAAAAGAGGAACAAATGTAATAATCTGAACAATACATTTAATTAAAAAAAAAAAAAAAGACTAAAGGAGTTCATCACCACCAATCCAGCATTATAAGAAATGCTTAAGGGACTGCTGAGAAGAAATAGAGAGAAACCTAGCCATACAGAATTAAAATAGCTATAAATGAGGGGTATTAAAGTCCCCTACTATGACTATATTGTTGTCAATTTCTCTATTAAAGTCCTCTAGAAGTTTTTTTATATATATATTTAGGTGCACCTATATTTGGTGCATAAATGTTTACCAGGGTTATATCCTCTTGTTGGATCGATCCCGTTAGTATTATGTAGTGACCTTTGTTGTCTCTTGTGATGGCCTTTTCAATAATAACCCTAAATGCAAATGGATGAAATGCTCCAATCAAAAGGTGTAGGGTAGCTGAATGGATACAAAAACATGACCCAACTATATGCTTTCTACTAGAGACCCACCTCAAAAAGAAAGACACACATAGGATGAAAGTGAAGGGATGGAAAAATTTTTTTCCATGCAAATGGAAAAGGAAAAGAAAGCTAGAGTAGCAATACTCATATCTGACAAAATAGACTTTAAAATGAAGGCCATCACAAGAGACAACACAGGTCACTACATAATACTAAAGGGATCAATCCAACAAGAGGATATAATCCTGGTAAACATTTATGCACCCAATATAGATGCACTTAAATATATATATATAAAAAAACTTCTAGAGGACTTTAACAGCGAGATTGACAACAATATAGTCAGAGTAGGAGACTTTAACACCCCTTTGACTTCCTTGGATAGATCTTCCAGACAAAAAGTTAACAAGGAAACAGAGACTTTAAAGGACACACTGGATCAAATGGATTTAATAGACATTTATAGACCATTTCACCTCAACGCAGCAGAAAATACATTCTTCTCAAGAGCACATAGATCATTCACAAAAGTATGGAGTTTCCTCAAAAAATTAAAAATTAAAAATGGAACTTCCATTTGTTCCAATAATCCCACTTCTAGGAATATATCCCAAGAAATCAGAAACACCAATCAAAAAGCATATATGCACCCCTATCTTCATAGCAGCACAATTTACAACAGCTAAGATATGGAAACAGCCTAAGTGCCCATCAGCTGATGAGTGGATTAGAAAACTGTGGTGCATCTACACAGTGGAATACTACACTGCAGTAAAAAATAAGGAACTCTACCATTTGCAACAGCATGGATGGACCTGGAGAGCAACATGCTAAGCGAAATAAGCCAGTTGGAGAAAGATAAATATCATATAAACTCACTCATCTGTGGAATATGATGAACAGTATAAACTGATGAACAAAAACAGAGCCAGAGGGGAAAACAATACACTAGAATATAATAGAAGTAATCCTGTTATTTGCAGATTTTTAATATTTCCTACAACTTTTGTGATATCATACTATGTTAGTACAGTTTTGGTAACATTATTATACTTAAAACCCTTTTATTCTTGAAATATTAATGTTTATTGTATGTAATCCTATATAATAAAAGGCTAATATGCAAATTGACCAAACGGCAGAGCAACCGTCACTATGATGCACACTGACCACCAGGCACAGACGCTCAACACAGGAGCTGCCCCCTGGTGGTCAGTGCACTCCGACGGGGGTGTGCCACTCAGCCAGAAGCCCTGAGCTGGGCTGGAAAGTGCAGAACCTCTCCCACCGCTAAGGATGTCTGACTGCCGGCTTAGGCCCGCTCCCCGCCATCAGTCAGACATCCTCTGAGAGCTCCCGGACTGCGAAAGGGTGTAGGCCAGGCTGAGGGACTCCGCCTCCCTCGAGTGCACGATTTTTGTGCACCAGGCTACTAGTATTATTATATGTAGGATAATTTTTCTTGAATAATTGGTGTTTATTGCATGCAACATTATATTTAAAATCGTTTTTCTTGAGATATTAATGTTTATTGCATGTACCAATATTATATTTAAGATAATTTTTCTTGAAATATTAAGGTTTATTGCATGTAACATTTAAAATTGTTTTTTCTTGAAATAAAAAAAAACTGAAAAAAAGGAAAAATAAAATAAAATAAAATAAAAAGAAATAAACACTACTGTCACGACAAGTGAAGAAAGATTACACCATAAACCAGAGCAGAGAGCAAGGCCATGGGATGGGAAGGAAGTTTCCCAGAGAAAGCGATGACAGGGCCAAAATCTGTAGGTTAAGTCAAAGCAAAGAACTGGAAGACTTGAAACACAGCACCCTCACTCTCCAAACTTCTCATTTCTAAGCTTGATGGTTCCCAACCTGAATGTGGAACCCAGACATCGTCCTGGGCAGAGACTGTATCTACTCCTCCAGTTACCTGTTGCACCTGTTGCCCCCACCCCGCAATGCGCACCGTAATCAACCTCAACACATTTTGCTGAAAAGAACTGAAAGCAACCTTACAAGTCATGCAGATTGCCTGAAGTATTTTAAACATACAGTCCAGCCTGGCTGGTGTGGCTCAGTGGTTGAGCATCAACCTGTGAACCAGGAGGTCATGGTTCAACTCCAGGTCAGGGTACATGCCCGGGTTGCGGGCTCACTCCCCAATATGAGGTGTGCAGGAGGCAGCCGACCAATGATTCTCTCTCATCACTTACGTTTCTATCTCTCTCCACCTCTCCCTTCCTCTCTGAAATCAATGAAAATATATTAAAAAAATAAATACAGTCCACAGGCAAAAAAAAAAAAAAAAAAAAGAATAAAGCACTGATACATGCTACAAAATAGATGAACTTTGAAAACATTATACCAAATGAAAGAAGCCAAACACAAAAGGCCTCATATTGCATGATTCCACTTATATGCAATGTCCAGAATTGGTTGCCAGGGACCAAGAAGAGGGCCATGGGGGAACAGGGAGTGAATGCTAATGAATATGGGGTTTCTTTCCAAGGTGATCAAAATGTTCTTAGATTAGATAGTAGTAATAGCTGCAACAACCTTGTGAATATACTAAAACCACTAAACTATACACACATAAAATCAGATTTTATGATATGTGAATTACATCTCAAGTAAGAACTCCCACAAGGAGTAAACTAGTACATAATAAATAATTCTGACTTTTTCCCACTAACTTCATAAGTAGATGGGCTACTGGTGGAAATTTTTAGAACTACTGAAGAAGAGATTTCCTGAGATAAAATCAAGAGAAATAAAGGTATGAGAAGCAACACAAACAATTCATTATACAGCCAGGAAAAGTAGGAGTGAATGGAAACAGAAAAAAAGCACCCAATACTGATGGCTTCTATCTTCAAAGCCCTTTAAACTACAGAAATATTAATTTATTCAATAAATTTAACATGTGTTCAGTGCTTACTACCCATCAAGCACTGAGCTAAACACTCTGTAGGTATCATGTCTTATGTTTAATGCTCACATCAAACCTATGAGGTAGTTACCATTATTATGCTCATTTTCTGGATGAAGAAATAAAAATTTAGAGAGGTGAAGATCAGATGGCTAGGAAGAGGCTTCACAGCCAGGACTGTGCTCTAATGCTATAGGAGTCTAATCAGCATTCTCTCTGTGTACGACAAAGAGAAATAAAGGAAATTCTAAGGCACTACAAGTTGAAAGTTCTGCCTCAGATACAGCCAGATTTGCTAGCCCCAGAGCAGTAAGGAACGGAGATAGCTCATATAATTTCTTCACTTTGCCCCTGATAACCACCCAGGCTCAATTTCCCAAGCTGCTACCCAAAATTAAATTTTTACTGTTGTATTTCTCCCCTTGAGGAATTACCATCTTAGTGTGGGACGTCGCACTAGGCAGCTGTTGAGAGAACCACATCAAGAGAGAGGAGAGGATTTGAAGGGATACACAGACAGCTGACACGGACACATTAAGAATCTCACACCATCACACTGCTTTCATGGCCTTGATAGTTCATTAAATCAAGTTGGCTAAAGAGAAGCCAAACCATTGCCAAGAAGTGACCTCGACAAAGAACAGGTCCTGAAGCACACACAACAGCAGACCATTATGGAACAGACAAGGCCCAAGGGCAAGTAATGAGGCCTGGCTGTCTTCCTGAGCCTCGTACCACCACTCCTCCCTACCCAGCACACTAGTCAATTCATCAATCAAAACCCACCCAGTGCCTACTATGTGCCTACCTCTACACCACGTGGTGAAAATAAACTGGAGCAAAAGACAAACAGAGCCCGGCCGGCGGGGCTGTGGCTGTGGCTGAGCATCGATCTATGAAGCAGGAGGTCAACGTTCACCGGGCCAATTCCCGGTCAGGGCACATGCCTGGGTAGTGGGCTCCTTCCCCAGTGGGGGCGTGCAGGAGGCAGCCGATCAAGGATGCTCGCTCATCAATGATGTTTCTCTCTCTCCCTTTCCCTTCCTCTCTGAAATCAATAAAAAATATATTTTTTTAAAAAGACAAAGAGCTCTGATTCTCCCAGTTTATTGTGATGGAGCAAGTACTAAGTACCCTCTATTGAACAGGTAAGTTTTCACTCACTAAACGCCAACAGCGCCTCCGGGTCTAAAGCAGAAGCAGGGTTCCTCAACCTCAGTGCTAGTGACATTTTAGGTCGGAAAAGTCTTTGTTGGGGAAGGCTGTGCCGTCACGGTAGGATATTTCGCAGCACCCACCCTTGACTTCTAACCACTAGGTGCCAGGGGCAATCTCTGAGGTGAGATCATCAGAAAATCTCCGGACGGGGCCAAAGACCCCGTGGGGAGCAAAACGGCCCCGCTCGGAAACTCCAGCCGAGAGCCCTCACAGGCGCTCCCGGCCCCCCAAATCTATTCATTCTTCAACCCTCAGCTCAAACTTCAGCAGGAAAGGCTCCCTGCCCTTGCAGGCTACATCCGCAACTTGGATTCCGTCTACTTTCTCCCGGGACTGCGCGCCGCCTGAGGGCACGGACCCTGCTTCCCGCCGTCCAACTGGCCCGGGCCTGAGGCCCTTCACTCAGGCACAGCGACTGCTGTGGCGGGAATGACGACGGAGCAGAAAGCCAGGCGAGAAACTCCAAGGGGCGTGCGGGGGGGCATTATTTTAGGAAACCCAGCTAAGAGACCAAGGCGGACGGCGTCGGTGCTGTGCGCATGCGCTTTCGCTCAGCCGCGCCATCCCCGCCCCTCCCCGCCCCCCCTTCCGAGAGGCAGATAGGTCGTGCGTGTCTGAGGCTTCCCCAAGGCTCCCCAAGGTGGGGTAGGGATTGTCAACCCGACGGACGTCCCCGAGGGGAGGAGGACTTACGTGGGCCTGAAAGCGGGCGGCGAAATACCTCACTCAGGGACACCAACTGCAGCCACCACGTCTGCCACCGGCTCCGAATCCCTCCCTCGCTTCTCCTAACGGCCGTTGCACGCCCGCCTGGCCGCGCGCCTCAGAGCGCGCCTCCCCGGCCCCACCCCTTCTGCGTGCCTGTGGCCAATCAGGAGCCTGGCCGCGCCGGTGTCCCGCCCCTGCACGCTGCCCTGGGTTCCGAGAGCGGACGGGTCTTTCTGCGCATGACCCCGCCGCCCCAGCCAGCCCGCAGGTCTGCCCCTGGCGCGGGTCTCGCCTCTGGGCGGAGTCAGGCTCCCCCCGGCCTGGAGTAGCTTGCTGGGCATGGGGCAGATGGAGAAGCTGGCGGCCAGGACAAATCTTTCCGGAATCCCATTCAACCTGCCCTTCCCTCCTCCCGTTCCCCACTCCTGAATGGTACTCCCACCTGAAAATAGGGCGTGGGTCACTGCTCACACGTCAGGGTTAGGGCTGCTGCGCCTGGGGTCAGGGCTTGGGGTCAGTGGTCAGTTTGTGACCAGGACTCAGGTTGAAGGATCAAGCGTGCCTTCCTACCCAAATTCAGTCCCCAGGAAAAGGAACTAAGTTCCTTGCATTAATAGATATTTAAAAGTCATACTTGGAAATTGTTTAAAGAAGGAACAAAACCATCAGCCGAAGGATAGTGAAATCCCAGGGTGTCTGGAAACCTGACTTAGGAGGGAGAGACATTAAAAAGCTGTGTCATTTTTTTTTTTTTTTAACTTTGAAGAACCAGACTAAAGAACTTTAATTACTGGATCAAATTCACTCTAGAGAGTGGTTCTCAACCTTCCTAATGCCGCGACCCTTTAATACAGTTCCTCATGTTGTGGTGACCCCCAATTTCACTGTTACAAATTGAACATAATTAAAGCATAGTGATTAATCACAAAAACAATATGTCATTATATATGTGTTTTCCAATGGTCTTGGGCGACCCCTGTGAAAGGGTCGTTCGACCCCCAAAGGGGTCGCGACCCACAGGTTGAGAACCGCTGCTCTAGAGGAAGGAATCTGGGATGTGCTCCAGGGTTCTATCAGCGCCCTCATATTTTTAGAATATAGAAGGGCCCTGGCCGGTGTGGCTCAGTTGGTTGAGCATCCTCCCATGCACCCAAAGTCCCTGGTTTGATTCCTGGTCAGAACATATGTCCAGGGTTTGGGGCTCGATCCCACATTGGAGTGCGTGCTGGAGGCAGCTGATCATGTTTCTCACAGAGATGTCTCCCCCCCCCCCCTCCCGTCCCATCTCCCTCAATGGAAAAAAATATCCTTGGGTGAGGATTAATTAACTAATTAAATAAAATACGGGCAAGAGTTAATGCTTTTGCCAAAAGAGCTATTTAAAATCTACTCCAAACCTGTAAAGTTAATATGATTTCCCATGGCAGGATAGGCCAATACCCTGGACTGCCATCCTACCCTTCCCTCCCTAGTCCCACACTCAGGGTGACCGCTTAGCTGGGCGTCTGGCTCCCTGGGCAGGCAGTGGCCACAGAGCTGCAAGGTGGAGGCTGCAGCGATGGCCAGGAACCCTCCCTCCCCCAACCTGAGCTGTGTGTTCACTGGCTGGCCGGCCCGAGCATCCCGCTGCTAGTCACACAGGGTCACTCGGCTGTGCAGGCAGAGCCCATTGCTGTTGAAGGCCAGCATCACCTCCAGAGAAGCCTCTGTTGCCCTGCAGGCCCCAGAGCAGCCGGTTGCTGACTGGCCAGCTGTGGGGAGACGCAGCATCACCCATTGCTAGGAGCCTGGGCTTGGGGTCCTCAGTGTGGATGGACAAACATTGATTTCCCTTTATGTGCTTGTCCCTGTGTGATTGTAGATGCTGGGTCTCTTGCTGAGAACTTTGCATACATTATTTCGTATCAGTCCTAGAAGAAAGACAATACTTTTGCCCCCTTCCTTCTCTTTTTTAAAAATATATTTTTATTGATTTCAGAGAGAAGGGAGAGGGAGAGATTGAAACATCAATGATGAGAACCATTGATCGGCTGCCTCCTGTATGCCCCCTACTGGGGGTTGAGCCCGCTACTGGGCATGGGTCCTGATCAGGAATTGAACCTTGACCTCCTGGTTGATGAGTCGATGCTCAACCACCGAGCTACATTGACCGGACAACATTATTTAATTTTTACCTTGTCTGATTAAGGTGCTGCTCCAATGAGCATTGGTTCATTGAATCTTCACAACTAATCTGAGTAAAGACTATTATTTCTATTAAGCAAATGAAGAAACAAAGGTTTAGATAGGGGAAGACATCTATCTATTCAAGGTCACACAGCAGGAAGTGGTCCATCAGACCCCAGAGCCCAGTGTCTTCTCTACCATGCTGCACTATCTCACAAAAATACAGCTTCATTCTCATACCTGAGCCAGCCACTCTGGAGAGAGAGAGAGAAGGGCCCAGCTCAGCACAGAGCCTTCCTGTTTTCCCTGGGCAATGGGCAGAAATAGGTCCATCACCTGATACCCTTACATTGCACCCTTGACTGCTGTCAAAGGTCTAATTCAGTAAACTAGGGACCCAACCCAGGTGACAGGCTCTTCATTCCCACAACCTAGTTCTGAGGAGGCACTGACCCTTGTCCCCAACCCTGCCCCGGTCTTGCACCCACTCCTTCCGCACCCAACTTTCTTGAAGCTCTGTGCAGAGTTCAAGGGATTGCAATAGGGCAGAAGAGCTGGCTGGGATGCATGGAAAGAGTAAGGGGATCTAGGTTCTAGACCTGGGTCTATTACTGACTCACTGTGTGATTTTAAGGGAGATCCCACGCACCTCAGTGCCTCCATGTCCCCCTCAGCGCAGTGAAGGACTTGTGCTCCGCATTGGAAGAGCCCTCTATACTCTGTTGACCAATGGGTCTGTTTGCTACAAAAGTCCAGGCTGAAATAAACAGATGTTTGCTATAAGGGTTTCCATTTTTTATTTGCAAGGAGAGATGTTTCCATTGGATCTAATTTTGTTTTGTTTTTTTCTTCCGCGTGGTCAACCAGTTGTCTCTGCCTCCTTACAGAAAAGTCCATCTTTTCCCTACTGACTTGCCATGCTATCTGTCATTATGTATCCAGATGGATTTTCATTCCCTTTCTTTCATTCCACTGGTTCACTTGTCTATCCCTGCACTAACACCATGTTATGTTACTGTTACTTTAATGTAAATCTTAGACTCCCATCTTGTTCTTCAGAATTATCTTGGCCATGTGGGCCTTTTGATTTTCCTTATATATATTAGAATCTGCTTATCGAGTTGTGATTTTGATGGGAATTATGCCACAATTGTAGATTTGGGAGAATTGACATCTTTATGATACTGAGGTTTCCTGCCCACAGCAGCTCCTTTGAGAAGCCATGGAGTATGGCCTGGGCTCTGAAGTCAGACCTGTGATAGGATCCTAGCTCTGTGATGGGGACAAATCACTTCATGTTTCTTTTTTTTTTTATCCTTTCTTTTTTTATTTTTTATTAAATCTTTATTGTTCAGATTATTACATTTGTTCCTCTTTTTTCCCCCCCATAACTCCCCTCCTTCCAGTTCCCACCCCACCCTCC
Organism: Myotis daubentonii; assembly: GCF_963259705.1. Taxonomy (NCBI): domain Eukaryota; kingdom Metazoa; phylum Chordata; class Mammalia; order Chiroptera; family Vespertilionidae; genus Myotis; species Myotis daubentonii. Next base: position 203,781,620 of record NC_081842.1, read on the forward strand.
GCCCTCACTCCCCACCCACTGTCCTCATCCATAGGTGCACGATTTTTGTCCAGTCTCTTCCCGCATCTCTCACACCCCTTTCCCCCCCAAGAATAGTCAGTCCATTCCCTTTCTATGACCCTGATTCTATTATAATCACCAGATTATTTGTTCACTTGACTCTTAGATTCACTTGTTGATAGATGCATGTTTGTTGTTCATAATTTGTATCTTTACCTTTTTCTTTTTCTTCCTCTTCTTAAAGGATACCTTTCAGCATTTCATATAATACTGGTTTGGTGGTGATGAACTCCTTTAGCTTTTCCTTATCTGTGAAGCTCTTTATCTGACCTTCAGTTCTGAATGATAGCTTTGCTGGATAAAGTAATCTTGGTTGTAGGTTCTTGGTATTCATCACTTTGAATATTTCTTGCCATTCCCTTCTGGCCTGCAAAGTTTCTGTTGAGAAATCAGCTGACAGTCGTATGGGTATTCCCTTGTAGGTAACTGAGTTTCTTTCTCTTGCTGCTTTTAGGATTTTCTCTTTGTCTTTTGCTCTTGGCATTGTAATTATGATGTGTCTTGGTGTGGTCCTCTTTGGATTCCTTTTGTTTGGGGTTCTCTGCGCTTCCTGGAGTTGTAAGTCCAGGAAGGGGAAGTTTTCTGTCATTATTTCTTCAAATAGGTTTTCAATATCTTGCTCTCTCTCATCTTCTGGCACCCCTATAATTCTGATGTTGGTACGCTTGAAGCTGTCCCAGAGGCTCCTTACACTATCTTCGTATTTTTGGATTCTTTTTTCATTTTGCTTTTCCGGTTGGGTGTTTTTTGCTCCTTCGCATTTCAAATCTTTGACTTGATTCTTGCGCTCCTCTGGTGTGCTGTTGGGAGTCTGTATAATATTCTTTATTTCAGTCCGTGTATGCTTAATTTCTAGTTGGTTCTTTATCACAACATCGAGGGTCTCATTAGATTTCTTGTAGATCTCAATAAGTTTATCGGCGGCTTCTAGACAGTTCTTGAGAGACCTTCAAAGTGTGGTTCTGAACTCTATATCCTCCATTGACAATTTTGTCCTGTTTCTTTGTCTCCACATTTTTTATGCTTTCTTGGTGCACCCCCTAGTGGTCTTTGTGCGCAGTCTTGTTGTAGTTAAGCCTTGATTGTTGTAGTTAATACTGGGGGGATTTGACCTCCAGGCCAACTGGCTGTGAGAATCAGCTGTGTCTGCAGTGGGAAAACTTCTGTCCTCTGGGGAGGTGCTAATCTAGCCTTTGCCTGAGGCTATCTGGCAAATGGCTCTGTGCAGGGCTTGGGCGGGGCAGGGCGCCTGGGATCAACAGGGCGGGCAGGAGCGAGCAGTTATGGCTGCTCTCAGTTCCGTCCCCAGAGGCTCTGCCTCTCAGAGTCCCAGCAACCGCTGCAAACCTCGGAGAGAAAGCTGCCCTCGCGTTCCGACCGTTCCGACCGATGCCAGACAGTCCTGCTTCTCCTGTTTGAGTCTGGGTCCCTAGAGACTCGCTCAGAACTGGAGTTCAGGGCCTGAGCCTCCCTCCTGATTGAAAACAACAACCGCGCCCTCAGCCACCAGCCCGCTCCACGCGCGCACCTCCGCACCTTTGTATTTTCTGCACTGCGCCTCCTCTGAGTCTCAGTATGCTGTTCTCTTTCCTTCTAGTTGAAGAATTTCCCCTCAGCCAGCCTTCCTATGGTTCTGGGTGATGTCAGTTCCGTCTTTTAGTTGTATTTTTGAAGTGGTTGTTCGAGGCAGCAAACTCCGGTGTTTACCTATGCCGCCATCTTCCACTTCATGTTTCTGAGCCTCAGTTTCCTCAGCTGTAAAACAGGGATGATAATAGTACCCACCTCACTGATGGTCATAAGGATTAAATGAGATAATGCATGTGAAGAACCTAGCATAGTGCTTAGCATATACTTGGTGCTCAATAACTAGAACCTGCTAATAATTATTCCCTTCTGCTCCTCTTACCAAAATTGCTATCTGCTTCCTGGATACTCCTGTTCCTGGAAAATGTCATGGACTCATGGGAGTGATGAGACATGCAATTTGCTGCCACCCTCCAATATCTTCCCCCAAGAGAGGGCAGCAGGTGTCTGAGCTCCTTGGCCCTCAGTTCTAGGCCAGCTTGGGAGAAAACTAGCCTGCTGAAACCCCAAGCTATTGGTCCAGTCCAGATGGGAAGGACAGACAAAATGGGGGAGATAGCTGAGATGACAAATGGAGGAAGTAGATAGACAAAGCTAGCATCCTCAAAGAAGATGGATGAGCAAAGCCAGAAGCCCCTTGGAGGTCATCCCATCATGCTCCTGTGTCCAAACTCATTGGTGCCCAAGCCTTTTAGACAATTAAAGGGTGGGGTGGAGGATGGCTGCGCTCACATTATAGGATCTTCCAGAGGATGCTACCTGATCTTACCTGATCTTCCACCACCTTCTTCCCCTCTATGGCCAGCCAGACAAGGAGAAATGAGAGTCCCCAGAGAAGGATAGATGGAAAGGGTGAATGTGGATACTCACCAGGCAGATTGAGGGCTCGATCTCCAGTAAATAGCAGCAGCAGCAAAAGCCACTGGCTGCCCATAGCTCTGCTGGTTGATGATCCTGGAGGGCACTGGAAAGAGTCCTGGCCCAAACATCAGCTCCGAGATAGTGAGGCACTGCTGTCACTGGGGCCACCTCTCACCTGCCTGCTGAGTGTACCACCCTGTCCCAGGTGTCCAGACTTTTCCCCCCAGAAGATCCCAGAGGGCTTCTCTGTAGTGAAACCAATGCTGATGGGAGGGGTTTGGAGGGCTGCAATCATTGGGTCTTTGGGGATGCCCATTCAAGTTGATGAGTATCCCCAAGGTCCCTAGTTGTCAGTCTTTGCTAAATAGCTGGGCAGAACTCTGGGCCTTTCAGCCTTCCCCTCTACCCAACACGGAGGAACCTGAGTCTCAGTGATGTGACTGATTTCATTGGCCTCCCCACTCCTAGGCTTAGAGTGGGCCATTTGATGTTGGGGCTGGAAACCAATCTCATCCTCTCCCCATTGCACAGATGGGGAAAGCAGAAAACAAGGCCCAGTGACTTGCCTAAGGACCAGAATCCTGTCCTCCAACACATCTCTTCCTGTTGCCTGTGACAGCCACAGCTTTCTCAGACTCTCGGCATTGCCTAAGTCTGGAACCTGCTATGGCAGTAAATGGTGTCTGGTTTGTCATTCTCCGTTGCCCCAAGATGGAGCTTCCTGTACCTGCATGACTTGGTCAGTGGTGACCCCATTAGACTAGAATTCCCCAGAATGAGGACCAGTCTCTTCTGCCTTCAGACAGAGGGGTAGGACTGTCTCCTGCGTCAGGCAGGGGCTCCCAACCACCAAATTTTAGGCCTCTAAGCACATGATTATATCTTTACCATTTAGTCACAGTTATGTAGGGTGCAGATTCTCTCTCCCATTGGACTGGAAGCTCTGGAGGGCAGTCAGTGACTTTCCCATCAGACAAACAGGCTATTGAGGGGCAAGATCAGTCTTGCCCATTAGACCTGGAGCAAGGTTGCCTCAAGGTGTTGGAGATCCACAAATCAGACACATTGATCCCAACATAAAACTTTATTGTCAATACACAGACGCCTAGCCTTACTGGCCTCAGCTTTTTCCTCTTAGTTCTTGGGCCCACGGAGGCCCCATCTAGTTCTGTCCTAGAGCAGGGGGCCAGGGGTGCCCCTACTTAGGCCAAATCCTGGCTGCCTTAGCCAGCACCTTCTTGCTGTAGGGCTCCCACTCTCATCCAGCGTCCTTCTCCATCCTGGCTCCTCTGGACCTGGAACTCAGGCACAGGCCCTAGAGAGGCCACCACTACCATAGCTCCAGGCATCACCCCAGGTGTAAGGGAGAGGATGTGAGGCAGGGGGTCCCGCGGTGGTGAGGCCGACCGAGTCCTAACGAAGCATGCCCGACTCCGGAGATCAGGTTCAAGACACAGATCTGAACTTTATTGTTTAAGTACAGGGACATATATAACATTCCAGACCAATCAGAAGTTTACAACATCCTTAGGGCAACCAATGGTAGGAAAGATAGGGTAGTGTGTAGGGGCTCTAGGGGGCTTACTCAGGCGGGCGCTGCCACTTCCCGGTGTGCCGAGGAAGCTTGTATAGGCGGAGTGCGCTCACGCCATTGCATCTGCCACTGCACTGAGATAAATCTCCTGAGCTCTTCCCACATCTCCCCCTTCTTTTCTTATTAGCGCCTGCTGGACGTGTATGATCATGGCTTGCTGGGCACTTAGCTTATTGAACATGTTGTATAAACAGCGAAATAATACTATTCCTATGACAAATCCTACTATCATGACCTCCCAAATGAGGAGGTTGGCTGGATTTAACCAGGAAGTTAGACGGTTGAGGATATCACTTAAGAACCACCCTTGTCCCAGGGCAGTCCCATTATTTAGAGTCCACTTAAGGAGGTTAGGGCTACTAGTATCAGCCCATACTGTCCTGTTCTATGGCAATGAGACCAGTTCCGCTCCGTCACAGGATAAGTCCACAGAACAGTCAGACACTTGGACAGCGGGGAATTGTAGGCTGTCGGCGCTGACAGGCATGAGCAACCCTGGATGAGGTATGGCTGCCCATACATGTTGTGCTCGCGCCTGAGAGTTCGCTGTTATGATGGCACACATTAATAGGAATAATGTCCTTTCTGACAGATTGCCTTCTGGTGCCATGCGTGCAGCTTCTTCTTGCAGGGCCTTCATATCACCCCAAGTGATGGGGTGAGCTCGTCGGCGTCTTGGTCGTCTCCGCCGTCGGGGCTGGTTGTCCTCTATGGTCAGGTCCTCCATTTCCTCTACCGGGGGCGATGGTCGTGGTGGTCTACGGCTCATCGCTGGTGGTGCAGGGTTTGATGTTACGGGCAGGAATCCACGCGGGATTTTTCTCATCTTCTGGAAAAACACAAGCAAACCCTCTCCCTTGGGTTAAGAGTGGGTCGGGCCCTCCCAAGCCCCGGTTGGTGGATCTCTCCACCGGACCAAGGGGAGAGGTGTTGGTACGCCTCTGAGACCTCCCCAGTGTTTGAAAATGGGAGGAAGACCGTCGGGGGCAAAATGAAAATAACTGAGAGTTAATAAGGCCTGTTGTAATAGTTGTTGGGGCGTGCCTGTATTTCCCCCTTCGTTTTTCTTTTTGAATCTGGGTTTTTAGTTCTTTGTTTTGTTTTTCTATTATGGCTTGTCCTTGTGGGTTATATGGTATGCCAGTAACGTGCTTGATGTTATATTTCGTGAGGAATTGCTGAAAAGCCTTGCTAGTGTTGTAGGGACCATTATCTGTTTTAATTTCCTAAGGGAAGCCTAATGTTAAAAATGCTTCCTTGAGGGTTGCTATTGCGTGGCGAGTTTTTTCACCTGTGTGAGCCTGAGCATACGTGGCCCCAGAGCAAGTGTTAATGATTATATGTACATATTTGAGCCTACCGAAGCTTGGAATATGGGTCATATCTGCTTGCCATAAGGCATTGAGTTGGAGCCCCCCGGGGTTGACCCCTTGTGGCTGGAGGGGGCCTAAAGGCAATAGGGTGCCGGGAGCCGGTCCATCCTTGCTGTTTCAAGGGACCTGGCATATATGGCGTATGGTTCTTAATATGTTTGCTCACCTTCTTGGGGCTGTGTTTTAACCAAGGTCACCTCTCCGAGAAAGGTTGAATCCCCAGGTAGGGATTTTCCCCTGAAGTTAGGGAGGGAATAAAACCCCTCAACTAAGTGCCAGGCGGGTAATTAATCCCTTTAACTACGAACAATCATGCTTAAACTACATAATCTTTTCTCCCTGGAATGGAGATAAGAAACGCCCTAACCTTTGTAATAGAGATTGATAGGATTGAATCAACTGGTATAAATACAGTTGTAACAAGACAGAAACACTCAGAACTTAGAACAGAATCAAGAAGACAGAACCTACACGGAGCCTAGAGACAGAAGAACTTCGCTGGAGAGAGCATGCCGGAGGATCCTGGAGAGGGACTGGCCTCGGAGCCTAGAGACAGAGCCTAGCGGGAGAACATGGCAAGGGATCCTGGACTGAACCTGACTACAGAGATTGACAGGAGAACCTGACTGGAACCTGGACACTGAACCTGACTGGAGAGCCTGGACAGAACCTGGCTGGAGAACCTAGCGAGGGAACATGGCTACAGAACCTTGCTGGAGATCCGAAGCAGAACCTCTCTGGAGATCCGGGCTAGAGATCCTGGCTAGGCTGCTGATCAACTGAACACTGTCTCCGTGTCCTTCCTTCTTCTCCGACTCCGTCTACGCCTTTGGGAACCCCTGGACCCGCTGGGGTTGGACCCCGGCAATAGGGGGCCACAGGTTTTGCATGTCCCTATGAGATGCTTGCAGCTAGAGAGGGTTAAATGAGGAAATAGCTTGTGCAAGCTAGCTGCCTGTATCTCTGGATTGTTTTTCCTCTTGTCTTCATGGCTGGAGCATTTCTGATAATTTTTCTCTGTTGCAGGAATCCACATGGTCTTGGAGTTGTTTTCTGAAAATATATGAACGTATTCTCGACCAAAGGTTAATAAAGGAAACTTTACTTGGAGTTCTATTTATTTTTGCTTAAATGAATTTCCTTTGGCTTATGTTGACACCACATAGGTTTTTCATGGGTGTTTTGCTGTTAGCATTACAAATGAAAAATTTTTCTAGATGTAAATTAGTTACAGGATATCTTTTTTTACATGGTATTTTCCCACTATCCTCTCTTTTTTATTTTTTAATATTAGGAGGTTTTTGAAAAATTTATAATGTAGTCTAGATAACTTTAAATTTTATTTTTTTGCATAAAAATATGACTGCTTTAGGTTCATTGCATGTTAAGCAATTTTTCCATGAAATGAAAATTTTGGTTAATACTTCTTGAGCCAATTTTAATTAATCTGAAAACTTGACTATTATTTTACTGTCAAATTTAATATTCTAACAACAATCTTAGTTTACACTGTTAATATTAATGGAAAGGATTATTTTGCATTTTTTGAGAAGGCTTTGAGCATTCCTGGTGTTAGGCTGGATTTAGATATAGGGAAGCTGCTGTTAGCCAAGTCTCTGTTATCTGGGTGATTTATGGTACTAGCTAGCTACTTTGAGGCTTCAACCTCAGCATGAACAGAGATAAGTTTGCCTGCTAGCTGCTAGGGTCTTCGCATACCTTAGATAAGCAAAATCAACAAAGAACTCTCTCTCCATGGCAACAGCTCCCCCCCCCCCCTTTTTTTTCTCTGCTGTAGCTGTGGGGTTAACATTCACAGGAAAGAGTCCAGGGGTCTTTAGCTCTAAGGACTTCTTTGTTCTATTTCTCTGGCTACACACGATTGATATGTCCCCGTCCATGGATTATTATCTGTGTCTCCCACGAAAGGGTTACTTGGGGACTGCTGGGCAGTTAAACTTTGCCGGGGTCCAACCCCAGCAGGTCCAGGGGTCCCCAAAGGCGTGGACAGAGTCGGCGAAGAAGGAAGGACACGGAGACAATGTTTAGTTGATCAGCAGCCTAGCCAGGATCTCCAGCCAAGTTCTGGTCTGGATCTCCAGCGAAGTTCTGGTCTGGATCTCCAGCCAGGTTCTGTGTCCATGTTCTCTTGCTAGGTTCTCCAGGTTCTCCAGCCAGGTTCTGTAGCCATGTTCCCTCGCTAGGTTCTCCAGCCAGGTTCTGTCCAGGTTCTCCAGCCAGGTTCAGTCACCAGGTTCTAGTCAGGTTCTCTTGCCAATTTCTGTAGTCAGGTTCAGTCCAGGATCTTTTGCCATGTTCTCTCGCTAGGTTCTGTCTCTAGGTTCTGAGGCCAGTTTCTGTCCAGGATCTTTTGCCATGTTCTCTCCAGCGAAGTTCTTCTGTCTCTAGAGAACGTTCTGTGTAGGTTCCGTGCCTAGGTTCTGTCTCCTAAGTTCTGTGTTCTAAGTTCTGTGTCTTTCTGTCTTGTTACATCTGTATTTATACCAGTTGATTCAATCCTATCAATCTCTATTACAAAGGTTAGGGCGTTTCTTATCTCCATTTCAGGGAGTAAAGATTATGTAGCTTAAGCATGATTGTTTGTAGTTAAAGTGATTAATTACCCGCCTGGCACTTAGTCGAGGGGTTTTATTCCCTCCCTAACTTCAGGGGAAAATCCCTACCTGGGGAAACAACCTTCTCAGAGAGGAGACCTTGGTTAAAACACATAGTGCCAAGAAGGTGAGCAAACATTTTAAGAACAGTATGCCATATATGCCAGGTCCCTTGAAACAGCAAGCATGGACCGGCTCCCGGCAAAACTTTTTGTTTGTTCTGCAAGGGGAGCGAGGGAGTGACTCCGGCAGGCAGCCTCCTGGTGAGACTTTCCTGCTTTCTCCTCGCTAGAGGTTTTTTCTGTCTCAGTTTCAGCCTTCCTTGAGCTTTGAGAAACTACTTTTTGCTTGTTGAAAACAGCCCAGGAATCTGCGGGGGCAGAGGGCTTACTACACGCCCCCCCAGCCTCTACCGAGGCTGAAAGCCCTCAGGCATTGGTAGCAGCGCCTGAGGAGGCGGGGGTGGCAGCAGCGGCTGCAGCTTGGGTGGGGCCCCGGTTAGACAAGCTAAGATAGCTAGAACCGCTGGTGTTAGGGAGAGAGGGAATGTCTCCCATTCCGTTACCTTTACTCGCCTGCTCTGTAACAGCGCGTGGAGTGCCCGAGCCTGAGGGGCTCGGGCTGAGGGGGGAAGGTTTTCCATTGTTACAGAGGGGCACTCACCCGTCCCAACGCTTGCCAGGGTCCCTGTTCATGGCGCCAGAATGAGGCAGGGGGTCCCGCGGGGGTGAGGCCGACCGAGTCCTAACGAAGCATGCCCGACTCCGGAGATCAGGTTCAAGACACAGATCTGAACTTTATTGTTTAAGTACAGGGACATATACAACATTCCAGACCAAACGCTTGGGATGCAGGAAGATGCAGCAGCTGGGCGTGTGCACAGGCCCCTTGGCTCCCCTCCTGACCTCTCAGCGGCTGCTCTTCTTCCTTTTAGGTAAATTTGTGGTAGACTCCTGAACCTGCAAACCCAGAGGTCTTGTCAGTAGTCTACCCTGCCATGGCAGATGCTCCTTACTCCCCTCCTCCAGCTTCAAGGGTGCCCCATCGAGGCCTCCCAAGGAAATCCTTCATATGTCTAGCCTGCCTAGTATCCTCTCTGAGCTTGGGAGCCCAGGCTGTGGAGATTTACAGTTACAATCAGAGAAGCAGAAACTAATGTGGTGTGTGCCTTTCTCTCCCCAAGAGGCTTCCTGCTCGACAGGACCCAGGGTCCTTTGCCACCAGTGGGCATAAGTATCTGCCACTAAGCAGGAACGGAGCTGGCTCAAGTCTCTCTAAGAAAGGGTAGAGTTGAGGGCACTAGAATCAGAAGTGGCTCAATGAGAGGAATCTGATGGATTCCCGGGCTTTCTTAAAGAAGGAAAGGTGTAACTTAACCAGATTGGCCAATTGGCTGTGACTGCTGGGGCTAAGTGTCTAGGGCGCGGGCCTAGGAATAGACAAACTTGGACTAATTCCTCAGAGACTAGGCTGGGCTGGGCTGGGCTGGGTAGAGTGGCGGGGTGAGCACAGATCAGATAGGAGAGGGAAACGGCACCTTTTCCCTGTGGACGAGCGCAGTGATCAAGTCTTGCTGGCTAGTCATCTCATGCAGGTCCATGGAGGACTTGCTCTCCATCGACTGGACTGACAAGTGTCTGTGCAATAGCTCCTCCTCCTGCTCCTGGTTGAAGCGTATGGAGCGCACCTCCTCCACTATCCTGGGGGCGGAGCGGTGAGCGCGTTCAGGGTAGGGGAAAAAGGGGCAGTCCTCACACCTGTTCCCTGGTGTCTGCCCCAGTCACCCTTGCTCTTCATGCTGATAGAGATCCAGGCCAAGCCGGGAAGTCTGGATTCCAGCTCCTTCATAAGGCTGGAGAACTGGGCAAGCCACTTAACCTCTCTGGGCCTCAAGGACCACAGTATAAAATGGTGAGGACATAAGGCCAGAAGAATCTGAGGCTCTGCTCAGTCCTAACTCACGGGACTCGGGGGTACCCCCAGTAGCCGCCCTACTTGTTGAGCTCATCTCGGATCTCTTGGTACTGCATCAAGTTCTCCTGTATCGCCTCGAGCACCAAACAAAAGTTGTCACAAGCACTTTCGGAGAGGTTGGACAGAGGGCCTCCCACAAGCGGCTCTTGGGGAAGGCCAGACATCTCCAAACGGGCCACCTCGCAGTGCACCAAGGGCAGGTCCTTATTCCCATACTCCTCCACATCTGTCTGGGAAAGGGGAAATGGAGAGGGAAGAGACAGCCCAGCCGGCAGCCCCTGCCCCAGCCCCTTGCTGCTTGGCTTCAGAGAAGGTGAGTCTCTTAGGACACCAGGATTCTAATGTCCCTCATTTCAGCTTCAACCAATCTTAGCCTTCTCGCTCCTGCTAAATCCTACCCAGCAAACTTCTAAAGCCCATCTGCTCCCAATTCACAGCTTAGTGACTTCAACACTGTGGGAAGTGCTACACCATTCACCTCCCCAGCCCTTTGGAGGTTCTAACCCTGAAAAAATAATTCTGTAGCTAACATGTAGTGAGTTCTTAGTAGGTGTCAAGTACTGTTCATTTACCCATGCCATTCTCGGAATAGTACTTTGAGGTAAGTACTATCATTATTCCCATTTTACAGAAGAAGAAATCGAGGCTTAGATTGGTTAAATGCCCTAAGGTCATCCAGGCTACTCAGTTTGAGTTGTCATAGAAATAAAACATCTAGGAAATCCACAGCCCTCAGAAGCCCCAGTTGGTGAATTGGCACTCAATGTGGGAAATGATGCCTCTGGGTCTCAGGCTTGGCTTGCTCCAGGCACTTGAGTGTGTGAGAACACACTCACATACCCCTATGCTCAAGTCAGCACTCATACATACACTCCCTCTCCTCCCTCTGCCCTCCCCATCTCACTCACCTCACTGAAGCCTATTTTATCCTGTTGTCCCTGCTCTCCTGCCTTTATCATTTGCTCCAGGTTGGTGGTTACCACGACGACCAACAGGTTGATGCCAATAAGGGCACCAATAGTGATGAAGGTGATAAAGTAGAAGGCCCCCGCAACCTCCATTGCGTAGTCCCTGGTCTTCGCCCTGGAGATGGCAGGCAGGGGCCCTGTCACCGCCCTGGCCCTTTGAGCTCATTTCCTCATCTATGAAATGGGGAGGTTATCTCAAGGCTACTAGGGCTTCTGCTGCCTCACTGCTACTGTGAGATCCAATGCCTGCTTCTAATTGTACTGCCAGACAGCAGGGTCCTCAACCCACCCGGCAAGGTGGGGATTTGTACATCAGCATTATTAAGTTTAATCTATTGGCTATACTCTTTCTTATTATAAAAGACAATTCAAGCTCATTGTAGAAAGAGCAGAAGGAAAATATACAGGAAAAACCCCACCCACTGTTAATACCTATTATAAATATCCCATAAAATATTCCCCAAATAATAGTGTGTGTTCTCTCTCCCTCCACCCCCCAGTGGGTGTGTGTGTGGTGTGTGTGTGTGTACTCTGCCAGGTTCTATGCTAAGAGATTTATATTGATCCTCACAGCAATCCATGACATAGCTAATATTGTATTGTAATCCTCAATTGACAGATGAGGAAACTGAGGCTCAGGAAAGTAATTTGCCCAAGGTCATATGGCTAGTGTGGTAGAGTAAAGACTCAAAAGCCCAGTCCACCTTTATTGCACACTCTGTGGTTTCTCTACCACCTAAATCATAATGGATAATGATAGTAGAATCTCTTTACCAATTGAGCTTCTACTTTCACATGAAGGGAATTAAAAGATATCATCAGTGGGCCCAGATCCCTGGAGTGGACTGGAAACAAATATGTTATAGTCTTAATGGGAAAGCGGGAAAGGACAGAACCCAGGCAACCATCTGTGGCCAAATGTGACCTTGGGCAGTGAGTCTAAGAATCAGTGAAATGAGACCCTAGGTTCCCAGGAGTCCAGACAGTTTGGTAGGCTCCAATGTGGACTGGGAGGCTGCCCTAAAGCTCTAGTGCAACCACAGACAGCTCCTGTGCCCAAGGCCTGCCAACCTGGCTGTTTAGCATGATGGGAGAAATATCCATGAATAGGCCTGTGGTGGGACTTTGATTGGTTGGAGTTTCAAGGGGACAAGGCTTCAAGTAGTCCACAAACCCAGAGGCCCCGGACCCAGGCATCTCTTTTCCTCCTTTAAAGCCCTGACACCCGTTTCCTGCTGGGCCATCCTCATCCCCAGCCCTGGAGCTCCACACCCACCTGGAGCCCTTTTCCCTCTCCAGTTGGTATTTTGTTTCACGAGAGCCCAGCCCCTGCCTTGCCTGGATGGGCTGGGGATCAGAAGCCTCACAGGGACTCACTGAAAGTCATTGTAGATGTCCACCCAGCCATCTTGGGTGATGCAGATGAAGAGGGTGTACAGGGCCACCTGCATGTTCTGGAAATGCTTGGGCACAAATGCACCAAAGAGAGTGACCCCAAACACGGAGAACACCTGCCAGAGAGACCGAAGACCCATCTGACTTCACACAAGAGCCTTGGAGACAGCACATACAAATGAACGCTGCCAAGGGAATCACAGGGTTTTGGGCCCATAAGCCTCTCCTCTTCTCCAGACACCCCTGTATCCCCAGTGACCCATGACCTGTTCAGGGAAGGGGAGTGGCTGGGGTGGGGGAGGGACTGACCAGCATGAAGAAGAGGATGAGGGCCATGATATTGGCCATGTCAGGCACCGACTGCAGGATGACACGAATGATCCGGGCCAGGGGCTCCACAGACATGCACACATGCACGAGACGAAGGACCCTGTAGCAGAGCCTCTCAGGGATGCCCCTCAGCCTTTCCCAGACCCCTCCTCCTCACTGCCACCCTACCTGCCCAGACAGGCAGAACTACCCCCAGTTGGTAATAGCCCCCATCTCTTCCCCAGGGTCCAGGCAGGTCCCCCTCTTTTCTCCAGAGTTCCCACTCACCTGAGGGTGTAGGTGATAGAGATGACATTGAGTTCACTAATGAAGAACCCCAGGAGCAAGGTAAAGATGATAAGGAAGTTGAGGATGTTCCAGCCATCCTGGGGGGGGGGGGGTCAGCCCCAATGGGGTCTGTCAGGCCCAGCCCATGGAGACATCCCGGGTCTGCCTTCCCCACCCCCCAAGGATGAGGGGATCTTCTCACAGCAGGGCCAATCATCTGCCATTCACTGTTGTTACTCATTCTGTTGCCCACAAAAGATGTCACCCAATAGGCATGCACTTGCTGTCTCATACATGTGTCAACAGCCAAGTGCAGTCTCAGAGACACACAGTGTATGATCGCACATACATACAAGCTAGTTCCTCAGCTGAGCACCCCCGTGGTTGGTGCACTGCTGAAAATGGCCTTGTCCTACAGTTAAGTGACAAGAGAGTGTTGGGATGCTCCAGCCTTTGTGTGACACACACTCCAATTAATAATAAAAGGAAAATAAATACTAATGGAAACATTAAAGACCACTGCTTCAGTAGTCAGTTCAGTGGTGAACTAGCTCTCACTGTATAAGAGAGACAGGACATTTTTACAAGCCCTTTGTCTTATAAGGCACAGACTCATCTAGGAGTGGGGATGGGGGAAGGGCGCTCCCAGAGACGAAAATTCAACCACAATGACGAAAGAGGGGACTTTGCTCTATTTCACAAACAATATGTGCATTGACCTTTTGACCAGTGATCCCACTTCTAGACACCTGACCCACAGAAACTCTAGTTCAAGTACAAAATGACATTTGTATAAGGTTGAAAACAACCAAAGTGTCCAGCAAGTGGGCCCTGGTTGAACAAACTATTACATATTCATTCACTGGAGTAGTACCATTGAGCCATAAAAAAAAGAAAAAGAAAAGATCTTCATGTATTGACATAGAAAGTTTGCCAAGATCCATTAAGTGACAAAAGCAAAGTGCAGCCCTAGCTGGTTTGGCTCAGTGGATAGAGCATTGGCCTTCAGACTGAAGGGTCCCTGGCTCAATTCCAGTCAAGGGCACATGCCTGGGTTGCGGGCTCAATCCCCGTTAGGGGGCATGCAGGAGGCAGCCAATCAATGATTCTCTCTCATCATTGATGTTTCTCTCTCTCCCTCTCCCTTCCTCTCTGAAATCAATAAAAATATATTTTAAAATATTTAAAAAAATCAAAGTGCAGCCCTGGCCGGTTTGGCTCAGTGGATAGAGCATCGGCCTGTGGACTGAGGGGTCCCAGGTTCGATTCCGGTTCAAGGGCATGTACCTTGGTTGGGGGCACATCCCCAGTAGGAGGTGTGCAGGAGGCAGCTGGTTGATGTTTCTCTCTCATCGATGTTTCTAACTCTCTATCCCTCTCCCTGCCTCTCTGTAAAGAAATAAATGGAATATATTAAAAAAGAATCAAAGCGCCGAAACCGGTTTGGCTCAGTGGATAGAGCGTCAGCCTGCGGACTGAAAGGTCCCAGGTTCGATTCCGGTCAAGGGCATGTACCTGGGTTGTGGGCACATCCCCAGTAGGAGATGTGCAGGAGGCGGCTGATCGATGTTTCTCTCTCATCGATGTTTCTAACTCTCTATCTCTCTCCCTTCCTCTCTGTTAAAAATCAATAAAAATATATTTAAAAAAAAAAAAGAATCAAAGTGCAGAACAGTGACAATAGTATGTTACTGTTAGGAAAGGGAGGACTAAAAATATATACTTGTTTGCTTATGATTGCAAAATAAACAGAGGTAGGCTAAGCAAGAGAATATAAATATACATAGATTACCTAGAGAGGGTGGGGGTGGAGAGAAAGGAATGAAAGCAAGAATTATGTGTGTACTTTTCAATATAGTCTTGACCAATATGTATCTGTAGTAAATATTTTTTAATGAAAAAAATGTTCTTAAATTTCTTGGGTAGTTTAATAAACACAAGCTCGCCCAGTGTCCCAAGTTCAGAATGTCTGTGCCTACACATCCACAAAGAGACACATGTCTGCCTGTCTAAAGATTCATCCCTCTACCCATCCGGTATTAAACTCACACTATATGCCAGACCCTGAACCCAGACAACCCAGAAGCCATTTAACCAGCCAAGGAGGTGAGAAGCAGAGTGCGTGTGTGTGTGTGTGTGTGTGTGTGTGTGTGTGTGTGTGTGTGCAATGCAACTACAAGCAGTTTGGTGCAGCTGGAACACCAGGGTGAGGCCAGGAGTGATGAGGCTGCAAAAATAAGCAAGGATACTTTGGCTTGTGCCTTAGGAAGATCACTTTAATGGCAGGTGGGGACACAGGAAGCCATAGCAACATCCTGGTGAGGGAAGACAAAGCAAGAGCTAAAACAGGGATAGGAGAAATTTGACGAGATCGGGGCGTTCAGGGTGGTATGGCCATACCATAGACAGGGATAGCAGAAATTTGAGAAAGATTTAGGTGGTGAAATAGTGATTAATAGGCTGTGGAGGTGAGGAGAAGGAAGGAGTCACGCACAGATGATAAAAAAAAAAAAGGGGGGGGGCCGAAACTGGTTTGGCTCAGTGGATAGAGCGTAGGCCTGCGGACTGAAGGGTCCTGGGTTCGATTCCGGTCAAGGGCATGTGCCTGGGTTGCGGGCACGTCCCCAGTGGGGGATGTGCAGGAGGCAGCTGATTGATGTTTCTGACTCTCTACCTCTCTTCCTTTCTCTCTGTAAAAAAACAATAAAATATATTTTTTTTTAAAAACGGGGGGAGAGCTGGGGACAAAATTTGGGATCCCTATGTGACTGGGTAATATTTGAGATGTTAATTTCCAGACTTCCTGCCTTCCCTGTATTTATCCCTTTCTTTCCTCTCGACAACCCCTCCACCACACCCTTGCAACAGGGATCAGATTTTGTGTATTAGGATCCAGGGGGGAGGGTGGGAGTAGGGAAGGAGGCAAAAACAGCTTCTAACCAGCCCTGGCTTTTGGCACTGATAGCTTGGCCACAGAGGAAAGGTTAGGTTTGGGAACATTATGTCAGCCAGGGGTGATTTTGCCCTCCAGATGACATTTGGCAATGTCTGGGGACATTCTTGGTTATCACAACAAGGATGGTGCTAATGGTATCTAGTGGGTAGATGCCAGGAATGCTGCTAAACATCCGACAATTCATGGGACAGTCCCCACAACAAAAAAGTATCCAGGCCTAAACGTCATTATTGTAGTGCTGAGGTTGAGAAACCCTGGCTGATGGAATGGCTTGGAGGAACACAAGATCCTCATTCTTGCTTCAAGTCTCCTGTGCTAAGAAACTCTGGGACAAATCCCTAAGTGTTGCTGAAAGAAATCTCAGGAAAATGAAGGAGGAATGTTCCCTCCTAGTAAGTAGATGTCTGCCTGCATCCTAGAGCTAGTTCTGAAAAAGTGGTGCAGGGAAATGTTCACAAAACCAAGGTATCTGAGATATGTCAATACAAACCATCCTATTCTTTTTTAAAAAATTGATTTCAGAGAGGAAAGGAGAAGGAGAGAGATATAGAAACATCAATGATGATAGAGAATCATTGATCGGCTCCCTCCTGCATGCCCCACAATGTGGGGATGGAGCCCACAACCCGGGCATATGCCCTGACCGGGAATTGAACCATGACCTCCTGGTTCATAGGTAGATGCTCAACCACTGAGCCATGCCAGCCAGGCTCCTTTTTCTGTTAATAAGCATCCTTACAAGTGTTGTTTGCCCAAAGCAGTCTTTAAGACATTTAGACTTCACAAATTTTGTTCTAGATTCTACATTCTGTGTTCTATGAAGTGAAACCTCTAACCCATGGAAAGCTTATAATTCGAATTGGTTGTTCTAGTAACTATATTTAAATACTTCCTTTTTATGAGAGGGTTCTTTTTTGGGTAGTTTTGTTGTTGTTGTTGTTTGTTTGTTTGTTTGTTTTTGTAAGCCTCTTCTCGAAAATACCCAAAGGCAAATAAATCCCTTGCTCCTGAAGTCCTAATCAAACAAAGAGTTTGATTTAATGTAACTTTCAGACCTATTCCTACAGAGGCAGCTCCTCAACATTCTCCAGGACAGGGCTCAGCCAACTCTAGGCCAGGGGCCAATCTGGCCAGCAGCTCTTTGTTTGTAGAACGCTCAGGCTAAGAATGGTGGTGGTGGTGGTTTTTAATTGGGGGGGGGGGGGGGAATCTAAAGAATAGCATGTGGTGACACATGCAAATTATATGAAGTTCAACTCTCAGTGTCCTTGAGTGAGATTATTTGGAGCACAGCCATGTTTATTCACCTATGTGCTGCCTACAGCTTCTCTGTGCTCCCACTGCTGAGATGAATGTTTGCAACAGAGACGAGGGCCCACAAAGCTTAAAATCTTTATCTGGCTCTTGATAGAAAAAGTTTGTTGACTCCTACTCTTGAACCCTGTAAATTAAGGTAAATGCTCTCAATCTCATTTCCTATATAAGGACATCAAGGTTTTCCCAGGATCACAGAATGGGGGAAGGCTGGAGCGGAGACTGGGACCCAGGGAAGCTGCACTTCTAGTATAAGTTACTATATCAGACATCTCAGAAGTAGTCTCTCTCTCTCTCTCTCTCTCTCTCTCTCTCTCTCTCTCTCACACACACACACACACACACACACACACACACACACCTCTCAATCTTTAGGGCCAGGAGCACAGAAATCAGAAATGGGGACTGGCCGGGGTACACTTCCTAAGGAAGGGTAAGGGCGATGGCAGGGAGGGCCCAGGATCTCACCTTCCAGAAAACCCAGAAGCCATTTAACCAGCCAAGGAGAACCTCACAGATAAGGATGGTCAGCACAATGTCATCTATGGTAGCGAAGAACTCATAGTGCTTCTACATGGAAGACAGAAAAAGAGAGGGACAGAGAGGTCAGTGGAGTGGGGGACTGGGCGGGGCTAGGGAGAGAGGACATCGTGGGGGGAGGGAAGGCCCATATTCCTGCTGCTCTTCATCCTCAGCATCTTTGTAACTCTTTTATTTTATTTTATATACTTTTAAATATATTTTTGTTTATTTCAGAGAGGAAGGGAGAGGGAGAGAGAGATAGAAACATCAATGATGAGAGAGAATCAATGATTGGTTGCCTGTATCTCCCTATTGGGGATGGAGCCCGCAACTCAGGCTTATGCCCTTGACCGGAATTAAACCCCAGGACCCTTCAGTCCACAGGCCGACATTTTATCCACTGAGCCAAACCAGCTAGGGATGTAGCTCCTTTAGAGCACATTTTGCATGTACATGCCAGGCACCTTGCTAAGACCACCATGCATTATTTTGCTTTACTGTCACCATCATCCTAAAAAGTAGGCTGTATTCTCATCTTACAGATGAGAAATGAGTGGTGCCCAAGGTCAGACAGCAGTAAAGATTGTTGTCCAGCCCTGGCAGGTGTGACTTGGTTGGATGTTGTCCGGTGCACCAAAAGGTTGCCAGTTCAATTCCCAGGTGGAGCACAATTCTGAGTTGTGGGCTCAACCTCTGTTATGGGGCATGAAGGAGGCAGCCGATCAATAGTTCGCTCTCACATCAATGTTTCTCTCTTTCTCCCTCTCCCTTCCTCTCTCTCTAAAAATCAATTTTTTTAAAGAAAAAATAAATTGTTGTCTGACTACAAACCTTTGCTCCCCTGGAGTAAGGATACTTGGAAAAGGGAGACTGGGAGAGGCAGAACTGGCTCCAGAACTAGCCCCTGAGATAGAAGACACCAAGTTCCATCCTTTCTTCTCTGATTGTCCCAACCACTCTTGCTGCCCCAGCTCCCAAATCCCCCAGGCCAACCTGACCAAGCTCCTGAGTATCTACTCCAGGACATTTCTCTGGATGAATGGATTGTGGCCAGATGACTTGATGACTGAATTCTGTTTAGACCCCAACTCACTTTCACCCAAACTAGATACTACTCCCTTAGCTCCCCCTAAGCTGTGACGCCACTATAGTCTGTGACTCTATTAATAGCTCCCAGACCCCTGGCTCTACCCTGGCAGTTACCAAAGTCACCTGGACTCCTCCCTTTCTTCACTTCCATGGCCAATAGACTCTGCCCCAAGGCTCGCTGCCACACATGAAAGCCTCTTGCTACCACACCTTGCCATCACCCCCATCCACCAGCTGGGAAGAGCTTCTTAAACCCAGATGAGAGGTTAAGTTTTATGGGTTCCAAATTCCCAAAAAGCATCAGGGGCCAGGGATGTCTGCCCGTAACAAGGAAGAGCTTTCTGTCCCCTCATCTGTCACCTCAGTTCCGCCCCACTGGCCACTGAAGGCAATAGGCTCCCCTATTTATAGAAAGAATTTCCTAAATAGTCCTCCTGCCTTCTCCAAGTCATGGGCATCTATGTCTACATCAGCGTTGCCTTCTCCACCACTAGACTTCCATGGTTCCCCATGACCTTCAGGGTAAGGTTCAAATTAGTCTGGCGTTCACAGCTTCTAGGATTCGACCTCCGTGACACATATCCTATACCAGTGCTTTTACCATTTTTGACTAGGACCCAAAATAAGAAATCTATTTTACTTCTTACAACATCTCTCTCTCTCTCTCTCTCTCTCTCTCTCTCTCTCTCTCTCTCTCTCACACACACACACACACACACACACACACACACACACAATTTCTATTCAATTCTTTTTCATCCTACTATTTCATTCTATATCACAATGTTAGTATCTGCACTCTGAATTGATTTCATGATCCATCAATGTGTGTGATCTGCCTCCCCATCTACTCATCTTCCAAATCTAGCAATAGGATTTCTGTTAATACCGTATCAAGGTCATAAAAGCTAAATCCAAGGGGTACTTAGTCCTTACTGCCTTGTCTCTTAGCCACATCTGCCATCGTGCCCACTCCCCTGAGCGTACACTGTCCTGGGTTTCCTCCCACTCCTCTGGCACGCCTTCTCCTCAGTTTCCCTTGTACTTCCTCTTCCACTTTCTGCCCTTTACTTACAGGTTCTCCTCTAGAGCTCTGTGTTGGCCTGTTCTCACTCAATTCTCTCTTCCCGGGCAACCTCATCAATTCCTTTAGCTTCGGCAACTATCCACCCAGATGCTGGCAACTCTCTTGTCACCACCTCCATCCCAGTGTTCTCTGAGGCATTTCAGAACTGACCTCTAACCCCTCACTATCTCTGTGTGGATACTGCATGGGCACCACAGACTCTACACAACTCAAACTGAACTCAACATCCTCCCCAAACCTGCTCATCCTATGTCCCCATGTCCCAACAAAAAGCACCAGAAACTTAACTTCTTGCTCTCCCTGTGTGTACGTGAGGTGGTGACAGATGTTAAACGAGGCAGCACATGTCAGTGCTCACTAAGTGTTTGCTCTAAAGTAAATCAATCTATAAGGCCCATGGATCCAACTCCTAGGGAACTTCAGATGCATGTGACCTCTTTTTACCTACTACCATTAGCCTGGTCCAAGCCCCATCTGCTTTCACCTGAACATCTCCAACACAATCTTGCCTGCTTCACTGTTTCCCATTCTTGATACTCTCCCTTCTGTAGCCCTCACTGTGGCAGAGAGGGTCAGTTTTATAACATGCCTGGTCATGTCACTTCCAGGCTTTAAACTCTTCCCTGGCTTTCCAATGACATAGGATAAAGACCACCCTCCTTGACATAACTTAAAGGCCCTGCCCCTGATCACCGTTCTGAACTCACCAGCCACCGCATTGAACATTTAAAAAATGTTGATTTTTAGCCGAAACCGGTTTGGCTCAGTGGATGGAGCGTCGGCCTGCGGACTGACAGGTCCCGGGTTCGATTCCGGTCAAGGGCATGTACCTGGGTTGCGGGCACATCCCCAGTGGAGGGTGTGCAGGAGGCAGCTGATCGATGTTTCTCTCTCATCAATGTTTCTAACTTTCTATCTCTCTCCCTTCCTCTCTGTAAAAAATCAATAAAATATATTTTAAAAAAAATAAAATAAAATAAAAAAATAAAAAATGTTGCTTTTTAAATAGCACAATCCATGTATGTTGTATATTCCTTGTAAGAAAAAAGCACGAGACCAGTGTCACACTGGACTTCAAGTTGGACACACAGAACACACACGCTATTTCTCCTGCCTCCAAACCCTCTTCCTCACCTCTCTTTGCCTGGACAACTTCTACTCATTCTTTATTCTCTGCTTAAGTGTCCCTTTCTCCAGGAACCCTTCCTCAATCCATCCGGTTTGATGCCTTCTCCATGTGCTCTGGCACTCAGGCATTTATAATGACATGTTTGTGTCTAAGACAGAACTGCATCTGTTGTGTTCATACCTGGAACCCTAGCCCTGAGTACAGTGCATGGTACACAGCGATTCTCTCTCAGTGACTAGTGAGTAAAATGGGATACCTTTGCTCTAGCCGTTGTGGCTCAGTTGGTTGGGCATCCTCCCATGCACCAGGATATTGCTAATTCCATTCCCAGTCAAGGGTACATGCCCAGGTTGTGGGCTTGATCCCCAGTACAAGAGGCAGCCGATCAATATTGCACTCTCACATCGATATTTCTCTTCTTCTCTCCCACTCCCTTCCTCTCTATCTAAAAATCCATTTTAAAAAATCTTATAAATAAATAAGGGATACCCTTCCCTACAAGGCATCTGTTTGCCTGCCTCTGCTCACACCATTTTCCCCCTGCCCTTCCTGTACAAATGCAATGTGTTCCTCAAAGCTGGGCGCCCCCCCCCCCCCCCAACACTGTGTCTTATTTTATCTCTAGACCACTGGAAGGTCAGTGCTGGCAGGCCCTTGAAGAGCATCCAATCCAATTCTCATGGACAGAGGAGGATCCTGAGGCCCAGAGAGGGAAGTGCCTTACCCAGACCCCCATTAGGTCAGTGGGTGCAGAGGTCAGGCTAGAGTCCCACCTGGCCAAGGGCGAAGTTGGTGCGGAGCGCGACGGTGATGGCATTGACCACCAGCAGCGTGGCCAGCAGCAGCTGAAACGTCCAGTGTTGGAGCAGCTGCTTGACATACATTCGAGTGATGAACTCCTGCATATCCCAGGCATCCTGGGAGAGGGCGAAGGACCTTCCTTCAGGCAGGTATCACCGTAGGCGGCCTCTGCCTGGATGTTTGCCCCCAGTGAATGGGGTTCTCTGAGGAAGGCCACTCTGGGGAAAGGGGCCGAAGAGGGAATCATGGCAGGGGGCATCAGTGTAGAGGTTACTACCTAAATGGCCCACTGCTGGGGGATCTTTGTCGGGAGTCATTACAAGGGAGACTCTTTTAGGATCTCTGTTGAGACTGTCATAGAGGGGTTCCTATAGGGGGCACTGACAGGCAATTCTAACATATCATGGGGGTGTGACTGCAGGGATTTATTTCTGGGGAGTGTCCTCTGAAAGGACATTTAGAAGGCAAAAGGGACAGAGTGATTATGAGGCCTGTTGCCTCATGGGCGCAGCTGCAGAAGGGTCCCTGTGGGGGAGGTTGGACCACCTTGTTTTTACCTTTGTGTCAATAATGTCTCCACGGTCGATAAGCATTTGCTCCTCTGGCCAGAAGTAGGGATCATGAGGGGACCTCTGCAAGGGTGAGGAGAGGGCCCATCAGCGCAGCCCCTATCCCTCTGGACCCAGCACAGTCCTCCTGTGCCCCACCCGATCCTGGGATGCCCAGATTAAATGGTAGAGCCAGGCAGGGGTCATCTACCTTGATACTCATAGACTTGATAGTCCTTCGCTGCCATTCTTTATCCTGCATAGTTGCTCAGTCTCCTCCCACTCCTCAAAGAAACTTTATTCCATGCGGGCTTGCTCCCACTCGTGGTGATATCATAGAGAGGCCTCTGTGACTCGTCATTTGCATTCCACCAAGGAATTCCGGTCCCAAGAGAAGTTCCTCCCACTGAATTCTCTTGCAACCCCACCGAGAAAGCCAGGGACACTAAGGACCTTGGCTGGGGTCAGAGGTCAGAGGCACAGAGCAGGTCAGGTCTCCTCTACAACCTGGATGGAGAGGAGTATGTCCCTACTCTAAATCCAGGAGCTGGAGGTGACACTGGGCTAAGGAGAGGAGAAAAATGTTCACCTCAGGAGCTTCCTCCTAGCTGACTACACCCGGCACCTCTCCCCTCTGGCTATGCCATCTCACCACCCTGTCTCCAGGGGCCCACCCTGCCCTTCATGCAAGATATGTGCCCCATCTAGTAAAAGGCTGGTCTCAGCCTCTCACTTTGTCTCCCCTGGGATGGGACGGGAAAGCAAACCTCTGGTCTCTAAAAGGCTGGGATGGATGAGCACGAGCAGAAGCCATCGGGAGCCACGGATTAGCAGTCCTCATCCTGGTGGATAGGAGCTTCACGCACAGCCCGGGCCAGTGGGCAGGCCAGTGGGCTAGTTACCAAGAGCGCTCATCCCTGTCAGTTTTCATCCCAGTCCCCCTGGGGAGCCAATTCCTGACTCTAATATGGAAGTCAAGCACAGATGTGGATTCATTTTAGAGAAATTGACTTTATTTGGTTGAAGTGTCTCTTGTGTAAAGTCAGGAAGGCCTGTACAGACCGGTTTGGGGAGGGAGAAGTGCCAAAGGACTGAGGGAGGCAGGTGTGCACCCCCACAGGTCAGAGGACGGACAGGAGAGAGTTTCTTTCAGCCTTGCCTCCCACTCTTTTGTTGCCAAGGTGGGAGAGGGTGACACAGAGATCACATTACATTACCCCACTCCAGGGGAGAAGGGAGCAGAAATGGTGGCCACTCAGGCAGAAGGGGGTCGGCTGGGGTAAAGCCTGAGGCCAGAGGTCAGGAACTAGATGATGGTCAGAGTCAGAGGTTGCTCTCTGGGGTCAGGTGGCAAAGATGAGAGTGCTCCTCAGGGTCAGAGGACAGGGCTTGGGCAGAATGTTCTCTGGAGCCAGAGGTCAGGACTTGGGAGCTGCTCTCAGCCTGCACCACGCCCCAGGCCCCCAGGCCCTCTGAGTAGAGCTCTTGGTTCTGCTCTTTCCACCGTCGGAACTTCTCTCCAGTCAGCTCAGGGTCGCCCAGCACTTCTTCCAGGGCCTGCAGCTCCTGCAGCTTTGCCTGTAAGGAGAGTCCCTTAGGGGCCATGATCGCCCAGGGAAGGCGGCAGAGCCTGAGTCCAGAGCTAATTTTGGAGTCTAGTGCAGCCGTGGGCAAACTACGGCCCGCGGGCTGGATCCGGCCCGTTTGAAATGAATAAAACTAAAAAAAAAAAAAAGACTGTACCCTTTTATGTAATGATGTTTACTTTGAATTTATATTAGTTCACACAAACACTCCATCCATGCTTTTGTTCCAGCCCTCCGGTCCAGTTTAAGAACCCATTGTGGCCCTCGAGTCAAAAAGTTTGCCCACCCCTGGGATAGTGCCTAGAACACAGCACAGGCCCAGTCTAGACCTGGTTCTCAAATCAGGAACCTAGAACTTGGCCAACTCCACAACTGAGCCCAGAGCTGTGGGCCAGCAACCAGAGCCAAAAGCGTAGAGCCCAGCCCCCTGCCATGCCCAGGGTCCCCAGCTGACCTTGAGTGTGCTCTGTAGTGCCCGCACACGGTGCACTCGCTCATTGAGCTGGGGGTCTCGGTTGCGCCGCATGAAAGAGCTACGCCATTGTTCATGAGTGAGGGGCTGTGGCTGGCCCAGGAGGGACACGCCACCCTGCCTCAGCCCCTGCACCATTCCTTCCAATGTCCCCTCACTGCTGTCTGTGGAGGAGAGGTGGGGAGGCAGGATGAGGATGTGCCTGTCTCAGGCACAGCTCTCCACGTCAGCTCCCACCCCCAGTACAGCACCTGTTGGAAGGCCAAAGGAGGTCCGTGGGCTGCCCTGCGTAGGGGTGGCTGCAGGTGATGTGTCTCCATGGGGGGGACTCCCAGCTTGGCCCAGGCTGGGCTGTGGGCACCGTGGAAGGAGAGAAAGGTATCAGTCTGAGCTCTGTGCCCTGCTCCTCACCCCCCACCAGTCCCCGACTCACCGAGGCTGAGCGGGACCCAGCCTCATCGTCAAGGTCTTCTACTTCTGTCTCACTGTAGCAGTCTGGGGTGGACAGGAGCAATTGGGGAACCCACTAAGCTTCACACGGTTTGGGGGGGCCAGGAAGGGGGTGAGGGCATTTGAGTTCCTAGCTTCCATCCCAGGAAAGGCCGAAGCTCAGGTGAGACACAGTGAGACCCACCCCTGTGAGCACCCACCTTCCTCTCGGGGTAGGGCGGCCTGGCCCGGAGACTGGTACTTGGAAATGCAGGTAATGAGATGGCGCACCCACCTGTGGAGGGGCAAAGGGGTCTGAGGGAATTTCCAGGTACTGTATGCCAAGGGCCTTGCCCCTACATCAGCGGTTCTCAACCTGTGGGTCGCGACCCCTGTGGGGGTCGAATGACCCTTTCACAGGGGTCGCCTAAGACCATCTGAAAACACATATATAATTACATATTGTTTTTGTGATTAATCACTATGCTTTAATTATGTTCAATTTGTAACAATGAAATTGGGGGTCACCACAACATGAGGAACTGTATTAAACGGTCGAGGCATTAGGAAGGTTGAGAACCACTGTCCTATATGATCATCTAATCTAATCTTCAGAGCAACTCTGAGAGGCAGGAACTCTTATTAGTCCAGTTTATAGATAATGAAACTGAGGCCTAGAAAAGTGAATGCCTTGATCAACCACTGTCAGAGAGCTGAGATTTGAATCTAGGCTCCCAGGCACTCATGCGGAAGTCTGGGAGTGGAGAGGGTGGCACTCACATGCTCAGATCCGCCAGGGTATCAGCAGCAAAGATGAAGGGTTTGTACACGTCATGGGTGAGCTGGAACACACTGCCAGGGAGCAGAGGGCCTTCACTCAGCCTGGGTGTGCCCATCTAGAACCCGGAGAGGCTGCACCGGCAATCCCAGCTCCCTGCTGCCTCCACCCGACCCCTGCCGTCACCCTATCTCTCCCTTTCCCTTCCCACCACCCAGCCCGTCACACCCAGGACTTAACTATTTTTTCTTCTGATCATGCCCACTTTCCAGACTGTAGTTGGAGACATTGATGAGGCCCTCAGCCTTCTCATCCTGGGGGGATCACAGTGAGGGTCAGCACGAAGCCCCGACACTCTCAAGGTCATCAGCTTCCTGAGGCCACATCCCAGGGGGCATCTCCTGGGCTCTCTAACCACAAACCTCTCGGTGTCAGGAGCTCAGGGCAGAAATTTAGGGGGAGGGGGTGTGTGACCAAGGAGTGCCTTTGAGCCGGGAAAGGGGAGCCAAGGAGATCCAGACAAACGGCCGCAGAAGAGGGGGCTGCTCCCACATTTGTTCCGTCAATAGGCACAGACGGAGCCGCCCCGGACCACCGAGCCCCGCAGAGGCTGCCCTCCCTCTGGCTTGCTTCCTCCTTTGCGCCCGACTGACCCGCAGGTGCTGATTTCTCCGGAAGCCTTCGCCGCTCCTCGGGCTGGACCGGCCACCTCTGTGGGCTTCCCACCCCCATTCCCCGGGCTTTTCCTTTGTCACAGCGTGCGTTCCCTGCACTGTCCTTGAGCGTGTATTCACCCCCCCCCCCCGCCCTCCCAGAGCCTGGATTAGCAAGAACTCCTCTGTGTCCTCGGTGCCCAGCCCAGAGCTGAGGAACAGCGGGCACCTGCATGTCTGCTGAGGAATAAGCAATGGAATGAATAGCCCATCACCAGGATGGACAGAATAACAGAAGAGGAAGGAAAGGCGCTTTTACACACACAGCAGCTCGTTTCTCTTTGAAGAGTGTCCCCATTTTAGAGACCTCATGAGGGTTTGTGGCCCACCTGTGACCACAGTGGGAGTAGACGGTGGGGAGTAGGAACAAGAACTGAGGCCCTGAGGTGACTGATCTGCTTCCGCATGTGTGCAGGGTCTCACCTGGGGCTGGCGGTACCAGTAGAGCTTGTGTTTCTTGAGCACAAACCAGCAGCGGCGCCAGCGAGGGCTCATGAAGCCACCGGGCACCTTGCGCAGCAGGAGCCAGCCATCGCAGTCCGGCTGGCCCAGCTCCCGGCAGGACACCCGCCGGCGGCTCAGCCGCGTCGCCACGCCTGCGGCAGCAGAGCACGGCCATCAGCGAGGGGCTGGCAAGGCACCACGGACCCCCAAATCTACTCCCTTGTCCACCAGGAGAGCACGCCCTGGTATTTCTGAACCCCTACTCTGTGCTTGGAATGAATCCCCTGTCAGCTCTGAGGAATGACTCTCCCCATTGTGGAGGCGAGGAAATGAAAGAACGGGGGTGGGGGGGTGGGGGGTGTGTGTTCTGCCCAGCACTATAAAAACTTCTTAGAGCTGCTCATGTCAGGGGACCCCACACGTTGGGTACGTCTCATACCTTTTGATTTCTTCCGATCAAGGACAGGACTCTGAAAGGAGCACAGGGGGTTAGGGATCTGGATTTAGAACCACACCCCTCCTTGCTGAGCCCCTCAGCTTACCTTGTTTTCTAGGGGTTCACGAGTCTCTGCTCCCCCTGTTGGGAGTGTGGCTGGGGGTGCAGGGGTAATGGGCAGGGGCTCAGGGTCAAGAGAGGCAGAGTCTGTCAGGGAAGGAGAAGAGCGGGGGGTCCATGAGCCCAGCCCAGGCCGTGCAGTAGGGTGGGGGCATCAGAGTCCAGGGGTCAGAGCCAGGCACCCCACATGTCTCTCCTAGGGCATCACCACATTGTGGGACTTTGGACCTACCTGTTGAGGCAGGGCTGGACCCGGGACTTGGGTTTGAAGTCAGGTTGAAGGCAAAGATGTCTTCAGATGTGGCCCTGGGGAGAGGAGAGCAAGGAGAGATGAGATGAGCCCACGGCTCCCCCACCAGACGCACCCAGGGCAGAGCCAGTTACCTGGGAGACAGTGGGTCCTGAGCCAGGAATGGGACCCTCAGCTGTGGGGAGCCCAGGGCCTGCGGAGGGGACTGGGGAACAACCAGAAGCAGGTGAGTCAGCTGGCGACAGGAATCTGAAAGCGGCTGAGGGCAGGTCAGGGGACAGGTACCTGTGGAGGGGTCTCCGGCACCGGAACCTTCTTCAGCACTAAGCTGACCTTGGCTGTTTCCCGATACAGCTCCCTCACCACATTCTTATGGGGCCAGCCCACCTGGGGGACGGGACAGGGACGCGGAGCTAGGTCAGCTGGGCAGGAGGCACTGAAACAACCCAACAGCCCCTTGGAGCACTCTCTCAGCCTCCTGCTCTGCCTTTCCTCCTCCTCCCCTCCTCCTCCCCTCCTCCTCCTCCTCCTCCTCCTCCCCCTCCTCCTCCTCCTCCTCCTTTCTCCTCCTCCTCCCCTCCTCCTCCTCCTCCTCTTCCTCCCCTCCTCCTCCTCCTCCTCCTCCTCCTCTTTCTCCTCCTCCTCCTCCTCCCCTCTTCCTCCTCCCCTCCTCCCCCTCCTCCTCCTCTCCTCCTCCTCCTCCTCCTCCTCTTCCTCCCCTCCTCATCCTCCTCCTCCTCCTCCTCTTTCTCCTCCTCCCCTCTTCCTCCTCCCCTCGTCCCCCTCCTCCTCCTCTCCTCCTCCTCCTCCTCCTCCTCCTCCTCCCCCTCTTCCTCGGGAAGCCTCCATGAGCCCCTTCACCTTGGCTCTGCTGAGGCCGCTCTGGCTTGTGTGAGCCGACTCACCTGTTGTGAGGCAACTCCCACAACCCTGGTCTCGGCAAAAGTCCCTGCTGGACCCACAGCCCTGGGTTCTACTCGGTCACCCCTTCGCTCCCACTATGTCCCTCTTGTTCTCACTCACCACCACCTGCTCGTTGACCTGGACAATCTCATCCCCAGGCAGGATCTGCAGCCGGATGTTGGGAGGGACCTGGTGTGGGAGGTGAGGCTCAGAGGTGCACCCTTCTGGGGCCTGAGGCTGGCGTGGCTGGCTGGTAAAAGGGTCTTAGGGGGGAGGCGGCTGGAAAGGGTGTGGGGTTCTCACCTGGGTGCCCACTTGGGACACGAAGTGCAGGCAGTTGCTGGTGGTGTGGATTTCCAGGCCCTGTGAAAGCAGAGGCTGGAGTCACCGAGGGGGTGGGGGCAGCAGGGCCAGTGGGCAGGGCCCCCGCTAGGCAACAAAATCCCTGGATGAGAAGGACTGGGGAAAGAGCTGGCCCCAGCTGGCACTGCCCAACTTGCTGTGTGACTTTGGGCTTGTCACTCCTCTGTGGGTCTCTGCCTCTTCCTTTAATAAGGATCAGAGGGAAGTTGGGGCGGCTGACTCCTAAGGTATGAAATTCTCAGCAATGCTCCTCAGGGATAAGCAGGGAGGGGCAGGGCAGGGGCAGCGCTGGGGCTCTGGCTTTCCCAACTGGAGAGATTAAAGCAGAAAAGTTCATGTCCTCTCCCCTAACCTTCCAGGTCTGTACCTCAGGGCTAGACTGTGTCACCTGAGGATTGGGGACAGTGCTGAATAACTGTGAGACCCCAGGAAAGTCCACTGGGCATTTTTCTTTTTTTTGGGGGCGGGGCGGTCCTCTGGGCCTTTAACTTCTGTACGAAAAAGGCCTTCTAGCTGTAACAGTAAGGAATCTGTGGGGTCCTGGAACCATGTTTCAGGGCCCAGGCCAGGCTGCCAAGAGGTGAGAAGTGAGCCCTGGCTGGGAGCTCAGTTGGTTGGAGCGCTGCCCCGATATGCCAAGGTTCGGGTTCCATCCCTGGTCAGGGCACTTACAGAAAGCAAACAATAAATGCATACATAAGTACAACAACAAACCAATGTTTCTCTCTCTCTCTCTCTCTCTCTCTCTCTCTCTCTCTCTCTCTCTCTCTCTTTAAAAACACACCAATAAATAAAATTTAAAAAGAAAAGGCAAAAGGTCAGAGGTCAGAGCTCACCAGAGGATCATCCAGCTGCACGCATTCCAGCACGGCCCTCTGCTCCAGCAGCTCCTGGGGGCTGCAGCTCAGAATGCTGTGGCAGATCCCGGTCACGTGGCTGCACTGGGACGGGGTGCACAATGCCCAGCCTGAGCCCCATCCACTGCACCCTGTCCCCATCACTCCCTACCCCCGAAACACACACACTTACAATCCTCAGGACTCGGCTCTCCCTCTCCGCTGCTGGGCAGTCCTGGAAGCAGTGAGAGCAGGGGTCTTCCCTGAGTCGGGGCACTGCCTTCTCCAGAGGGCAGGGTGGGTTCCCAGCAGTCCCTCCCTGCCTCCACTCCCTGGCCCCCTTTCCAGAACTACAGGCCCTAGAGCTCCGTCCCCAAGGTCTCCCCCTGACACCAGGCCTCCAGAAGTCAACACATAGGCCCTCTCCTCTCCCCCTCCTGAGAGTCAGACGCCTGGGGGTTCCCTGGCCAGGTAGGAGACCCCCTGCCCCCATTGCTGCCTACCCAGTGGCTGGGCACCTCTCTTCCTGCTCTTGCCTCTTCCTGCCCTCACACCCGATCTTGTGCTGATTCACAGGTTATAAAAAGCTCTTGCCTGACCTGTCTCTACAGCCTGGGCCAAACCTGGCCCCTGGTTCTCCTACCTCCTGCAAGGCCAGGCCCAGCTTCCGACACAACTCCCCAATCTCCTGGCAGGCCGAGAAGTCATTCAAGTGGGTGAAGAGGTGCCTGGCAGGGGGAAGGATGGAACAGTGGTTAGCACACTGTGCTTAACAGTCAAGTCACAGAACCACTCAGTGCCGGCGACTCATCTGAGACGGGATAATACCTACTCTGATGGGTTTGATTTGGGGTAAAGATGATTAATAAAGCTCAACAGCTTAGCACAGCACCCAATACTGTCAGGCTCTGTTTAGGCACTGGGGAGTCAGAAGTTAAATACATAATTCCATCAATAATGATTTAACTTCAACTGCTGTGAAGTGCAGGGAGCTCTGAGAATATCTGACAGGGAAGGCTTCCCTGAGGAGGTGACACTTATGCTGGGCCCTGTGGGACAAGCAGCAACCAGTGGAGGGGGAGGAGCTCTCTATGTTGATGACCGCTGTGATTACAAGCTGGGTGGGGTGGGGTGGGTAGGAACCCAGGTGACCCAGTGCTCCCAAGCAGACCAACTAACCTCTTTGCCCTGCCCCACCACATCTGAGCAAGAGCCAAGCTCTGTTTTTCTTTCCTGGGCCCCGAGGAGGCCACGGATGAGAAGGGTCCCCTCATCAGTCACCCCAACCCCGTACGTTAGGAGGAGCCTGAGGTACCTGTTGAGCCAGAAGAGGAGGGTACGGGCCTCACGTACCAGCTCCACAGCTGCACTGAGGACATCAGCAGGGGGCTCGGCACAGCCCCCCAGGCGGCCTTGGACTAAGCTCTGGAAGACATGGGTCCCCTCCAGCAGCCTCTCCGTCAGGCTCTGCAGGTTCTCGGTCTGTAGCCCGGAACTCTGTGCCAGAGAGGGAGCTGGTCACCCCCCTGGCAGTGGCCAGCCCATCAGACACCCCCAGGCGGGTGGAAGCTGCAGCCAGTGTGGCCACCATTCACTCACCAGGGCCCGGAGCTGTTCCACCCCTTCCAGGATGAGCTCCTGGTGGCCCAGAGGGCGCACGGTCAGAGCCTCAAGACTACGGGGGCAGAGCTGCAGCAGGTACTTGCCAGGCAGCTCCCAGTCCTCAAAGCAGTAATCCTGCAGGGAATCATCGAGGCCTGGAGGGACAGCAGGGGTCAGCAAGGGGGAGGCAGGGGGTGGCATGGCCTTTCCGGCCATTTCTTCACTCCCATAAAGCCCCTTCCCCTCCCATCTGTTCCTAATAACAACCCTGAGACCTAGGCTGTGATCTGCCCATTTCACAGATGAGGCTACTGAGTTGGGAAGTAGGATAGTTTCCCCAGACCAGCAGCAGCCTCACTGGAGAGCTAGTTAGAAATGCAAATTTTTGGCCCTGTCCTGCACCTGCTAAATAACTCAGGGGTAGGCCCAGCAGTTCTGGTTTTAACAAATCCTCCAGTTGTTCTGATGCTTGCTTGTCAACTAAATGGGGAGTAAGAACATGGATGGAGCTTTGGAATCAGGAAGGCCTGAATGTCAGTACTTGAGCAAGGAATTTAATTGCTCTGTGCCTCAGTTTCCTCACCTGTAAATGGTGACAATAAAAGCATCTACCTTCTAATCATGTGTAAATGACATGACACATGTCAAACACTTGGCCCATTTCCTGGTTTGTGGTAGATCACCAGTAACAGCACTGTATTATCATCGCCAGAGTTTTCACCATGGTCTACAAGGCCCAGGATGATCGGGCTGCCCTGTGCCTCTCCAGTCTCATCACTTGACACAGCCCCTCAAACTCAACACTTCAGATGCAGAGCACTAACGCCCTGGAATGTTCTTCTGTCCCAGGGTCCTTGCAGGTGCTCCTACTCCTGCCTGGACTGCTCTTCCAGCTCCTTCCCTCCCTCTTTCATTGAACTCCCTGCAGGAAGTGCTCCACACTCTCCAGGTTGGGGCGGGCGCCTCTTGTGCTCCCACTGCTGCCTGTGCCTCCAGAAACACCTGCAATTGAGCATCAGCCTCTCCTTCTTTATCAAGAGCTCTTCAAATAACCGTTCATCTTTAATTCCAGCCCTTGCCTGGCACAAAGTAGACCCTCAAAAAATAAGAAGACTGCCCTAACCGGTTTGGCTCAGTGGATAGAGGGTCAGCCTGCTGATTCAAGGGTCCCAGGTTCGATTCTGGTCAAGGGCATGTACCTTGGTTGTGGGCACATCCCCAGTGGGGGGGTGTGCTGGAGGCAGCTGATCGATGTTTCTCTCTTGTCGATGTTTCTAACTCTCTATTCCTCTCCCTTCCTCTCTGTAAAAAATCAATAAAATATATTTTTTAAAAAATAAGAAGACTATCTACTGACTGCTTCCTATGAGCTGGGCAAAATTTTAAGGGCTGTAAACACATTCAGGATGTGAAGGCGATCTGGCTGCGACATCTGCCACCCCATTGATCCCCAGGGTTGACTCAGCTGATCTGACTGGCTAGCGGGTGTCCCCTCCCTCCCTCACCACTCCATGTGCATCCCTCCCAAAGCTGCATGCTCAGTTGAAGAGGATGACCTTCTCCAACAGAACAGGGGACCATTTTTCGATCAAGGCTTAAAAAGAAATGAATAATTAATTAATTAAAAATAAACATATTCAGAATTTGATCCTCACCGAATCTAGAAGGCAGAGACTACTGTGACTCCCATTTCACAGGGGGGAAAACGGATACGAATAGAGGTTAACAGTTTGCTCACTCTTTGAAGGAATGCCTCCCATTCCAAGTGAGCCAGGTTCCTTCCCCGGAGAACCTGTGTGTGATCAGCAGCTCTCCCTCGTTCCCTGTGTGACATTTAGGGCACCGGACAGGAGTGCATGAACCTGTTACTCCATAGCCATGGGCCCTTGAGCAAATTCCCATGTCCAATGAATGTGCTGTGCTGCCTCCCACACTGAGCCTCACACACATCCCAGGCACTTGTCGCGATAGTCTCATTCTGTGCGTTTCATGACACCCGAGTTGCCTTCCTCATTTTGTGGAGAGGGAAACTGAGACCTATGGTCACAGAACTGGTGAGGGACGGGCTGGGCCTGAAACCCAGTGTGGGAGTCTGGATTCAAGCCTGAATCCTGCTGTTATAGGGTTAGTCACCCTGAGCCCGGGCCTAGTGAACTCATGCTGCCCCTCTAGGAGAAACTCACCTGCCCTGACTCACCTGCCCCTCCCACCTGCATGTCAGAGGTCTCCACTTCTCTCAGTCTGGGGGCCATCTGGGACCTTTCCCATCCATTTGGGCTCACTGAGCCTGTGGGGTATCTCCCTTAGAGACCCCTGGGCACAAGCGGGGGGTGGGGGTGGGGGCTGTGCCAACCTTTTACCTGGTTGGGGCTCTGCTTCGCATCCTAGGAGCCTCAGGATGGAGAGAAGGGAAGTCGGGCAGGCTCTAGTCCAAAGCCAGAGCAAATCACTTCGTGGCTCAGTGCGTCAGTTTCCGCTTCAGAAAAATGGGTTTAATAACAGCCCTCTACGCCCTGGGGCGGAGGGAAGATTACTGCGATACCGTGGGTGTGGGCCGCGCTGGGCCATCCCCTCTGTTTTCGTTACCCACCGCCTCGCCATCGCCACCCTGGCAGCCTCCTGGGATGATGGGGCAATGGGAGACCCCTTCTGGATCCTCGGCCTCCCGGCTCATCTCTGCCTCGCACAGTTCCAGACACAGGCAGACGCTAATAAACACTCTGT
The DNA here is from genome assembly GCF_963259705.1 of Myotis daubentonii. Taxonomy (NCBI): domain Eukaryota; kingdom Metazoa; phylum Chordata; class Mammalia; order Chiroptera; family Vespertilionidae; genus Myotis; species Myotis daubentonii. The sequence goes on from NC_081842.1 coordinate 203,815,746, forward strand.
GACAGACTAACCGACTGACAGCCCCAGCGGGCCCTTTTCTTTATTTACCTCTCCCGGGCCCAGTGCCCCTCAAGCCCGACTCTGCCCCGGCCCCACCCACCTCTCAGCCAGGCTGCCACCTTCCCGGGGGTCCAGGTCTCCACTGGCTCCATGGTGGAGTCCAGTCCGCCCGCCCGAAGGGATCGGCGTCCGCTCCGTCCTGCGGGCGCAGGAATTTCCGCTCCCGGAGGCCTGGGGTGGGGCGGGGCTGGGCCGGGCCCGGGGCGGAGCCACCAGCATACCTGGGCCCACGTGGTTGGCCAGGTGAGGCGCAGAGACAGCCATTGGCGCACCGCTTGTCTGCCTCCTGCCCGCCCTTCAGGCGTGCCAGGGCTGCTGGGCGGCTTGATGGGGGGCGGTGCCACTGGTGTGTAACCCATGTGACCTCAGAGTCAGCCTGGGGTCCAGCCCCAAACTGGCTTCACAGGGAGGGACTCTGACCTTTAGGCTCCTCAAAAAGGGGCTGAAGCCGGGCGATGTGGCTCAGTGGTGGCCAATCTATGGCAGCTACGTTGCAGGTGTCTCTGAAACAGTGTGATTTAACGGTGGGTTAATAACTATCATGATTTAAAATATATTTTTATTGATTTATTTTAGAGAGAGAAACATCGATGTGAGAATGAAACATTGACTGGCTGCCTCCTGCATACCCTCCTATCGGGGTTTGAGTCCAAAATCCAGCCATGTGCCCTGACCAGGAATCAAATTGGCAACCTTTCAGTGTGCATGGAATGACGACCAACCGAGCCACACCAGCCAGGGCAACTATCATGATTTTGAAGTAGTTATGAGCATAAATATTTTGAGATACTTCCAATAACTACAATTCAATATAAAAATATATGTGATTTCTATTGGTGAAAAAGCCACAGATACTGCTAACACTTTAATCCATATGGAAGGAAATGCCAAATTTTGATTAGATGTTAGTGAAAATATATATATTTTTTCTCTCCGAGTTTCTGGGATCCCTGGATTCTGAAGCCCAGGTTAAGAGCCTTCCTCTTAGAACAACATCTGAAACGTACTAAATGTTCGCAGTTACCTTTACCAGCACAGCCAGCCAGAGACTCCCAGGACTTTGGAATCAGAATCAGTTCCACTTGCTGTGTGACTGAGCCCAAACTCTACCCATCTCTGAACTTGTTTCTTCTTCTCTAAAAGGGGGACACCTGGGTCTTAGTGCTGTGAGGGGTCCTTTAAGTATTTTGAAATCTATAACATGAAGGAGAGCAGTGGTTCTCAACCTGTGAGTCCCGACCCCTTTGAGGGCTGAACGACCATTTCACAGGGTTCGCCTAAGACCATCGGAAAACACATATATAATTACATATTGTTTTTGTGATTAGTCACTATGCTTTAATTATGTTCAATTTGGAACAATGAAATTGGGGGTCACCACAACATGAGGAACGGTATTAAAGGGTTGCGGCATTAGGAAGGTTGAGAACCACTGAAGTAGAGCTTTAATTTTACGAGGAGGCCTTCTTAGAGCTTACCCCTTTGATTGTGCCACCTAATTGAAATCTCTACCAGTGCCCCACAACCCAGCCTTCAAAGCCTATTACTATTTTGCCTGTTAACAAGACCTTAAGTCTGAATTTGGTCCATGTAGTCTGTGTGTGTTCGTTGCCATCATTTAATAATTTTTTAAAAATATATTTTTATTGATTTCAGAGAGGAAGGAAGAGGGATAGAAACATCAATGACGAGAGAGAATCGTTGATCGGCTGCCTCCTGCCCGCCCCCTACTGGGGATTGAGCCTGCAACCCAGGCATGTGCCCTTGACCAGAATCGAACCCGGGACCCTTCAGTCCAGAGGCCGACACTCCATCCACTGAGCCAAACCAGTCAGGGCCATTTAATAATTTCACATACAAATGGAGTTCTCTGGAACTTGGGCAGCTCTTCTGATGCCATCCCATCTTCATATGTGGCATCAAACACAAGTACAGACTAGTCAATTGCTTCCTTCAAAGGATCAGTTTCCGCTTCTGAAAATGGGTTCAATAACAGTCCTCTACACCCATCTCATGAGGTCCCCGCAGGTCTAGCTCCCTCATTTGTGAACCAGTAGGCTTCAGATTTGCAACATGGCCCTCACCTCTCTGACTTTGTCCTTCAACTCACATTCTCACACCCTGCACTGTGTGTCCCCTCCAACCCTCCTCCATGCCGAGTCCCACTTTAATGTTTCGTTTTTCCCCTCTTTCTTCCTACAATAGTCTCCCTATGGCAGTCTGGGAAAGCCCAATAAACAGACCCATCTCCACCATCCTGATGTTATCAAACACCTACCCTGAGATAGCAAAAGACATAGAAGTGAGAAGCCAGCCAGCCTCTGCCCTCCCTGAACTCACAATCCTGTAGGGGAGAAACAGACAAGAACTCACCACTTGTATCCACACATTCTCCTAGAAGTACTGGGGGACTAATAACCACAATAGTGTCTATACTCTGTGCCCCTAGCACCTGGCAGGAGTAGACAGTTAGGGGCATAATAAAGGGCAGTTTTTTAAAAAATAAAATACACACACACACACACACACACACACACACACGATTGATTTCAGAGAGGAAGGGGGAGGGAAAGAGAGATAGAAACATCAATGATAAGAATCTTTGATTGGCTGCCTCCTGCATATCCCCTACTGGGGATCAAGCCCGAAACCTGGGCATGTGCCCTTGACCAGAATCGAGCCTGGGATCCTTCAGTCCGTAGGCCAACGCTCCATCCACTGAGCCAAACCAGCTAGGGCAGCAGCTTCTATTTTGAAGTTAGTTTATGAGTTTAACAAACGTTCTTTCTACACATTTGCTGTAAAAATTTCAAAGGTCATTATGTAACAGTAGGTCATTAAGTAAAAGGAGAACCTTTTCCCCAGCATATCCTTAGCCCATTACACAGTGGGGGCCACTGTAAATTTGCTGGGTGTTCTTCCCTTCTCTATATATGTAGATAATCAATCTATATACTATTCTGTAAATAAGCCTTTTTCATTTTCTGAGAAAATTAATGCCAAATAATATATGCAAACTATTTAGCACACTGCTTTCTATGTGCTAAAAAATAATAGCTTTTTAAATCGGTATATACAAATCTTTTATTTTCAAGTTGAGGGTAGAAAAGTCCTTGCAGGAACTCCCTCTTGGGGAAAGGGGTGACGTGTGCCCTCTCCCAAGGTGTGGCTGATCTAACCCAAACCAAATGAAAGAGTCCCTGTTGTGACGGGGGGTAAGGTGCCCTTTCCCACCTTTGCTGAGAGCTGATAGGTGACATCCAATCATCCGGGGTAGGCAAGGGCCAGGACCAGGGCTGCAGAGGTCCTCCCAGTACCTGGTTTAGGCCTAAGATGCCTGAGCGCTGTCAGGCAAGGCCTCTCCCGCCTACCCAGCCTGCACACCCGGTGGGTGGGGGAGGTGCTGCTCAGGCCTGATGCTGATCTCTCCTGACAGCTGCTCCTAAGGCTGGCAGGGCAGGCAGGGCAGGCAGGCGGGGGAAGGGACCAGATTTAAAGGTCCAGCTGCCCCACCCCCTGACAGACCTGGGAGGGCAGACTCCGGTGAGCATCTTCTGAGGCCATGGCTATGAGAAGTCAGGAACCTGTCTGCCCTCATATTTCCACTTCTTCATACCAAGAGTGCCACTGGTCCTCATTTCTGCTTACACCCCGCAGGCTGCCAGGGAGACGAGTGGCACCCACCATGCGACTGCGATGCCTGACCCCTGGCTACTTCCGGGTGCTACAGGTAAGTACCTCTAACTCATGGTTTCTGGAACCGACCCCTCCCTCCCCATATTGTGACTGGGTTGTGGGCCCCAACAGCCAGGGAATGCTGTCACGTTCCCTGCCGCCTGAGCAGCCAGGACCCAGATGGGCACTGAAGCGAGAGGAACTAGGGTGGACTCTCCCTGGGGCAGCAATGGCGGCCATCTCTCCTTCACCCAGCTGTGCCTCCTCACCCAGCTGTGCCCCTTCCCTTCCTAGAAGGCTCAACTGACCCTTCAGGTGGACCCTCTGTACATCCCCAGATGCAGGTAGCCGGGGAGCTGAAGGCAGAGCCCCGGAGTCCGCTGGCTGGGGTTGTGGCTACACTGCTGGCTGTCCTTGGACTGGGTGGCTCCTGCTATGCTGTCTGGAAGATGGTGGGACAACAGCCATCGCCCCATGACGAAGTGGGCAGCCTGTCGCCTGGGCCCCGGCGGTAGGCAACTCAGCAGGGACTGCAATCTTGGGGTCCCACTTCATTTCTGCCCTCGTTGGAAGCAGAGCCGTAAAAACCTGATTCTACACCCCTCACCCCCACTCCCCCCACTGTACCTGGGCTCTGCCTGGTGGCTCCAGGCAAGGATGCAGGTTCCACAGCTGGACCAAGTAGGGAATAGACACCCTGACTCCGGCACACAAGAGTGGCAGAGAAATCCTTAAGGGCAGGAGTTCGGGGGAGGCCTGGAAGCTAGGGAGTCAGAAGCAGGCACTCTTTATCCAGTTCCTTTATTTGAGCGGAGGGCACCCAGAAGACGCCATCCACTTGCAAACTCAGGGCCAACAAAGGATGGCCCAGTCTCTCCCGGCTTAGCCCTGCGTCACCGTCCATGGGCGGCAGCTCTGCCCCGCACCTGCAGGCCCTGTCAGGTAGACGTGTCCATCTCAGGGACCTCAGTGGATACTTCGGTGGGCACTGCCAGCCGCTGGGGGGGCACATAGGAGCCCATACCCGCTGCCCTCTCAGCCTCTTCCTGAGTGTAGGGCTCCACGCTCAGCTGCTTTAGCCTGGGGGAGAGGAAAAAGGAGGTGGGAGCTGCCAGATGGGCGCCCTGTCAACCAGACACCCATCCTCGGCCCCCGCCTGACTCCTCCATACCTTTTCTTGTGGTCTTTGGATCGGAGGTGGGTCTTCAGGTTGGCGGAATCGATGAAGTACCTCCTACAGGGGTGCGGGTCAAGGAGGGTGAGCAGGTACCGGATGTCTCTCGGGGACGTCTAGCTCCCTGATCACCGCCCATTCACTTTGAGTCGGAAGGGACAGGGGGCCCGCAGACCCCGCGCGCCCGGGGGGGACCGGACCCCACAGCCCCGGCCCAGAGCACGGACCCTACTCCTCCCGAGGCGGCCCGCGGGACTTACGAGCAGGCCAGGCAGCGATGCAGGCCGCCCCCCGGCAGGTCCGGGTCTGGCTGGGCACCCGCGTCCGGCCGGGGCCGTGGGAGAACCTGGGGCCGCAGCTCGCGGTGGATCTCATCCAGGTCCGGCCGCCGCCGCTTCGCCTTCATCTGGCGGGCCAGGGAGTGCGCCCGGTGCGCGCCCGTCCGGCGGGAGCGACCCATGGCCGGCGGCAGCGGAGCCCGAGGCCGGCGCCGGGGAGGAAGCTCACGTGCGAGCGCGCTTCCGGACTCTAAATGACGTCACATGACGCCCGGGGCGGGCCGGCTCGGGCGGACTGTCGCTGATGACGTCACTGGCGCGGACCGCGCCTTGAGCGACCCCAGGCGGCCAAGTGTGTCAGTGACGGAGCCCGGGGCAGCGCCCAAGGGAGTGTCCCAACCAGAGGGCTCAGGAGCCTGGCGGGTGCCGCTGGAGAGGGGTAGGGTGGTGCATGCCCTTGGGGGTTCCTGGGCGTCCCGCTGCCCGGCCTACCCCGCTCTGCACCACCTCTCAGCGCTATCCTCTGGCCCCGTCTCTCCTCCCTGGTTCCCACATCTTAGACTCCGCGGTGGAGGATGGGCATGTTTTGTTTTTTGGTTTTTTAAAATATATTTTATTGGTTTTTCACAGAGAGGAAAGGAGAGGGACAGAGAGTCAGAAATATCGATGAGAGAGAAACATCGATCAGCTGCCTCCTGCACCCCCCCCCACCCCCCACCGGGGATGTGCCCGCAACCAAGGTACATGCCCTTGGCCGGAATCGAACCTAGGACCTTCAGTCCCCAAGCCAACGCTGTCCACTGAGCCAAACCCGTTAGGGCGGATGGGCATGTTTGAAATATCTCCGGGAGGCACTGAGAAATATCTGTGATGTGAATAAATTGAATAAGTTTGGGATTCCGGTCCCCATAAGACTTCCCCAGACACCTCCATTCCCTGACAAATCCTTACCCCTCTCACTGCTCCTCAGTTATTCCCTCGGGTGTCCATTCCTTACCCCCCCCCCCCCACCCCCCAGACAAATCCACATGGGAGACTGGAAGGGGTGTTCCTCCCCAGAGATCACAGTGCTCAGGCAGTGTCAGACTTAAGAGCGATCAGCTCCTTCCACAAGAAGAGGTGCTCACAGGAGGGCCTCCCATCTCTGGGCCCCGGCCTGCCCTGCGTGGGCTGGCAACAAAGGCAGAGAGAGATACAGCCTAGGTGTTGTGTGCTCAGAGCAGGGAGAGGGCGGAGAAGCCTTTTCCCACTCACCTGGGCCTGGTGCCTTCCAGGCCGACCAGAGGAGCTCAGCAATAATTCAGGGGCTCCAGCTCTTTGGAACCTGTTGCCAGGAAACAGGGAGACAGGCACGTGCATCCCTGGGGAGAGGAATCAGTTTCCAGCCCAGACAAAGCAGTGAAATGTAAGCCCAGGGCACTGACAGGGGGACTTGGGACCTTCCCACTCCAATTCACAGAGGCTAAGTGGGGACAGAGGGCAGGGCCCTGCTGAGGGCAGCAGTTATGGCTATAGTCACCGGGGCGCCAATGTGGGTCCGGGGGACAAGGACTTTGGAAATGGACTTTGTGAAAGGAAGAGGACTTTTCTGGAGCCATTCCAAGAGATCAAATTCAAGTACTCCTGGGAAGGAGGCCTCTGTGGGGAGAGATGTCGCTATTATTCTTGGCCAATGTGGGTCACGGCAAGGGGCCGAGGTGGCAGAAGCCCGCTCTGTCCCACCCCCACCCTAGACTCCTTTGGATCCGTTCACTTGCCGGGCACTGTGCCAGCTGGGGAGGCTGGTGCATCTTTAATGAAGTCACCAGATCCCTGGGACAGGCTCTCGGTCTCACCAAGTTCCTAAGCCAGACCCACTGGATGCCCTCTGAGCCACTGCCTCTTGTACCTGGGCACCAGGCCCGTTTCCCCTGCAGCTATGAGCCAGGCCTTCTGGAAAACCTACAAATCCAAAGTGCTACAGACCCTGAGTGGGGAATCTGAGGAGGATCTGGCAGAGGAGGTGAGTACCATCCATGTTTGCTGGGTGGGGCAGGGGCAGAGGGGAAGCAGGAGTGAAAGGTACACAGAAGGGCAAGGGGCAGGCTAGAGAGAATGAGAGGGCGGGGTACATTTGTGCAGAAGTCATCAGCCCACTGAAGGATGACAATGGCATGGCACAGGGTCAGAAAGACAGGAGGTTCAAGAAGAAAAGACTTGGGGGACCTTGGGGGAGCGGTCACCACATCCATGGATCTCCAGGATTGCCACAGGGAGAAGATCCTTCTAGGTCCAGTGTGCAGTGGCCACACAGGTACACTCAGCTTACTTACTACTGGGCAGAGCGGAACAGAAGTGGAGCCTCCTGGTACCGGAGGTAGGAATAGTGACACTTTTATTCTGAGGGTCACTGACAGCATCAGATCAGAGCCACACTTGGACCATATTTATCCCGACGTTAAAAAAACAAACAAACTGAAAAGGCTCTGAAACAGTCTTACATCTAGCGGCTGTGATAAGTGGCAATTGCACAAATAGACGTGGCAGGGGCAGGAACACGTTCTGTGGTATGTGTGTATGTGAATTAGTGAATGTCTAGACAGGACTGGGCATGTGTAGAAGTATTTGTGGGTCAGTGTTAGGGTTGGTGTCTGTGTGGTATCCCCAGGGAAGGTGTATGTGCAGGTGTGAGCCAGTTATAGGTATTTTCAGATGTGTACATTTGGGCAGAAGTCTATGCCTGCCTAGCTCTGTGCAGGTTTGGCAGGTGTTCTGCTTGTGTGTTGTGTGTGTTTGTGTGTACATCTATATCTTGGTGTCTGTGGATGGGTGGAAAGGTTTGTGTGCTGTGGGTGGGCCTCTGTGCAGCTGTCTGCAGTTGTATAGGTGCACAAATGTGAATGGTATAACTGTGTATGTGCCCTTGTATAAGTGCCTCAAGTGCACATAGCCATGTAGAGGGGAAGAGCTATAGCCATGTGGAGGCATGCTCCTGCACAGGTGTGTCTACATCAGTGTGCATGCCCATGTCCACATGTTTTTTGGGTATATATGGACGTGTCTGTAGGTGGGCACATATGTGTTTGTGGAGGAATTTTTCTATACAGGTAATGTATGTGACTGGTAGCTTTGTTTAGAGCAGTGGTCTGCAAACTGCGGCTCGCAAGCCACATGCGGCTCTTTGGCCCCTTGAGTGTGGCTCTTCCACAAAATACCTACTTCTGCGCATGGGCCACGAAGTTTCAATCGCACTGTACATGCGTGCCTGCACGTGGTATTTTGTGGAAGAGCCACACTCAAGGGGCCAAAGAGCCGCGTGTGGCTCGTGAGTCATATTTTGCCGACCACTGGTTTAGAGGAATACGTTTATGCATCTGGGAAGGGTGTGAGAAGACTAGGTGTATGTTTAGTTCTGTGGAATTTGGGGTGCCTGGTCTGTGTGTACCAGGCTAGCAGTGGGGGAGGGAGTTCCTATGCCTTTGGGGCCTCTCTCATGCTGCGTGGGGGGTCTTGTGTCTCAGAGGGAGAACCCAGCTTTAGTGGAGTCTGAGACAACAGAACCGACCTCAGAGGCCTTCAACCCCATGTCACAGCTGGCCCGCCGGGTGAGTTCTCCCTCCTTCCAACCCGGCCCTGGGGAGCCTGCAAGAGGCTGCTGTGGAGTCCTGGGAGGTGGTACTGTGGCCCCTCAATGACTCCCAGGCCCTCCCTCCCAGGTTCAGGGGGTCGGAGTGAAAGGTTGGCTGACAATGTCATCTCTGTTTAACAAAGAAGATGAAGATAAGCTGCTGCCACCGGAGCCCTGTGCTGACCAGTATGTGTGCGTGTGAGGGGGAGGGGGAGGCTCTGGGATGGGCCTGGGGTCGCCTTCTCCACGGCCTTTCCATATGGTCAGTTTGTCTTTCTGGCCACGGAGGGTTGGGATGGGCCAGCCCCTGCTCTTTCTGTTTCTCTTAGCAGGAAAGAGGCCAAATCAGCATATCTGGGAGATTAGGGTAGATTACAGGAGGAATTTACCAAATGTTGGGATTGAGCTGCTAGAAGGTATTACCGGCGCTCTCTCTCCATCCACGTGGGAGGGGTCCTCTCCCTAGAATCAGGGAGCTGAGCAGAGAACCTTTGGGTGTTTGGGACAGAGGGTGATCCAGACCAGTGATTCCCAAATACGGGTCTAAACTCATCCTCCCAGGGTGCTTGTGACAAACACCATTTCTCAGACTCTTCAAAGATTCTGCTTCAGCAGGTGTGGGCTGAGGCCTGGGATCTAGATTTCAGCAAGCGGAAAGGATCTGGGGCACACTAGTTCAGCAACCAGCCTTGTAGATCTAGGATGCCGAAGGGTTCGGGGGCAGGACCCAGGGCCTCAGTCTTCCTCCTTGCTCTATCTCGGGCACACCCTCCATCTCTGCCCCTTCCTCCAGCCCAGTCCCATTCCCCCTCTCTTTGACACTCCCATATTCCTTTCTCCACTAGGGCCCCTGGCCCACCCATCTCTTGTCCCCACACTTATCTCCTCTACTTCCCAGCTCTGGTAGGAGCTCCCCTCAGACCTGAGATCCCACCTCAAGCCGCACCACCGCTCCTCGATTGCTCTTCCCCCACATTTCCCGGCTACCTCCAAAGTCCCCCCTCCCCTGAGCCTCTGATTTAGACCTTTCTCCTTCCCTAGGGGCCTCTCCACCCGTCCTTCTCCCGTGTCCCCTCATTTTTCTGGTCGCCCTTGACTCCCATCCCAGAACCGGACCTCAGTCCCCACCCCGCCTCTTTCCCAGGGCCCCCCTTGGCTTTCCTGATCACCGCCTCCTGAACCCATTCCTTTCCCGGGATCTCGCCCTTCCCGGTCCCGAGCCACTCGCTGGAATCCTTGGTCCTGCCCTTTCTCAGGGCACCGTCCCCATCCTCCCGGACCTGGCGCCTCTCTCCGGCTTTCCTACTCTGGCCTCGCCCCAAGTCACTTTCCTAATCCCTACACCCTGTCCCACCCAGCCCCGCTCCCCCGCACGTCTGAGCCCTCCCCCTGCCTCCACATCCTGACCTGCCCCGTGTCTTCCGCCCCCCCTACCCCCAAGTCCGCAGAAATCCCCCGGGCTCCCCTGGCTCCGTCACCGGTGCCTGACCCCGCCTCCTCTTCTCCGCCCCCCGCCGGGCCTCCAGCCCCGCCTCTGACCCTCTGATCCGTCGGTCTCTCGCAGCCCGCTGGCGGCGCAGGCCTCGGCGCAGGCCTCGGCGCAGGCGGCGGCGGAGGCGGAGGCGGAGGCGGCGGCGGAGCCCCGGGGGCTCGGGTTCTGGGACGCGTTCGCCAGCAGGTGGCAGCAGCAGCAGGCGGCGGCGGCGTCCATGCTGCGCGGCGCCGAGCCCGCCCCGGAGCGGGACCCCGAAGCCGGGGAAGAGGCCACCGAGGAGGCCGCCGAGCAACCCGAACCGCGGGGGACCGACGCAGCGGCCGACTTCAAGTGGGGCTTCCTGACCCACAAACTGGCCGAGATGAGGGCGAAGGCTGCGCCCAAAGGTGACTAGCCGGACGGCCGAACTGGGCGCCCACGCCTCCTTTCCAACATAAAAACCCTGGTCCCACAGCCCGTTTCACCGCGTGCTTTTTTGCCTGGACAGTCGGGAAGGCTGCTTTTTGGTGGGCAGCCTCAGGGTGGGGGTCCGGCTGGAGGAATTCTTCCTTATCCCACAAACATACTGGGAGAAAATGACCAGGGACAGCCAGGGTATCAGGATAGATGGTGTTAGAGTTAGGGTACAACTTTCCAAGAAGCTGGGGAACCCCTGAGGACAGGCTCCATCGCTCTGCCTAGCCTCTTCTAATTGGGCAAACGTTGTCTGTGGCCCTACTATGTGCTTTGTCCTTGTACTAGGAGGCCACAGACTAACAAGAGAAGTCAGACTATCAGCGGGTCCCACACAAGGTGACAAATCGAGGCTCAAAATATAGGGCTGTACTTGGGAGCTCAGAGGTGAGGCCGACTGGAGAGCTCAGGAATTGCTGAGGGAGAATGAACATATACCATCTTAGAAGGATGAGTGGAGAGAAAGGGAAGGGTAACCCAGGCAAAGGGGGGACCGTGAACCAAGACTTAAAGATGCAAACGTGTGAGGAAGACAGGTGACCTGGTGGTCTTTGAGGGAAAGGGCAGGATGTGAGGCTGCAGGTTGGCAAAATCCTTGTTTGGAGGGTCCTTGCCTTTATTTTCCTCAATTCGGCTCCAGCCCTTCATACATTGCAACCAAAAACAGGCAGTAAAACTCCAGGAATGGGGACCTTTCAGGCACGGGTGGCCCCCAGATTTCTAAAGCAGGCCCTCCCCAGAACCCCCTAAACACTCTATTCTTTCTTCCCGGTTGTAGTGTGGACAGACCTGGGGGTCGTGGAGGAAATGAGTAGTGTGAGTAGGTATTAATTCGGTAGTGGTTATAGCAGCTTGCCTTCATTGAGCGCTTCTATGTGCGGGGAACATTGCCATGAGCTTTACAACTATTTCAAAAATATTATGATCACCGAGGGGTACACCTGCAGTCCAGAGAGGGAAAGTGCTCGCCCAGGGAGAGTCACACAGTCAGCCTTGCACCCATACTCCAAAACCCACGCAAAACACACCCGCAAACCCGTCCCGCCCCCTTCCTCAATCTCACGACTCGCTTAACGTTTTGCCTTTATTCAGCAGGTTCCCTGAATTCTCAGCCCAATCTTCACTCCCCAGACCCGGCCTCCACCGGGGCCACGAGGAGGCCTCCTCCGCCTCCGCCGTCCGCACTGGGAAGGGCCTTAGGAATCATCTCGCCCCACGCCCCCCACGGTTCCTTGGGGAAGCCAAGATCCAGAGCGGGGAGGAGGGGCTCGCCAAAAGGCCACCTGCGCGCCAGAGGCAGGGCGTCCCTGCCCGCACCCGGGTCCAGCCCAGCGCTCACCCCCTGCCCTTCCCCAGATACCAGACTCCTCGGGAGCCCGCTCCCGAGCGGCCGCGGTCACACTGCAGACTCGCGCGGCGGGCTGCGGGCGCGCTGGCAGCCGTACAACCACTGGATGACGCGCGCGTTGCGCTCCACCACCGACACCGGGGGGCGCCCGTCCCGCGCCGATCCCGCTGCCTCCGAGTCGCCGCCGCCGCCGCCGCCGCCGCCTGCGTGATCTGAGCGATCCGTGCCACCATCGCTGGATGTCCAGTCGCTGGTGTCCCCGGAGCCAGGCGGCGGCGACGTTCCGGGCTGGGGGCTGGCGTCCGCGCCCCAGCTCTGCGGAGAGAAGCGCTCGGCACCCAGCACCTCCACCAGCGCGCGTTCCAGGCCGCAGTAGTTGAAGAAGCGCTCCTTTTCCGACAGGGGCAGCGAGCACGTGGGGCACAGCGCCCGCTTGCCCGCCGCTTCCGGGGCCTCTTGCGGTGCGGTCCAACCTCCTGTAGCCGCAGGTCGCTCCGTTGGGCCCGGGCTGCTCGAGGAGGCGTCTCGGGGGGTGCCCAGGAAGAGGCGTCGCACCAGCCCCTGGCCCTTGGCGTTCTCTTTGTTCACCAAAGCCTTGCAGTCCCGCTTCTGGCGGTAGAAGATGAGGGAGTCCGGCCTTGGCAGCCGCCTGCCGCTACCCCGGCGGGCCGGCCTGGGCGTCCTGGGAGATGCAGGGGCCCCCAGCTCATTGCAGGGGTGCGGCATGAGCGGCCCCGGACCCCCGCGCAGGGCTGGCTCCTGGCGTCGCGCTATCACCTGGTGCGTCTTGACATACTTAGCTTTGTCGGCCTCCAGCCTCTCCACCGCGCTGGGGGTCCGTGCCCTGGATGGGGTGGAGGGAGAGGCTAGGAGCATCTTAGCAGAGCGGGGCGGGACAGTGCCCCATAAGCCACCGCAGTTAGGCAGCTAGTGAGTTGCTGAGAGCAGCTGGCTGGGGCTTCCTGGGGCCTGCAGGGAAAGAGGAATGGTCAGGGGGCGAGTAGATATTCCTGCAGGCATTCCTGGGAATAGGATCAGCCAGTCACTCCTCCCCCATCCAAGGCCCCGGTGCCCTGTCTAGGGGGCAGAGGCTCTAGCTGTCCCTTACCTCCATTCCTCAAAGACATGGGGCAGGGGCTCCCTATGCCACATGGAGGTTGCCCCGATCTGGCCACAGGACCGTGCCAAGCAGGCATCAGCAAGCAGGACACTTGGGAAAGGAAATGGGGCCGGTCCCGGCCCAATTCCCGAAAGTGGCCTCGACCGGAAAAAATACCTCTTCCCAAACCAGCAACTTGGAGTCCAAGACAAGGACGCTTCCCAGCCATAGGCTGGCTCCAGGGGGGCCCACCCTTCCCACCCCCAAGCACAGAGGTCAGGGATATAACCACAGTGTAGGAGTCTCCCGTAATTGCGGCCAACTGCCCAGCCCAGGCCCAGGAGGGCCATTGAGAAGGAGAGGGCGGTGGTCACCAGGTCATGTCAGCTGGCTGCCTGCTACCCACCCACTCTGTGCTCCTGCCAAGGGAATCCCAGCATGCCCAGCAGTAAATATCACCTTACCTACCTCCGCATTTCCATTCCGGAGAATGTGACCCTGGCCCAGGGAGGAGGGGCTTGCTCAGGGCTGACTGAGAACTAGGGCCTCGGACTGGAACTAGGTCTTGCCTTGCATTCCAGAACTGGTTCAGATTGGATCTCTCACTTGTCTGTCAGAACATCCCTTTTTTTCTTTCTTGTATTCCCGCTGATATACAACCAAGCAATTTCCCTTAGAGATGGGCCCTTTGCCTCATTTAAAATGTTCCTGCCATTGATTCTTCCCCAAACCTGCACTCCTAGAAACCTGCCCTCAGGGTCCCTGCCTCCTTCTCATCCTGAGACCCCGTGACCCTTCTCCTCCACCTCCCTCTGCGGGGATAGGGGCCGGAGGGGCTGTAAATCAAGGGTTGACAGTTTCCTTGGCAGCCACAGAATGGGCCACCCACACAGCTCAGCACACCCCACCCCACCCCTGCCCCCTTACGCCCTCCATCCTCCATTCAGCTGAGAGGGACACATCAGTTCTGGGGGCTTAGAGGACCTCACGTCTGGAGGCAACAAAGCAATAGAACTTGTCAGGGATGGGGGGAGGGGAGCCCTGGTGATGAGCCATGAGGCAGAGACCCTGCCAACCCCACTCACCCCAGTGCAACTTGTTCAGCTTTACACACACACACACACACACACACACACACACACACACTCATACACACACACACACACACACTCATACACACTACCAGTGTCTAGTAAATCAGTCCATAGGTGACTGGGATCCCAGGAAGCAGGAGAGGCTGACAGTGCCTTCCTCCCTGGCTCCGAAGGACTATCCCAGGCAATGGGTCAGATTCCAAGGTCTCAGGAGGGCATTGCACTTATCTGACCTCATGGATACCCTCACATCCCCTCAGCCCCTCCGCCTCTTCCCAGCCTCAAGTGCAGAGGCTATAAAAAGTCCTTAAACACAGGGACCAAAATAGGCTGCCGTCCACTGCCTCTTCCCTGCCTGCTGGGCTGGCCTTGCCCCACCGCAGATGTCCCTCCCTAGACGCCTGGCAGACAGCCCTTCGCCCACTTTCTCCCAGTCCTGGGGTTAGTGGTCCCAACTTTGTCCAGGGCTTCTGCTCCCGATGAGGGCTGGGGAACTGTGCTCATTAGCTTGGAGCCAGGCTGCCCGCCTTTGGGTCCCTGGGTGCCCCCCCCCCCCCCGCTCCCCCCATCTCAGCACTGGGCTCGGGATGCACTCACCTCTGTGTGGGGAGGCTGAATGCAGGGGTCTGAAGGCAGGTCCAGACTGAGGGCAGGAGGGACAGCAGGGACTAGAAGTAACTTTGGTGGCAGCCAAACCTCACTCTCCACAGGAAAAGCTGAGAGAGCCTCCACCCGCGCCCCCCCCCCCCCCAGATTAACCCTCGCCTTCCTGACCCAGCGCCTGGCCTCCATTAACTCCTTCCTGGTCACAGTCTGTGTTGGAGAGGCCTATGGAGTGGGCCCAGCTCCTTTATTTTATAGGTGGTCACACAGACCCTGATAGGTTAAGCGATTTGGCAGGAGGCACAGTGAGCTTGGGGTACAGCCAGGACCCCAAGCAAGCTCTCCTGATTCCCAGGCTTCCTTCAGAGGCTTGGGGTGGGGACATGCTGTTCACGTGGGGTCAGCCCGCTCTGGGCCTTGGCAAATCCTCTTGGTTGGAATAGGAAGGCAGAGCAGCGTTCTAATAACTGTGCCTTCCCGCTCTGTAGCAGGCTGAGACCTGTCCTGGTCCGGGTGTGGGCATCAAGCTGCTCTCCATGGGTGAGGCCAGCAATCTGCAGCCCGAGGGTGGGGCAGTGGTGCTGCGGATGTTCAGGGTGAGCCTGTCCCAGCAAGTCTTGGCGTGAAGGTCACCTGGGAGCCCACTGGAGGTGCCTGTGCCCAAAGTCCTCCGATGGCAAAGGGGATTGACTGGGAAGAGGAAGAGGAAGGGATGGTTTGAGGTCAAGTCTAGGTCCTTTGGCCTCCTTTCTCCTCTGCCCCAACTTGGGAACTTCTAGAGCTCAAGAGGAGCCCAGGCCCCACAGTGCTGGTGCCAGGAGGGCTCCTCCCCACTCCCCGGCAGGTAAACTCTGTAGTGCCCACAGTTCAAAGACAGTTTCCCTGCCAAGGGGCTTGCCCTCCTCTACCTGGCCCCTGCAAAGCACATTCACCCCTGTGCTCTCCAATCTCCTCTGTCCCTCCCCAGGACCCTAGCAGGGTAAGGAAACTGGATCAGGGAGGGGAGAGACTTGCCCAAGCCCAACCCCAAATCCACTCCTTCCACTGCACCCTCTGCCTGTCAAGTAAGATAATGGGTCTGAAAACCAGAAGGCCCACCTCCTGGTAAGAGATTTTTATTACCTAGTTAGGATTATTATTATTTTGTCCATGATAGTTTCATATGGTGTTGTTACTGTACAAAATGCTTCCATGTACTTTATCACAGTCCATCCCCAGGACAATCTTAGGCGGGTAGGTTTTATTATTCTTCCCATTTGACAGCGGAAGAGACTGCGTCTCAGAGAGGGGAAATGACTGATCCAAGCTCACACAATTAGGAATAATAGTTGACTTTTATTGAGAGATCAATAAATACTAGGCACTATTCTGAGTATTTCAAACAAATGGTTAGCACATTTAATCCTCAGAACAACCAAATGAAATGGGTACTTTCATCTCCTAATTTTATAGATGAAGTAGTCCTGAGATCTGGTCACGAAGGGGTTAAGCTTGGAGGCTGGGCAGGGCCCAGCTGGGATGCTGTCAATGGCAGGAAACCTGGCCTGTGAGGGAGGGGAGGATGGGGCTGTTGTGTCTGACTCCCGATACCACCCCCATCCCTTTGGTCTTAAAGGAGCATCCGGGTTGGGTAGAAGGGCAGGGGGCCCCTTTCTCTTCTCTTTTCCAGGGGCCAAAGGCAGATGCTGGACGACAGAAAGGAGGACGCAGGTGCTGCCCTGGGGCAGCCCTGAGTCTGATGAGGTGACTAGAAGTGACCCTCTCCTGGCCTGAGTGTTCTGTCAGGGGTGGGGGGAGACACCCACTCAACCCTGAGGGTCTCCGGGCCGAGGGGGGAGAGCCGCTCTGCCCTTAGGAGCCCGAGGGGGAGGGTGGTCAAGGAGTCTTTCAGGAGCTCTCTGAGGGGCCACAGCGCTCTGTCCGGGATGCCAGGGCGCACTGACCCTCTATCATGGGTCCTGGTGGAAAGGTCAAATTGGTTGGCTTCCTGGGTGAGACAGGCTTGAAAGAGTTGAAAGAGTGAGCGGGAGATGAGGGGATAAGGAGGTGGAGCTGCAGCGGCCTGCCCAGCCTGTCTTGGCCACACTTGCTGTGACCGGATCATCTGTCTTTCTGGTCATGGTTCCCCAGGGAGATCCTTAAAGTGGCTCCTTCCGGCCCTAGAGCCAGGGCCTGGGGCAGAGGGGGACGGGAAGGGGGGGGCGGGGGGAGAGGCCAAATCTGAGAGATGTTTCCTTCCTGTTTTGGAGCTCATTCCCGAATCACTCTGAGGATCCATGGGAAGAGGCCTGAGTCAGAACTGGCTCCTTCTAGGAGAGGTTGGTGGGTCAGGGAGGCCCTTCAGATCCAGCTCAGACCCCAGACCCACATTGTCACAGAGGAGAAGCCTGTCAACCCGCTCACCAGTCAGCCACCCTTGCCATAGCCATCCACACCTCTGCCCACCTTTGGTTCTAATCCTGTGTGGCCTTGAGCAAGAACTGAACCGCTCTGAATTTCCTTTCATGCAGAATGGCAGAGAAGGGAAAGCACCCGGTGCTTCAGGGGCTCAAAACGTTCGATGAGCCGGGCCAGCGTGGCTCAGTGGTTAAGTGTCGACCTATGAACTAGGAGGTCATGGTTCGATTCCCGGTCAGGGCACATGCCCAGCTTGCAGGCTCAATCCCCCGTGTGGGGCATGCTGGAGGCAGCTGATCAATGAATCTCTCTCATCACTGATGTTTCTGTCTCTCTCTCCCTCTCTCTTCCTCTCTGAAATCAATAAAAAAATTTTTTAAATAAAATAAAAATGCTAAAAACAATGTTAGATGTATCTGACTCTTAGCTCTTGCCCTCCACCAACACCTTCTGGACAACTCTGGCCTAAATCTTTTTAAACATTTTTTTTCTATTCCCACAGTCTCACTCTCAGCTGCTGTCAACAAATCATTCTGAACACTGCTCTGTGGCCTGGGGTCAGCAGGGAGCTCAGCCTGCTTGGGGCCGGGGGGGGGGGGGGGGGGGGGGGGAGGTGGGGCAGGCAGAGGTGTGAAGGACTGATCACAACTCAAGTGAGAGCAGTGCTGCCGTGACATGGGGAGCAGGTATTTATTCTGTCGGGTGAGGTGGGTGAGGTGGGAAGCTTTCAAAGAGGAGAGGGTATCTGGGCCTGGAAGGGATTTCTGATGGGGGTATGATGGGGGTGGGGCTTTGGGGGGTTGGAGGGCAGAGGGTAGGGGAATTGTGGGAGGGATAGTGAGAGCAATAGGCCTAGCACAGTGGTTGGCAAACTGCGGCTCGCGAGCCACATGCAGCTCTTTGGCCCCTTGAGTGTGGGCTCTTCCACAAAATACCTACTTCTGCGCATGGGTCAGGAAGTTTCAATCGCATTCTACCTGCGCGCCTGCACGTGGTATTTTGTGGAAGAGCCACACTCAAGGGGCCAAAGAGCCGCATGTGGCTTTCGAGCCGCAGTTTGCAGACCACTGGTCTAGGGGACAGCAGGAGCCAGGCTGTCAGTGAGGGCAAGAGGCTGGGAAGGCACTGCTGGGGTAGGGGCTCAAGAGGGATTAGAGAGAAGATGGGGTACAGAGAAGGGAGGGGTTTTGTGAGGAGATGAGTTCAGTGAGGCGATGGGGAGCCTGAGAAAAGGCTCTGAATGAGAGAAGGGGGCTCAAGGCCGGCGGTTCAGAGAGAGGGAGGGGCTCAGCGCTGGGCTTCTGTGCTGCCCCAGGGCCTGAGGAGGAGCCCCTTGCTGGCCGTGTGTGCGTCCCCAGAGAGATTAGAACAGCCATCCTCTCAGCCAGGGTTTTCCGTTTTGGAAAGAATTTCAGCTGCAACAATAGCCTGGCTCCACTCTCCCTCTGAGGGGCGGCCTGGGGCAGAGCCAGGTGCCCAGCACCCACTGCCCAGTAGCCACTGGGGGAGCAGGGAGGGACAGGGGTGGCCAGAGAGAGGAGAGGCTGTGGGGTGGGGAAGAGGCAGATGTCATTAACCATTTTTCCCCTGAGCACCTAGTGAACAGTATGAATAGAATAGATAGGGCTGCCCAGCCGGTGTGGCTCAGCGGTTGAACGTTGACCCATGAACCGAGAAGTCGCTGGTTCGATTCCCAGGTCAGGGCACATGCCCGGGCTGTGGGCTCAGTCCCCAGGGGTGGGCATGCAGGAGGCAGCCGATAGATGTTGTTTCTCTCTGATGGATATTTCTATCTCTCTGTTCCTCTCCCTTTCTCTCTCTAAAAAAAATCATTGAAACAGATTTAAAAAATAGATAGGCTTTCTAGTGTTTCAATAACAAAACCAACTACATCTCTTGCTTACTGTGTGCTAGGCACTTTGCTAAGCGCTTTCTGCTCAGCACCTCACTCACTTCTGACAAAATTCTATGTGAGGTGGGTGAGGAAACAGGCAGAGAAGGGTGAAGTGACTCACCGAGGGCCGCACAGCTTGTCGATGGGGAGCTGGGACTCGGGGCTCGGCTCTTAGCCAATGAATCACCTGCCGCCTCGACTGTACCACAGGCCTGGCTGGAGCAAGCCCCCTCTCACTACCCGCTGGCCTTCCTGCCTTGCTTGCTCTGTTGGCTCCCCGTGCTGGATGGAAACAAGGATTGGAACAAGAGTAACCTCAATGCAGTCCTCGCTCCAGTCCTTGTCACCTACACCTCCGTCACCACATCTTCGTCATCGCCATCATCTCCACTTTCCACCACTGTCTTCATCAACGTGCCTTTAGATTGAGTACAAGGAACAAAAAGCATCCAATCTAGACTTAGTAAAACAGGGAAACATCTGGAGAAGAAACGAGGATTTTTCCTGGAATGCAGGGGCAAGGAGTCTTCCTCCTGTCTTGACAGCTACACTTTCATATTGAGGTGCTGAAAAATGTTTAGCTTTTTTACACGCAGAAAGTCGTCAAAATACCAAAGATGACTCAACCTACTTATTATTAAGCACACATGGGTGTTTTATTAAAGGACCAACAATGTTGAATGAGTAAGAAAATAAAGATGTGAATAATTCATAAATGATTACATCATTATCTCATCAAATCTATTTTTCTTCCTTGATTTCAGCAAAATTGCTAACTGTCAGAGGGAGAAGTGGAGCCAGGCTATTGTTGTGGCTGAAATGCTTTCCTATAATTAAGGCTTCACATAATTTGTATTTACTGATAGAAATGCCTAATTAAATAACCTCTCTTCAGTCTGTGTGGTTTTTTTTATTTTCAGTTTTTTTTGTTTTTATTTTATTTATTTTTTAAGATATATTTTTATTGATTTCAGAGAGGAAGGAAGAGGGAGAGAGAGAGATAGAAACATCCATGATGAGAGAGAATCATGGATTGGCTGCCTCCTGCAAGTCCCCCACTGGGGATCCAGCCTACAACCCGGGCATGTGCCCTTGACCGGAATCGAACCTGGGACCTTTCAGTTCACAGGCCAATGCTCTATCCACTGAGCAAAACTGGCTTGGGCTTATTTTTAGTTTTTTAAAATTTCAGTGTGGTGAAACTTTACTCTGCTGAGGTGGTAGCAACTAGAATGGAAAATAAAATTCTTAAAGCAATATTCACATGAGAGATGAACTATGAATGTTACATAACATGTTCAAACATTTAAATGAGGGTGTATATGATAAGTTATCATTAACAACAGAAAATATTTCTATATATTTTGATGGCATCATGTAAATCCCTACTTCTTGTCTCACCATTTTCACCATCTCCTAAAGCAATTGGCACCATGCTTCTTGCATATTGCACCTGAAGTTACAAATTTAAAAATAAAATATATTGTTTAATAATGCAGTATGATCCTCAGCCATCACATGCGACTATTGCAAATGCTATGCTGCTCATTGGAACATGAAATGAAGCAAGAAAATGGACACTCGGCACTTGCTGGGTAAAAATAGTTCCTTGTGCCTCAATCTACGGCATTCATGCTCTCCGAGAAGAAGGATTTGACAAGTTAATTAATTTGTCGTTTCTCTTACCTAAGTGCCTTCACCACTGCGTCTTCCCCGCACTCCACACAGTGGCTGTCTGCATGAAGGCGAACCTTCATGACATTTGTATGCAGTCATCTTATTTCAAGGATATAGGGCAAGAGACGGGGAGACGTGTTTGTTTGGCTGGGGCTGAACAGTGTTAGGTCTGAGAGCAGGTGTTGAGGGTATGGCTTATACAAGGCAGTTTTGAGCACTCAGGCCCAAGTCACAGGTGCCCATGTGGTCTTCAATAAATGACTTTTGGGGTGTTTTGTATATTAGGGGCTATTTAAAGGGCAGCAGTCCTTTTAGCAAGTTCTAAGGGTGGCACTGAGCTATGGCCATGGAGGTGTTGTATCACATTGAAGCTACCTGACTGTGGGGACCTACACTTTTGTATGTGAGGAGGGCAATTCCCACAGAAGGTGGAGGTTAAGGGGTGGGCAACGGTGGTATTATAACCACCATTCCTGACATCATCACAGAATTATAACTAGCACCTGGATCCTACCCCTGGATTCGAACTGTCACCTTCTTCACAGTCATCGCCAGCTACCCCATCGTTCCACACTGCACACCTGCAGTTCTGCCATTCAGCAATGACTCACCTTTCTTCTGGCATCTTACCCTGACCTTGGCCACCTTGTGCTCCCAGAGTGGGGTAAGTTGACTCCGAGTGGGGCACTTGATCTAGGCCTGGGTCAAAAGCCTATCACAATTCTCAGGTCCCACTACTTCATTTATTTTTTCCCCACTACTTAATTTATTTTATTTATATTTTAAATGTATATTTTTTAAATTATTGATTTCAGAGAGAAAGGAAAAGAAAGATAGAAACATTAATGATGAGAGAGAATCATTGATCGGCTGCCTCCTGCACACCCCACACTGAGGATTGAGCCCGCAACCTGGGCATATGTCCTGACCGGGAATTGAACCATGACCTTCTGGTTCCTAGGTCAACACTCAACTACTGAGCCACGCCAACTACTGAGCCACGCCAGCCGGGCTCTACTACTTCATTAAAGGTGAACATGCAACTCAAATGATAGCCCATGAGGCTTGCTGGGACCTCAGAGAAAAAGCTTCTCTCTCGTCCTTGCTGTGCAAGAACCTGGGAATAAAGAGCGCTGAGGGGACAGCCTGCTGCAGAACTGAGTCAACAGAGTGGAGAGAGTGAAAACCAACCCTGAGGGCTGGAGTCTCTGTGTCTAGTCATGTCTGAAGCAAAACTATACATGCTCCTCACCGTTGGATAAATACATTTCTTTTTAGCTTAACCCTGTTGGGTTGATTTTTCAGTCACTTACACCAAAATACACCAGGAGGAAACACACCATTCTCTCCAAACTAGGGTCACCTTCACCACAGTGCCTGCAGCACCGAGCATGTGCAGCCCAGGTTTGCTCACCCTTCGAACCCATCTCCACGCTGACGTCTCAGGTATGCTGACCAGATTCCCTGAGGTTTGTTGTCAAGCTGACCTGGAAGAGCAGTAGATGTTCCCATATGGAGTCAGGAGACCAAGGTTCTGGTCCTGACCTTGCTAGGAGCTCATTCTTGGACTGGAGCAAGTCACTGATTAGACCCGTGGTTCCCAAATGCCATTCCAGGTGGCCTGGACATAAAGTTTACCTGCAGGGCTTGTTCACAAGACAGATGTCAGGACTCCACTTCAGAGAACCTTATTTAGCAAATCTTGGGTGGAGTCAAGGAGGAAAGAAGATAACACGGGATCATACTGATTTTATTCATCTAAGGGCCCTTACTAGAGATTCTAGAGTTAATGTGTCACCTCTTGCAGCCAAAGTAACTCTAATAGTTTGCTCGTTTGGTTGACCAAAACTAGTACTCAACGTGATCTGTATATTGTCAATGAGGTTGGCATGCCAGCATTTCCTCGGTTAATCTGTCTAATGCCTAAGAATATAGGAACGTTGGAGAAGACTTACCACATGAAATTGCCTATACTCCCTAATCCCACCAAGTACATTCCCCAAGAGGGCTCAGAGGGTAGTTCCTCACCTAGGAGTTGAGATAAGCATTAGTGAAAGCAGCCTCAGTATCTCTGAACATTTTTCTGGCGGATGTCCTCCGTAGCAGGGGTCTAGTGGGAGAGGCACCTCCCAGATGGGTTCCCTGTATCACTGGGGATGATGGAGTCTTAGAGGAGTAGAGGCCCAGTGGCAGAGCTGTACTGCCAGAGTCCAGGCAGGGCAATGAAGTGACAATCAGAATGTTTTGACTTCCGGGGATCTTTGATCAGAGTGTCTCTAAGAATGAAACAGATGAGCAACTTATGAAATATTATGGAGGCATATTACCAGAAAACCTCCATGTCTTATGGCCAGAAGCCTATCTTGAATGATTGTCACAGGGGAGCATCTCAGGCTTTTGGGCTAATTTCCAGATCTAAGCCAGTTCACAGACCTGAAGTCTTGATGGAATAGGAGGCCAGATCCCTTAGGGGAGAACCTTGCAGCACTGCCATCACCATATACAGTACATCTTCCTCCAAGGAAGGGAGAAGGCAAAGTCTGGGCATTTTAGAAATTATTAGACATTGAGTTTGAATTGAAGCTACTATCTGGGAACCAAAGATTCAGCAAGTCCAAAGCTAAACTAATGACCTGTCTCCCATCCCTCCACAACTCCTGGACCAGCGCTGTCCTCATTTCAGGTGATCCTTCATCTCAGCATCCTTCCAATTGCTCAGGTCAAAACCTCGGAGTAATCTTGGATGCATCTCCTACCACATTCCACTTCTAGTCATTAGCAACATCTTTTGGCTCTAGCTTCAGAATACCTAAGATTTAGATCACTTCTACTCACTCCACCCTACCACCCTGGTCCCAACCATCATCATCTCTTGTCTGGATTACATCCCCAGCCCCCGGGAACAATTCAGCCTCCTAATAACTGTTCTTCTGAGATCCCATTCAGATACCCCAAGGTCTTCTGAAGTGGGGTAGGGGGCATCTTAGCAGCTCCTTCAACACATCTCTTTCTACTTTATTTGAAACTTATTTATTTTTATTTCTTGAAAACTGTATTCCCTTGTTCTCATTATGTAGAGAGTATTATCAGCAATAATAATAATAATAATAATAATAATAATAGCTAATGTATCAGATTCTATGTTCAACATTTTACATAGAATCTCTCATGTATTCCTGTAAGGTAGGTACTCTTCTTGCTCCTACTTTATAAGGGGGGAAGTTGAGGCCCAAAGAAGGTAAGCAACATGCCTGAGTTCTCACACGCTTGTAAATGGTGAAGCTGGGATTCAAACCCAAGCAATTGAACCCCTTGTGCTCTTGACCTCATGCCCTGAGCTGGGCTTTCAGGATTCTTCGCAATCCCGCTTATCAACATGCCGAATTCCCTCCACATGTATCTCTGCCTTTGCCAACCTCTAAACATTTCATGACTGGCTGTGTTTCTTTTTCTTTCCTCATACTGTTTCTTTTCCCTGGAGCTCTCCTCCTTCCTCCTACATTTCCTGTGTGTTCCATGGGCTTTGTTCATGTTTTTATATATCACTTTCATTGCTTTTATGCTCTATTTTGAAATTTAGACACCCTTTTTTACTTCCTTCTATCAAAATTTAGTCTACAAACAAGTACTAAGCACCCCACTTAATACTTCGTAATTTTTAATTGCCTTCAGGAGAGAAATGAGAATAAATCTTTGTGCCATCAAGGGCCAAGACCCCGAGTTGTCTGTTCCCCTTGGCCTCATGAGGTTCCAGCTTTAGTCAAAGAGGCCACCCTTGCCAGCCCTACTGATCTCCAAGGGATTGGTCATCAGGAGATGGGAGCCTACGACAAATCTTGTTTAGTGATACTGTGAGATCTGTGGCCAACCACACACACTTTAGAGACTCCCCTAACAAGACTGGGATTAGGTGAACTTGGCACTTGGAGGCACAGGCCACAGTGATCATTTTGTTCCCCAAATTACCCCACCCTGTCCTATCATGACTACAGGAAGCAAGTCTGTGGGACTGAGGGGAGGTAGAGACTCAGTTTGGGAAGTGCTTTGCCCAGCCAGGGACAATGCCAGTCTGATTGTGTTTGAGCAAGGTGTTCCAGGCCCCCCCACCAGAGGGCAGGCTTTATCCTTCAAGAAGCCTTCCTGATCCCGGTTATCTGCTGGCTCTCTTTCCTCAGCTCTAGTCGACAAGGGCCCACAACCTAGCTCTGTGGTTCCACCTGGTGACCACTCCCATGGTTATTTACCTCGACACTGGGTGCTTGGTAATACCAGTTAAACCCTTAAGAGCAGTACATCCTTTCATTTACTTGCCGGGGCTGACCAGCAGCCCCTGAGCGACAGATAAACAGATTGTTCTAACATGTATTTTTGTGAAAGAGACGGCTAAGGCATTACTTGGCTATTGTTGCCAAGTAGTTTTGTTTGTCTGCCTTCTTTGGCTTTTATTGTCATAATAGCTTGAACTAAAATCAACCTTTAGGTACAACCAGCAGGGTAAGCATTCTTGAGAAAGTATATGCTTTTACAAGGTCGGGTCTAAAAGACTAAACAGAGATTCTAGCAAAACACCGCAGGGGCTCAGACTTGATTGGAAAAGTCAAGGTAGGGGCTGCCGCCTTCAGCAAGGTCCCCTGAGAGGTCCCCGGCCTTTCAGAGAATCCTTCTTACAGACATTCCAGCCAAGTCCTGTGCTTCCCCACACATTTCTATTTTTTTCTTGTTAGTTTACGAAATATCTTCCGGTTCATTATTCTCATTTGGTTTGCAAAGCAACTTGGAAAGATAATTATGGCCATTTTTTAGAAGAGGTAACTGAGGCTCGCAGAGGTGAAGTGGCTCCACCAAAATCACATGGTAAGTTCCGCTGCTGCTGTCACTGACATCTGTTAAGTACTCGCCATGGGCCCAGGGTGATGCTAAGGGTTAATTTATTTAATTTTGCAGTAATTAAGACAGTGATGTATTTATACAGGGATAGACATAGGTGACTGGGACATATAGAGGTTATTAATTGTAAGGTTCAAATCTCCCATGTCCTTACTGAAGTTTTGTTTGCTTATTTGATCTATCAATTATGAGGAGAGGTGTGTCAAAATATCCCAGGGTGGCATGGCAGACTCGTCCATTTCTCTCTGGCGTTTTGAGGCTGTGTTATTTGATGCATACTAATCTAGACATGTTCTCTCTCTGGTGAACTGACCTTATCATGTATAGTGACCCTCTTTCTCTCCAATGATGCTTTTTGCTTTAACACAGCGATTTCATCCTCCTCCCCTCGCAGTGGCTCTTTTCCCAAACCTTGTCCATCTGTGTTCCTACAATTTAGATTGGTCTTTGTGAACAAAACATCACTGGATTTTATTCGATCTGACAACCTTTAGCTTTGAATTGGAGAATTTAGTCATTCCTTGAGATCAATACGTTTTTATTTATTTCTGTCATCACAATGTGCCTTATGTTTGCTGTACTTTTCTGCCCCTCTTTTAGAAACATTTAAGAAATATTTTTTATTGATTTCAGAGAGGAAGGGAGAGGGATAGAAACATCAATGATGATTGAGAATCATCAATTGGCTGCCTCTTGCACGCCCCCTACTGGGGTCCGAGCCCGAAATCCAGGCATGTGCCCTGACTGGGAATGGAACTGTGGTCTCCCGGTTCACAGGTCAACACTCAACCACTGAACACACGGGCCTGGCATTTTAAACATTTAAAACATTTATTTCTCTCCCCCACCCCTCATTCATTTGGAAGTTATAAGCTCTGTCTTCTAATGGTCACCTCA
This sequence comes from Myotis daubentonii, assembly GCF_963259705.1. NCBI lineage: Eukaryota > Metazoa > Chordata > Mammalia > Chiroptera > Vespertilionidae > Myotis > Myotis daubentonii. The sequence continues at coordinate 203,842,384 of NC_081842.1, forward strand.
GCAATTCTAACCTAATGATTAGTTTGTCTACTGAGTTTTCAATTTCAATTAGCCTATCTTTTCATTTCCAAATGCAAAAAGAAATTGTATTTGGTTCTTTTTCAAATTTACTAGTTCCCACATGTATTAAGTTTCTCTTCATTTCTTTAAACTTATTAAACAAGGTTATTTTATATTGTATGTCTGGTAATTCCTATATTTTTGAAGGCCTGTTTCCACCGTCTCTCAATTCTACTTGTTCTCCCTCATGGTGCCTTATTACCTGACTAGAGGCCTGGTGCATGGATTCGTGCACCAGTGGGGTCCCTTAGCCTGGCCTGCACCCTCTTGCAATGCGGGATCCCTCAGGGATCGGGCCAAAACTGGCAGTCCGACATCCCCCGAGGGATGCAGTAGTGCGTGAAGCAGCAGGTGACCCGGGAGGAGCCCGAGCCGCTCCACTCATCCTGGCCCCACTGTGCCTGCTGCTGCCACTGCTCGGTAAGCTTGCTGAGCAGCACTCCCACTGTGGGAGTGCACTGACCACCAGGGGGCAGCTCCTGCATTGAGTGTCTGCCCCCTGGTAGTCAGTGCATGTCGTAGCAACCAGTCGACTGGTCATCTGGTCGCTTTGGCTTTTATATATATATAGATATGTTTGGGTATTTTAAAAAATATGTTTTTATTGATTTGAGAGAGAGAGAGAGAAACCGAGAAAGAGAGGGAGAGAGAGAAACCATTGATCAGCTGTCCCCTACACTCCCCCTACTGGGGATTGAGCTTGAAACCCGGGCATGGGCCATGACTGGGAATTGAACCATGACCTCCTGTGTCAACCACTGAGCCACACTGACCAGGCAGAATTAATGAATTTTAGAGGTGGAAGGACTCTTGGAAATTATACTTAGTGCTGACAGTAATTAATTATATGAAAATCAAAGACATAAGTTTATGGAACCCTTTTGGTCCTATGTCCTTGAAAGAAATCCTGAAGTCAGAAGTTTCTCCTCTAAGGGCTGGGTCTAAGATAAAAGAAAGGCCCAAATAAACATGTAATTTAACCCCAAAGAATTTTTTTTCTCCATAGCCCTTTGTAGCCCACAGGTACCGCCATTCCTTTGGGAAGGACTAGAAGAACCAAGTGTTTCCCCCCATCCACTGGTACTAATATGATCAGAGGAGTTGAGGGCCCACCAGATCTCTTATAGCTTCAGGAAATCCTGTCTGCTAAACTGGAAGACACAGGGCCAAGTCAAACCTCTGGAGCAGACTGGTTAGTTTGTGGGCCAGCTGGAGAAGGACCAGAGCCCCTGCAAACACACGTAGCTGTGTTCTGACATGTAGACCTAGACAAGAATGGGTACTTTCCAGTAGACAACCAGTCCACTGCAGCCTACCTTGGGCTAATCTCTGATTTAGCTTCTGAATCCCTTTGGTGTTCATTCTTTACTTTTCAACATCTGCTCCATTTACCCCGTGCCCAAAGTTTTCATGCAATGGTTCCTTATGCAACTGTAATAGTGGTTGTTAAAATGGTGGAAATAGTGGTTCAAAGGTCTTTTGGACCTTTTCAAGAATCTGAGAAAAGCCCTAGCCAATTTGGCTCAGTGGATAGAGCATCTGTCTTCGTACTGAGGGGTCCCAGGTTCAATTCCGACCAAGGGCACGTGCCCAGGTTGTGGGTTCGATCCCCAGTAGGGGGCGTGCAGAAGGCAGCTGATCAATGATTCTCTTTCATCATTGATGTTTCTATCTCTCTCTCCCTCTCCCTTCCTCTCTGAAATCAATAAAAATATATTTAAAAAAGAGAATCTGAGAAAAGTTGTGAACTGGCTCCATGGAAAAATGCATAGGCATGTAAAACTTTGCTTACAATAATTCTAGTCTGTCCACTGATAATCCTGAATTACTTTGTTGAATTCTGGCTTAAGGAGCCTTGCCCTGGAGTAAAATACCTGGTAGTGATATAACACATTGCCTCCTCTTTCTGTTTCTCAGAGACACAGCTAAGTTCTAACATGAGGTAGGAGTCTGAGGGTAAAAATAGGGCCTTGAGTTTGGGCCTGGAGTAGGGTGCTGGTTGGTAGGAGGCAAGCAAATCTAAAAGACACTACACTATGACCTTTTCTACCTACTCCACAGTCTGACCAATGCTGTTTTGATTCCTGGTTTCACCTTAGAATCACTAACACTGAAAAATATTAATTCGAGGGCCCTACCTACTGAAATTCTCATTTAATTATTATGAGATGGACCCAGGGCATCTTAAAAAAAATTTAAATGGCTTTGTTGAAGTATAATTGATGTAAAGTAAAATGCATAAATTTAAGTGCATAGTTTGGTGAATTCTGATATATGTATGAAACCCACGAACATACTTATCATCCCCCAAAGTTCCCTCATGCTCCATGTTAGTCCATCCTCCTACCACCTATCCCCCTCCATCCCTAGGCAACCGCTGATCTGGTTTCTGTCATATTAATTACAGAATTTTATGTTAATGTAACCATACAGTATGTACTTTGGGGGGAGGGGGCTGGTTTCTTTTACAGTGTCATTAAAGATGCATTTATTAATAGTTTGCACCTTTTTATTGCCGAATAGTTATAAGGGAGCTTACGCAAACGTCACAGTCTGGGGAACACTCCCCATAAGACTGACCTTATTCTAGACATCAGAGGCTCCCAGGGTCTCCCTCTCTTGGGAGGAGCTAGCTACGCATCCAGGAGTTCCCATGACATGACCACTCTCAGGTTCAATAATTTGCTTAAACAACACATTGAACACACGGAAGTGCTACACAGAAGGTCCTTGAATAACGTCGTTTCATTATAACATTGATGAGGGGGAAAAAGAGCCACAGCTCATGCCTGGGGGACCACTGTCTGCATGGAGTTTGCATAGTCTCCCCACATCTGGTGAGTTTTTTCCTGGGGATCCCAAAGCTTTGCCTATGAGGTGAATGGGCGTGTCTACATCGTCCCTGTCGGAGTGAGTGTGTGTGGGACTGCACGCTGTGATGGAAGGGCATCTGCTCCAGGGTGGGTTCCACCTGGTGCCCTGAGCTGCCTGGAGAGGCTCTGGTCACCTGTGACCCTAAATTAGAATAAGTGGGTTGGAAAAGAATGCCCTTACTTGTTTTATTCATCTTTCTTAAATATATATGAGACTCTCATTTATTTCAATGTTTAATATTAGAAGTGTTTTGGGTCATTAACCAGAAATGTGCTGCAGGAACTTAACTCTTGTTCATACCAATTAGCCTGTGATAAAATTGGTTTTGTTATACATAGATTCCCTTATAGTCACCATATCCAAGAACCTTCAATGATACTGTTTTTACGATTACATTTTTATTATAGCAAAAGAATACAAATGAGAACCAGATCTTCTAGAATTGTAAGCAGAGGCAGACACACATAAGACATAGTCTGGGAGAGTTGCAAATGCAAAGCTTCTGTCATCCTCGAAGACCAATTAACCTTCTGAGTTGAAGTGTGAACCAGGGACATCTTGGTCCATGGGATGATGCTCAACCACTGAGCCACACCAGCTGGGTTCATCTTCTTCTTTTCTTTTAAACACCAATTAAAAAAAACACCACATATATATTTCTTTATTGGTTTCAGAGAGGAAGGGAGGAGAGATAGAAACATCAATGATGTGAGAGAATCACTGATCGGCTGCCTCCTGCACGCACCCCACTAGAGAATGAGCCCACAACCCAGGCATGTGCCATTGGCCGGAATCGAACCTGGGACCCTTCAGTCTGCAGGCTGACGCTCTATCCACTGAGCCAAGCTGGCTAGGGCTAAACATCAATTTTCTGTTCTACTCATTTATGCATTCACTGGTTGCCTATTATATGTGCCCTGACCAGGGATCGAACCCACAACCTTGGAACATTGGGACAACACTCCAACCAACTGAGCTACTCGGCCAGCGTACATCTTCATTTTTTTTCTGGGTGTAAAGTTCTAGATTAATTATTTTTTTCTCTAAGTATTTAAAAGATGTTGTTCCTGGCAAGAGAACCAAGATGGCAGTGTAAGTAAACACCTGTACTCACTGCCTCCCACAACCATATCAAAATTACAACTAAAATACAGAACAGACATCATTCAGAACCACTTGAAATCTGGCTGAATGGAAGACATTCTGAATTATTATCAATCATGTTTTCAGAAAATAGAAAAAGGAAAGAAAACTGGGCTAAGAAGATTGTTAGTTAAGAACTATACCTGTGCCCTAACCGGTTTGGCTCAGTGGATAGAGCATCGGCCTGCAGACTCAAGGGTCCCAGGTTCGATTCCGGTCAAGGGCATGTACCTTGGTTGTGGGCACATACCCAGTAGGGAGTGTGCAGGAGGCAGCTGACCAATGTTTCTCTCTCATCGATATTTCTAACTCTCTAACCCTCTCCCTTCCTCTCTGTAAAAAATCAATAAAAAAAAAAAAAAGAACTATACCTGTGTAGGGCTACAGGGCAGAGAGCCAGGCAGGACATTATAATAATACTAGAGGCCCGGTACCTGACACTTGTGCATTGTGGGGGTGGGGTCCCTCAGCCTGGCCTGCGCCCTTTCACAGTCTGGGAGCCCCTGGGGGGGCGGGGGGAGAGGTGTTCCGAGGAGTGGGCCTAAGCTGCAGTAGACATTCTTAGCACTGCCTTGGAGGCAGGCCCCTGTGCTCGCTAGCTATCAGCTCAGCTTGTGGCTGAGCCGTGCTCACTCTGTGGGCACTGACCACCAGGGGGCAGCACCTGCGTTGAGTGTCTGCCCCCCTGGTGGTCAGTGTGTGTCATAGTGACCAGTTATTCTGCTGTTCAGTCGATGTGCATATTACCCTTTTATTACATAGGAAATACATTTTTCAAATAATTGTGGAAAAATAGAAGCTAATTTAAATTAAAAACAAGCAGACCTACTATCTATCAGGGGTGTAAATTACCAGTAAAGGCAGCTCAGAGTCATTTCCTATGAGTCTTCCAAAGAGAATGAGAAGCAATCATTTAAGTGTGCCATGCATTTCTACATGCATCGTCTTATTTCATCTTCATAGTGCTGAATCAGGTATTATCTCTCTTTTAAAATATATTTTTTATTGATTTGAGAGAGGAAGAGAGAGAGATAAAAGCATCAATGATGAGAATCAGTGATTGGCTGCCTCCTGCATACCCCTACTGGGGATCAAGCCTGCAACCTGTGCATGTGCCCTGACTGGAATCAAATCCAGGACCTCTTGGTCCGTGGAATGACACTCAGTCCACTGAGCCACCACAACCGGGCCTTATCTCTCTTTTATACACGTGGGAACTATGAATTTGAGAGGTTAGGAAACCCATGAAAGTCACACAGTGAATAACAGAAAGGTAGTATCTGATTTCAAAGTCTGTGTCCTTTCCCTCTGCCTCTGAAACAACTGTCGAGGTCTTCAGCTCCAATGTGCATACATGTTTTTTTTAAAATAAAGTTTTACTGAAGTATACATACCTGCAGGAAAATATATAAATTGTTAGTGCAGCTTGATGAATTTTTACAATATAAATATACCTGTCTAACCAGCCCCCAGATTAAAAAACAAACAAGCCTGACAGGTGTGGCTCAGTGGTAGAGTGTTGACTTATGAACCACAAGGTCATGGTTCAATTCCCAGTCAGGGCACATGCCTGGATTGCGGGCTCGATCCCCAGTGTGGGGCGTGCAGGAGGCAGCCGATCAATGGTTCCCTCTCTCATCATTAATGTTTCTCTCTCTCCCCCTTTCCCTTCCTCTTTGAAATCAATCAATACACACACACACACACACATATTAAAAAAAGAAGAAGAAGCTGCAAGACTTACTCTCTGGCACATTTAAGAGCTTGCTCCTCAGCATATGTCCAGTTTGGCTCAAATAAACTCATAAAAATTTTACAGGTTTGACGTTTCTCACATTGACATATATATTATCTCTGACTCTTACAAAAGCCCCAAAATGTAAATATCTCCATTTTACAGGTAGGGGAACTAAGGCTCAGAATCAAGTGACTTGTCCAATACCACACATTAATTATGTAGGTGTCTGAAAAAGCTAGTATTCAATATGAGATTTGCTACAACAAAACGTGCTATTGCTACTAAGCATGATGCCTTTGGCAATAGCAAGTTGCCTAACGTCTGTCCAGGACAAGCTAAGCTCGAAATACTAGGGCTGAACAGGAAATGAAATTGTGAAGTCAAACAAAAGCCCAGGCATCTTTTAAAAAAAACCACACACGCGAGAAAAAGCACACGATTCCCTTCTAACCAATGAAAACTCATTGCAAAAGGGAAAGTACTGCCTTTAAAAGACGCACTTTGCTCTCGAGAGGTGTGGCCGGTAGGCTTCCTCAAGTCGGAGTTATTATCTAACCACAAACCAACTGTCTATCATTACACTGCACTTTAGCAGACACCTATGATTGGCCAACAGAGAGCAGCATTTGAATTTAAAGACCCAAATAACTACAGGTTATTACTTCAGTGAGAAAGGTAAAGCTTTGTTGTTAGAGGAAACTTCAACGGGGGTCAGAGATTAGGCACTAAAGCCCCGTAGTAGGGTAAAACTATTACCTCGTAACTGGTGTTATTACTAACACATTCTTCATCAAATCAGCCCTTATTTTAAGTAAAACCTATTGAAAAGATATGCAAAACCTTGTGAAGTCATTTTGTAAACCGCAAAGGATTACAAAAAGGCTAGTAATACAAATATTTATAGTTTAAGAGTCAATTTAAAATATTAATCTTTAAATAGAAAGCAAAATTTGCTTGTCTATACCAGGAAAGAGTGGCAGAGTCAGAAGCAGCCACAATTCCTGATGCCTTCTTTCCTACTTATCACTAATCACATGTAAAGTTAATGTTCCTGTCTCCCATTTTCCCTGTGCTGTTCCATTGGACACCAAGTGCACTGTATCCTCAGTACTTTGCTTATTCTGGACAAGATATACATAATAAAACCTATAAAGGAAAGAAAAAAGTAGACCAGATGACTTTATGGAAATGAAACCATGGTCTCAAGTTATAGACAGAAAAACTGCATTTTCTTTCCTTCATTGTGAGTCTGGAATGCATCCTTAGCTTAATAAAATAGAAAGATAAATGAAAAAAAATTTTTTTCAGCCCCACCAAGTGGATCAGATGAAACCTGAGCATCAGGTTTCAGCCCCAGTTAGGTAGTATACAGAAGGCAACCGATTGATGTTTCTCTCTCTCTCCCTTCCTCTCTCTAAGCATGTCCTTGGGTGAGGATTAAAAAATATATAGCCCTGCTGGTTTGGCTCAGTGGGTAGAGTGCCGGCCTGCGGACTGAAGGGTCCTGGGTTTAATTCTGGACAAGGGCACATGCCTGGTTGCAGGCTTGATCCCCAGTAGGGGATCAATAATTCTCTCTAATCATTGATGTTTCTCTCTCTCTCTATCTTTCCCTTCCTCTCTGAAATCAATAAAAAAATTTAAAAAAATATATATATACACACATAATATACATATATATACAAGTTCTTCTGACAAATTCTGCAAAATAGAAAGCACTAAAATTTTAGGTAAGTTGAAATGCTGAAAAGAACTTTTATAACTCAATCATATTTCCTTCAGCAATAGCTTCTATTATAGAAAGTTTAATTAATAGGTAAGGCTGAAAATGACATCATTTCAAATTTTATACCCTGTATTACATTCATTAAGTAAAGCACTATGGAACTACTTAGCCACCAAACCAGTAATGTAGAATATTCAGGGTTGTTTTGTTGAAACTCACTTTATTTAAAAAAAAAAAAAGTCATGAACAATAAATTACAATCATTTCCCCCCCTTTTATAAATTCTTCATAAAATATATTTGACAATTTTAAAAGAAAATTTCAAAAGTTGCTTTCATTTTTGAAGTGCTGATGACTTATTTTTTGACCATTTTGTCATGCTGGTGAATTATTTTGTAGCTGCTACAATAGTTTGATAAACATTTTACAGTTAAAAACAACAACAAAGAGGAAAAAACAGACCAGCAGAAAAACTATTCAGTGTGCTATTTATCTGACACTTAACACTTACTTCATCATAATGACAAAGTTTCCCTTAGCACCAAAAAATCTACAGGAACCCCATCTTTCTAAGTGACAACTAGTGCAAAATAACATTCTAGGAACTAACTGTACAACTCCATATTTTAACTGGTCACAGCTGCCTACAAGCTTATTTTAAATATTTGGTCTTTTTTCAATTAAGACAGATTTCATAAAACACTATAAAATCATGGCAAGAGACTCTATGAAGAATAATTGTTTATTGAGTACCTATTATGGGCAAGGCACTGTGCACAAATCCTTTCTTTCATTTTTCCTATAGCAAATATCCAAGAATTTTCAAGTATTGCTAATCTCTTGTATTTCTTACTCCAGGCTGGAAAAGACCTATGGCTATACACCATTTTAAAATTGTCATTTTATCAACTGATCTTTAGTGCTGAGCACACAGTAGGTACTTAATAAATACCTCCTGATTGAAAGAATAATGACAAAGAATTTACTGTCATTTTGCTTGGTATCTAAGGCTATTTTAGGATACAAAGACTTGAGAAAATTCCAGAAGAAACTTCCTGACCACCTCACACCCTTACCACCAATGAAAGAAAAGAATTTTACCTCACAGGTTAAATCTTTCGAAATAAATTATAATCATTAACTTTTTAAATGAAGCAGGACCAAAAACTTTGTACTTAGGAAAGGATGGCTCCAAGCACATAGATATTTGAAGAGCTTACCATCACCTGAATTGTCATGAATCTCTGTCATGTTATTGACAGACATTACAATGCTGCTCTTTACTTCCAGTAACTCAATCCCCTTGGCCAGATCTGTGTTATACTAATTTGATGATCTAGACTCGAGGGTCAATTATCATGAGGTGCCAATGTATTGTTCCACCTCTTATCGTCAAAGCGATGTTAAAATGATTTTTTGTCTTCATTTTAAAAGACTTTATTTCAATAAAACCTTTTAGTCCAAGTTTTAAACTTCTGGATCAAGTAACACACATAGTTCAGAAAGTTTATACACTCTAATTTCTTTGTGCTTTTTTACCTTTTATAGTCCCCTGAACAAATTTTAAATAAGAAAAAAAATTGATAGCAATATTCCAAAAGTTGTGTAAGTTCGAAAGGAACATCTGAAGAGATTATGCAAACTATCAATTATTTCAATATTCTAACTTTTAAAAATACTTTTGACCAAAGGTTCTAGTGCTTTATAAACATCAACCTAGATACGGTCTTAAGGTCTCTAACCTTGAAGGCTAATGTTCTGTTTTAGGAAAATTTTCTTTCCTTAGATATTAACTATCTGCTTTTACAGAAAAACTGGAGACAACCATGTAGAGTTAAAATCAAATTGACTTCAAGAGGAATAATGGTCTACTGGTTTTTGACATAGACCATACCAATGATTGTATAAAATCTATAACTTTTCTACTTGAAAGATATAGTTGATGTCACAATATATTATCCATTTGCCAAACTATATAGGTATCATCTCCGTTAGAAAAAGGTGATCAACATTTAATACAACTATATTACTACCATTACTGTGTCAAATTAGAAGAGAAAACAGCATTAGTACAAAATGAAAGGAATTCCAGTGATGAAACAAGAGACGATTCAAGGTAGGTAATGTGAGGATAGAGCTCATTTGGTTTCTTCAATTTTATGCTGAGGCTTAGACAAATTCTTGAAATAAAAAAAGTAATATATCAAGTACTATAGTACATATATATAGCAATGATTTCAGAAATAGAAGAATCCTGTGTTCAGATTGCAGATGCTCAAGTGCAAACATGTCCCAATGCAGTGGTTTGATTAATTGAATGCTTGGTTACCTAACGAAGGTATGACTGAATCAATATCCTTGCCAACCTGCTACCACACAACTGCATGGCTAGTTCTACTCCTGCAGTTATAGGGCACTGGAGAGCTCAAACATATTCGGCAGCTTTGATCACTTAGTTTCATTTATGTTTAATCAGATTTTAGGCCCTCCAAAATGATGCCTTTAAAAAAACTGTATAATTATAAAAATAAAGAACTTAGTATGATTTCATTAGAGGGAGGGATAGGGTAGGAAGATGAAGATTCTTTTATTTTTCATCACTGATTTCACCAGCAAATCTCAAAAACCCAAACCTACATCAAATAATTTAAACAGAAGTGGCATTTTCTTCATATGGAATGCAAAATGCACACATTCACATACTTACATATACATAAATATATACATATATGCTTCCTTTACAAAGCTTCAAAGGTTGCATTACCAGCACGCAAACCTCTTCTTCCATGGAAATTGCTAATACTGACAAGGAATGTCTAAAATACTTAGAGACATATTTCCAGAAAACTGGATTCTCTTTTCTTCTTGGCTCTTAAGAGAATTTTCCTGCCAAACTTCTACCAATGATCATTAAAAAAAAAAAAATTTACACCCACATTGGTAATACATTTAAAACATACGACAAAGTGGCCAGCTCAGACTTAAGAAAAATGAGGAAAAAAACATCCCACAATAAATTCTAAACCCTTAGAAGGTGAGGTTCAGCTTTTTATATTCTTTTTCAGCCACATTATGTTGCATTACTGTGAAAACAGAAGCAGCATATCATCCAAGATATTTGCAAATAATGTATGTGTCACGTTTCCCAGCTGCTATCTTTAAATGCAATTTGTACTAATCTGAGTTCTAGTTCAAAAGCATCTGGACGATCCTGAGGGTTTGCAGCCAGCATTTCCTTAATCAGCTGTTTCATTCGCCCATTCATAGACTTTTTCTTCACAGGAATAAGAAGTTCCATTTTGGGATTTTCCAGAAGTGCCTCCCCAACAGGCACAATCTCAGTTCCTTGTTTCACATAACTCCCCAAGAGTTCCTTCTTTGTCTCTGTGTCTATGAATGTGATCCTTTCCAGCATCGCCCAGATGATAATTCCCAGAGCAAAGATGTCAGCCTTTGCTGTGTAATGTCCCTCCCATACTTCAGGAGCCATGTAGAAATCTGTTCCACAGGCTGTGGAAAGGAAACACTTGTTTACACTGACAGGTTCTTCTGGGTTCTGCCCAGAGGCTGAACACACTTTACTTAGACCAAAATCAGCCACTTTCAGTGTGGGTTCCAAGTCACTGGTATCCAACCTGCTTTGAGAAATCAAGATGTTATCAGGTTTAAGATCTCGATGGATGATCTGGTTTTTATGCAAGAAAGCCAGGGCACTGCTCAGCTGAAGCATGAAGCTGGTGTTAGTTTTACGATTGGGTTTCCTGGACAACAGATACTCATTCATATCTCCTCCATCACAAAAATCCATTACAAACCACAAGTAATAGGCGCTTCTGGGATCAAAGGCAATTTCTCCTTTTAATGAAGTCTCTACGAGCTATAAGAAGGAAAAGAAAACAGTTTATAATCATCTGCATAGTTTATATAATTCAGCTATAAAAAGAGTAACCGGTTAAGTTAGTCTCCAATTTTATGTGGATATTCTGTAAATATTTTATTTGGTCAGTGTTTTCATATGTGCATGTTATTTTAAACTTCAGTACTTGAAACTGTCACTTTGTCCCTAATGAGTACACACCAAATCTTCAAGTCAAGAGCTAAAAACTTATTTACAAATAGCTTTATTTTAAAAAGTGTCTAACTGCATGTGTCAATGGAGTTGAACTCTACCCACTTAGCTAATAGCTTCATGAAAAGATTGATGTTTAGCAGTTAGATCCTGGGAGATTGCCAGCTGGCATATAAACATCAATTAGGAAATGATATTAAATGAAACTGCCTGAAATACTCTTCTTCCTCATTGCACACAGACTATCAACATCATCTAAAAAATCGAAAAAAAAAATGATCAAGGAACAACTTGTTATTACAGAAATAAAGGGCTCCTGTAGTCACTGATGAAAAAAGACTGACATTATTCTATACACTTCTACAACCAGAATGCAAATGTTGGCTCTTTGTATCACAGGATGGTTTCTAAAAATCCAATTTATAAAAATTATATTTGCATTTTGATATAAAAATTCAAATTGGAGTTTGTATATTTCTTTGATACAAGCTGAAAATTTGGAATAAATCACTGTTTCATTTGTTATTATCTAATTATAATTCTCCTATTATCTGAAATTCAAGAGTATTAATTATTTTACTGAACATGAACTACCATTTTAAAATACAGGTATATAGCCCTGGCTGGCGTGGCTCAGTGGTTGAGCATCGACCTATGAACCATGAGGTCCTGGGTTTGATTCCCAGTCAGGGCACATGGCCGGGTTGTGGGCTGGATCCCCAGTGTGGGGCATGCAGAAGGCAGCCAATCCATGATACTCTCTCATCATTGATGTTTCTATCTCCTTCTCCCTCTCCCTTCCTCTCTGAAATTAATAAAAAAATATTTAAAAAATAAATAAAATACAGGCATATAGTGCTTTGAAAACATATATCCTATGGTGTCCTCTTTAGAACCATGGGTTTAAAAGAAACTCAGTAGGGAAGCCGAAGCGTTGTTGAAGAGTGAGTAAACTGCTAACTTCACATTCAAATCTACAGGTACTTCCTCTTATCACTTTGGCGGGCAGAAGCAAAGAACAATTCTCCGTGCCATTTCCCCCCATGGCAAACAACAGTAATTGCAAAGGTCTGCTAATGTCCTTTTGGCCTGTATTTTCTTTGTTGCAAGTGTTTGCCAGTGAAGACAGAAAATGAAAGACTATACCATAGTTATTTACCAGGTGCACTATTACTAAATATGCTGAGAGTAAAGACCAATACCATCACTCTTACTTCACTCTCTTTTTCTGCCTTTACTCTCAAAAGCAAACTTCCTAAACAGTTTAAGTAATGCGAAGTCCCAGCATTCAAAGAATGGTTTAGAGCAGTGGTTCTCAACCTTCCTAATGCCTCGACCGTTTAATACAGTTCCTCATGTTGTGGTGACCCCCCCAATTTCATTGTTACAAATTGAACATAATTAAAGCATAGTGATTAATCACAAAAACAATATGTAATTACATATGTGTTTTCCGATGGTCTTAGGCGACCCCTGTGAAAGGGTCGTTTGACCCCCCAAAGGGGTCGCGACCCATAGGTTGAGAACCGCTGGTTTAGAGTAAGGCCAGATAGTAAATACATATTTTAGGCTTACAAGCCACATAAGCTCTCTCTGTTCCATGTTGTCCTTTCATTTTTTTTTAAATTCTTAAAAAATGTAAAAACTATTTTTAACATTTAGGCCATACAAAAACTGGTCTAGGGCTATAGTTTGAGAGCTATAAAAACTGATTGAGAGCTATAACAATACAGAGCCCAATTTGCTTATTTTTATGTGTAGAGGATGTTAGTCATTGGCTCTCTTGCCTAAAATCCTTCAATAGCTTTCCTGTTCTCTTAGGACATAGTCTAGTAGGCTCTTTAATAAGGGCTAAGGGCTCCTGTGTGCTCTGACCCCTGCTGAGCTTTCTAGCCTCATCTAAAATAACTCATCCTCCCCTAACTGGTTTGCTCAGTGGTTAGAGTGTTGGCCTGCAGGCTCAAGGGTCCCAGGTTCGATTCTGGTCAAGGGCATGTACCTTGGTTACGGGCACATCCCCAGTTGGGGGTTTGCAGGAGGCAGCTGATCGATGTTTCTCTCTCACGGACGTTTCTAACTCTCTATCCCTCTCCCTTCCTCTCTGTAAAAAAATCAATAAAATATTTAAAAAAATAAAATAAAATAACTCATCCTAGCCCAGTTGGTGTGACTCAGTGGTTGAGCGTTGATCCAGGAACCAATATTCCTGGTCAGGCTGGGTTGCGGGCTCGATTTCCAATGTAGGGCATGCAGGGGGCAGCCGATCAATGCTTCTCTCTCATCATTGATGTTTCTATCTCTCTCTTCCTCTCCCTTCCTCTCTGAAATCAACAGAAATATATTTTAAAAAAATAACTCTTTCTTTACACTAAAGTCTTACTATCTTCTTTCAGTTCTTAGAATGTGTCATACTTTTTGCTCCAATAGATTTGTATGCGTAGTTCTTTCTGCCTAGGAAGTTTTCTTACTCACCTGGCTAATGCCTCTTCACCCTACAAGTTTAGTTAAAGCAGTTAGTACTTACTGAACCCCAGGATGTCAGTTTCCCTATTATATGTTCCTATGCCATCCTGTACTTCTCACTCATGACACTTATCACAAGTAGGCAGAGTGGCCACTAAGTTCTTATGCATGAGATTGTGTCCTCTGTTAGTTACTTGTTTTACATTTTCTTCTAGGTGAGGTGTTTAGATATCAGGAACTGATTTTTTATTTTTTAAATCCTCACCCAAAGATATTTTTCCTTTCTTTTTTTCTTTTTTAAAATATATTTTATTGATTTTTTTACAGAGAGGAAGGGAGAGGGATAGAGAGTTAGAAACATCGATGAGAGAGAAACATCGATGAGAGAGAAACATCGATCAGCCACCTTCTGCACACTCCCTACTGGGGATGTGCCCGCAACCAAGGTACATGCCCTTGACGGGAATCAAACCTGGGACCCTTGAGTCTGCAGGCCGACACTCTATCCACTGAGTCAAACCAGCTAGGGCCAAAGATTTTTTCATTGATCTTTAGAGAAAGAGAGGTAGGGGGAGGGAGGGAAAGAGAGAGAGAGGAACATTGATGGGAGAGACACACACCGACTATTTGCCTCCCACAGTCGCTCCAACCAACCAGGGCTGGTTATCGAACCTGCAACTGAGGTATGTGCCCTTGACTGGGACTCAAACCTGCAACCCTTCTGTCCTCTGGCGGATGCTCTAACCACTGAGCAACCGGCCAGGTCGGGAACTGATTTAATGATTCCAACAGACAACAAAGAAGCTATCTGGAAAAACAAGGAGAAAAAGAAAAGATTTGTATAGAGACTCTGTGGCCACTCTTTAGATTTAATTATCTTTACCAGATATAAATATTGGGTGTCTTTACTAGATATAAATTTAGATAAACTAAATGTGTTGATGAATATCTGGTTAACTAAACAAATCTATAGAAAAGACAATTTTAGTAGGGCTACCTAGCATTGAGTACTCCTATATGTTAAGAACTGTATCTGCATCACTTCTAATTTTGACAACTTCCATGGAAGGTAGAAATTATTATTCCTATTTTATATACAAGAGGTAGATGCTGGGAAAAGTTAAATTATTTATTCCAGGTTATACACCTGGCAAAAAGTGCCACAAGTAAAACACAAGTCTATCAAGCTTTAAAAGAGGAAGGAAAGAGATTACTAAACAAAAAGGTGTTTTAGATTTAAAAAAAAAAAATCATCACTGCCCTGGCCAGGGTGGCTCAGTTGGTTGGAACATTGTCCCATACACCAAAAGGTGGTGAGTTCAATTCTTGGTCAGGGCACATACCCAGGTTTTGAGTTCGATCCCCATCACCATGTTTCTCTCTCACATTGATCTCTCTCTCTCTCTCTCTCTCTCTCTCTCTCTCTCTGTCTCTCTCTCTGTCTCTCTCTCTCTCCCTCCATCCTTTCCTCTAAGATCAATTTTTTAAAAAAATCACTGAATGAAGTCTGGAAGTACTTATATCATAGAGCCTTGAAAGACCAGCTAATACCTAGTTACTATAAAGCTTGCTTGATCTGGACTCAAGGATACCATCAGCACTGCTATGTGTTTAAATGTCTTGGTCTCCAAAATTCAATGGAAGGTTCTATACACTTTTAAGAGCAAATTCGGTGGTAAGAATGTTTCTGATATTTTCTATGAGTATAACTTACAAAATAAGCACTTTGAGAAAAGTAAACAATAAATCAAATAGAGGCAAAATAGTTGTGTTTTATATTCAGCCTTAGAAAACTTCAGGGCATAGCATGGTAAACTGCAACGTATATTAGATTCTCAAGATTGATATTTGCTCACCATACAGTAGAACTAATTACACATACAGGTATTGTTTGCTTTCTTTGTTGTTTCTAATCCATAAGCCTTTGCTGTTTTAAAAACAGACTTTAGCCTAATGGTAAATTCTGAATTCAGATACAAATGGAAAATTGTTTCCCTTTCCAAGAATGACTGGACTTAAGACATTTTGTTCTGGCCTTTAACTAGCTATGTCTTAAGAATCTTTTCTCTTCCGTGAGTATAGAGCTACTAGAGATTTTGGTCGATGGCAGAAGCCAACCTAAAAAAAACACTAACGTTTTCTGTTTTCCCGTTAATGCTTTTCCCAGGTCTACAAAAGAATAACATGGAGGCAAAAGAATAATTTGGAGGTTAAGAGAGCACAATTTTTAGGTTCCAATTCTGCTAAACGCTAGCTATGTGACTTTGTATGTAACCTAAACCTCAGTTTCTTCATTTGTATGTAGATAATAATAGTACTTTTCTCATAGTATTGTTCTGAACAACTGCCTTTAAAGCACTTAGCACACAGCATGGAACTAAGTAGGAACCCAAATAAGTTAGCTTAGCACTGTTAATAACATTCAGGTGCTAAGCCACATACTTCATGAGAATTAAGTGGAACTGGTTAAAAAACTATGTAATTGTCTAAAACAGCAAAGGCTTATGTTCAAAACAGTGTCCTATGGGTGCTGCTACTGATTGTGGAGATTTTCTCTTTCTTTTGTCTTCAGTTTTTAAAAAATTGATTTCAAATAAGTAAACTTATTAGGGTCTAGTCTTGATCACTTCTCTAGCTCCTATATTGCCCCATTCCTATGCAGACTGGCAAATATCATGGCATAACAGGTGGCTTATATTATTTTTAGGTATTTGCATCACGGTTTAAATAACACCTTGTTTTAAAGCAAACATCTATTCAATTTTTGGCAGACCCCTATCTACGCCTCTATGAACACCTGCATTTAAAAGTAGTTCATCTGATTCTTTCATTCCTCTTTTTGCTTAACAATGCCACATTCAAATCATTTCTATTTCCCGTTCAACCACACATACCTGTAAATAAAGGGAAGAATTAGAGCCATGGGACATCTTTTGCACCATCCCATCTTTTTGTAGGATGCATTCCTCCAAGTGAATCACATTTGGATGTTGGCTCTTGATACTGCTTAGGGCCCAGAACTCACGCAGGGCTAGTTCAACATTCTCAGGAGCATGGCATCGAATTTTCTTCACTGCCACGCGTGCAGAGGTCTTTCTGATGACTGCTTCATACACAACACCGTAACTACCTCGGCCTACCTCCCGTATTAGATCGTACTTTGGCTGGCTACTCACCATCTTCAAGGTCAAGGCTTCTGGAAAAATCAACAAAATGCTTTATTGAAATTAAGCATGCCTACTGGCTTGTATTGCTTCTTATGTACGATTTAGGTATCATTTCTCTGTTTGCAATGCTTGAAAGGTATTTTCTATACCTTGGGCAAATCTAAACATTTTAATCATAACAGTAAAACAGCTAACATTAATGTAGTACTTACCATCTATTAGGAACTGTTTCAAGCAATTTTTAATACAGGTTGGGGCAAAAGTAGGTTTATAGTTGTGACTACGCACAAGTTTATTCCTTTTTTAATATATAATTTTATTGATTTTAGAGAGAGAGGGAAAGAGAGAGATAGAAACATCAATGATGAGAATCATTGATTGGCTGCCTCCTGCAAGTCCCCTACTGGGGATCTAGCCCACAACTGGAGCACACGCCCTTGACTGGAACCGAACCCGGGACCCTTCAGTCCAGGAGCTGGCGCTCTATCCACTGAGCCAAACAGGCCAGGGCAGAAGTTTATTCTTGTATTATTATTATTTATTAATTATTGTATTATTTTCTGTATGAACAACTGTAAACCTACTTTTGCCCTTCTTTGTATTCTGGATATCAGCCCTTTGAAACATAGATGTGTTAACGCACTGAATCCTCATAATAATGCTATGAAGTAGATACGACTATTGTCGTTTTATAGGTGAGAAAAGGGAAGCATGGAGAGTTTAAGCAACATGCCCAAAGTTGGCTAGTAACTGGTGGGCCTGCGATTTGAAACCAGGCCACCTGGCTCTGACATCCGCAGTTTTAACCACTGCACCATACTGCCTCTTACAAAAACCGCTCCAATAGTCACTGTTAAAAATAAACCAAAACATTCAGCATTCTTACTGATCACGAAAAAAAAAAATGCCAGCTTCTCTTTAGAGCTGACACACACACACACACACACATAAAAGGTCACAAAACAGCAAACACCCCTCACAGTGAGAAATGCACACACCTGGCTTACGCTTCGGGACTGAAAGTGAGCCAGAGCACATTTAGAAATGAAAACGTGTCCTTGTGTAAGTCAAAATGTATATGTTCCTATTTTAACTTTATGTTACTTCCTTATTTCCTGCAAACTAAATGAAAATAAAGTCTGTGGAGGAAAAAAACACACACAACACGTTCCTTACAGTGGTTCTCAACCTTCCTGATGCCGCGACCCTTTCATACCGTTCCTCATGTGGTGGTGACCCCCAACCATGAAATTATTTTCGTGGCTACTTCGTAACTGTCATGTTGCTACTGTTACGAGTCGTCATGTAAATGTCTGATATGCAGGGTGTTATTTTCATTGTTCGCGACCCACAGGTTGAGAACCGCGGCAAGTCAAGGAAGCTACTTAGAATATGATTCCCTTTCTGCTGTCGAACAATAGTTATTTAGCTCTAGGTCATTTCTGCCAACAAACACTGTCCTACACGTCAAGGGGCTCTCTTTGTTCGGGGGAACAAAAAGCCACCGGTCCTGAGGCTGACGGATTGGGAACAGCTACTTTAAGTCCACGGGACGATGGCATCGAGAAAACGAAAGCTTCCGAGATTGCTCCAGTCCCGCGTCCTCGGGTGGACGCCCACCCTGCAAAGCCCGGCGTGTGTCCCAGCGTCCGGTTTCCCGGCCCAGAGCGCTCTGCCCGGGCCGCACAGCAGACTTTCCCCTCGGCTTCCCACGGCCGCCCGGCGCTGCCCACCTCCCAACGGCCGCGTCTGTGGAACCGTCCCGTCTCCCCGGACGAAGGAGCACCTCAGGGCGGGGAGGGCGGGTGCGCACGAAACCCTCGCGCTCCGAGCAAAACACAGCCGGGCGATGCACCCCGTGCTCACCTGCGGGACTGAGGCGGGCACCCGGGCCCGCCCTGCTCACCCGGCGCCCGGACGCGGGCCGGCCCGGCCGTCCACCTGCTGGTGCCCGGGGAGGGCCGGTCCCGGGCAGAGGTGTAGCCGGACGCGGCAGCGGCGGGCCCAGCTCATTGGCCAAGTCTCAGGCCCACCCCCTCCCCAGGCGCGTCCGGACCAAACCCGGAGGGAATGCTCCCGAGGCCCCGCACCCGCAGGGGCCCGTCCTGCGGCGGCGCCAACCCCCGGGGGCTGGCGGCTGAGGCCGGGGGCCCGGGGCAGAGGCCACAGGCGTCAGAGGAGGCCGGGGGCCTGAGGTGTGCGGGCCGGAGGCCGGAGGGGCGCGAGGCCCTCCCCAGGAGGACTCCGCTGACAGGGCTGTGACAGGCCCCCCGGAGGGGCGGGCACCTGCGGGGCCCCGGGCTCTGCAGCAGGGCCTCTCCGCCGGGCTGGCGGGCCGGATTTACCTCAGGGCCGCCGCCGCCGCTTCTCCCTCTCACGGGCTCTGCAGGCCGCCATTATCGGGCAGCTCGCGCCTCCGCCGCCGCGGCCTCCCGTCAGAGGCCGGCGCGCGCCCCCGTGCTGCGCGGACTCACACCCCGACGCCGCGGGCCCCGCCCCCTCCGGCTTGCCGTAGCGCGAGCCGGACGCAGCGGGGTCCCCATTGGGCGCGCGCCCCGCGCTCCCGGCCACCTCCGCGCTCCCCGCTCCCCTTGCTTCCAGGAGCCGGGAGCCGGGAAGGTGTGCGCGCTCCGGCACGCACCACTCCGGTCCCTCCACGCAGGGGAGGCCGGGCCCGGGAGCGAGGAGGCCACCCCACGCTGGGGACTCGGTCGCGCTGCGGCCGCAGCGGGCGAGCACGGCCCGGGCCCCGGGCTGGTCCTCAGAAGCGGGTCTGGGCGCGGGGCGCACGCGCTCGGCGCGGCCACCCCTCTCCCTTTCGCCCCCCTGCCGACCTACCCAGCGGCGGGCAGGTGTGCGAGGGTCGCTGGGGTCGGACGCCCGGTGCATCTTCCTTGGCGCGGGCCGAGGGTGCGTGCGGGAAGCGGAGCGCCTCGGCGGGCCCGCGTGGAGGCGCGGCCCGAGCTGGGAGGCCTGGCGTCGGCCCCGCCGTGAGGGAGGCGGCCCCTTTTGTCAGAGTCTCCGAGCCATGTCTGCAGGCGGTGCAGTTGCCGAGGCGGCCGCGGCGCCGGGCTGGGTGCGCTCATCTGGGAAGACGCATCCCCTGCCCCGCCGGCGCGGTGGTATCTCCCTTAAAGCAGCCGGCGCCTCATTGTTCCGGGACCGCGGCCGCCGGGAGTCGGGGCGCCCGCACCTGGCCGCTGCCACCCGCGCGTGTCCTGCTTGACGGCCGCACCCGCGGGCTCGTGGAGAGTCCAGACCAAGCGGGCGCGGGGCGGGAGGCGGCGGGGCCGGGATTCGCGGAGAACGCAGCGGCGCCCTCGGGCCGGCGGTCAGCTCTCAGCGCGCGCTCGCCTGGCCAGCGCGGGGCTGTCAGTTCCTCGGGGACCAGAACCGTCCGTCCTTCAGTCAGTTACCCAGATGAGTGAGCGTCGCCGAAGCGTCCATTCCTTCTGCACCTATTGTGCACCTCCTGTTTGTCAGTAGGCGGTCGGTCCTCCTCCCAGTGCGGTGTGAGGCACGATGTGCAAAGGATCCGCAGCCGCCGCCGCCTTCAAGGATCAATCAATTACCCATTTTATTTTCTGTCCTCCATTTATCGACCTTCTCTAGAGCCCGGAACTGACTTTAGAGAAGGTCTAAATTATCTCCCCTAATCCTAACCAACCCCACAGGCTTTATTATTAACGCGATTTTTACAAAAACGAGGAGACAGGCCTCCGACTTATTTGATCTGAAGGTGTCTGTTTCTTGGAGGGAGGGTGCCTGCTTTGAATACTCACACCCCTAGTGTGACACCTCCCTTCCCTCCATCCCGCCCCCCCAAAAAAACTTCTGTAATCTGTGCCAGGCTTTTGTCCTGAGTGCCATGCACCAGTCTTCACCTTTCTATTGGGACTACTGAGGTCGGCCGAGGCTTGGTTTCTGCTCTTCTTGAAAGTAGAGGGAAATAAGGAAGGCTCTGTGGACAGCTAGCTACCTGTATCGATAATTGATCTGAATCCGGGGATGGATATCTCTAGGCCAGAGGACGCATCTTTTGTTTGTCTCAGTCATTAACTATAGGAACCCCTCCTTTCAAGCTGGCGGCAGAACAGACTTGAAATCCACCCCCCTCAATCCCCAAAGCACAGCTGAGTCTAGTCTGTGAGGTGGATTCAGGACAGTGGAGCTTAAACTTAAACAATTTAGGGTGTCCTCTTTAGGAAAAAGATTACAAATTGGTCCTGTAAACATTGCTGGGGCCTTGGAAACGGTTTCATTTTTTTAATAAATATATATATTTTTATTGATCTCAGAGAGAGGGAGAGAGAAACATCAATGATGAGAGAGAATCATTGATCAGCTGCCCCCTGCACACCTCCTACCTGGGTATGTGCTCTGATGGGGAATTAAACTGTGACCTGGTTTATAGATCGCCGTTCAGCCACTGAGCCACATCAGCCCGGCAAAGAAAAGTTATTTTTATAGAATTCCAACTAATAAACACAGAAGAGATTATAGCATAAGAAAAGTGTGATTTTGCAAACACTAATGAAATACTGCATCTAGGCAAAGACCATGTAATGATGCTAAAACATTTGGGTGAAAAATTGTTGGGTAACTTTGAAATGGAGAGCTTAGGCTGACACAGCCTAAACCCACTAACCTGTCTTAAAATCACTTAGTGCTCTTCATGGAATATTCTTGCAGGGAAAAAAAGAAAAGAAAATAATCTAAGCCTAATTAAGTCAAGATTCAATTACTTGGCTAGGTTACCATAAATATGGGGGACAGGCTATCACCATAATCAGCCAAACTCAAAATGTGGGACATTCAACAGGACAAGTGACCTGGTTTCTGCAATAAATTCATGGCATGAAAATAAAAAGGGAAGGTAGAATATTAAAGCATAAAAGTCAAGACTTTACCAAAGGCAAAAACATTTGGATCCTGATTCAAGTGAGCCAACTGTCAAAATGCATCTTTGATACAATCTGCGTTCTTTATATGAACTGATAAATTAAGGACTTTTCATTTCTCTTGGTTAGGTATGATGATAACACCATGCTTATAGAAATAAAACCCCCTTTAAAAAAAATTAGAACTGCACACTGATGTATAATGTGCCGGAAGCCAGTCCATCCTTGCTGCTTGACACAGTCGCTGCAGGAAAGAAACATCTGCACAGCATATGTTCCAAGGGACCTGGCGTATATAGCATACTGTTCTTAATATGTTTGCTCCCCTTAGCGCTATGTGTTTTAACCAAGGTCACCTCTCTGGGAAAGGTTGTTCCCCCAGGTAGGGATTTTTCCCTGAAGTTAGGGAGGGAATAAAACTCCTTAACTAAGTGCCAGGCGGGTAGTTAATCACTTTAAATACGAACAATCATGCTGAAGCTACATAATCTTTACTCCCTGGAATGGAGATAAGAAACGCCCTAACCTTTGCAATAGAAATTGACAGGATTAAAACCAACTAGTATAAATACAGATGTAACAAGACAATAAACAGCAGAGCTTTGCTGGAGATCCTGAACAGAACTTGGCTGGAGATCCTGGCTAGAGATCCTGGCTAGGCTGCTGAGCAACTGAACGCTGTCTCCGTGTCATTCCTTCTTAATCTAAAGATCAATACAGAGTCTTCTTTTTTTGGACTCAGTATGGCACATCTTCTCAATCTAAGTTCTGTACTATCCACCTTCTTACCCTACTTATCCTCTATAGGGGGGTCTGCAGTACCCTGGTGGAGTCCTATCCGTCCTGAATGTGGGGTTCTCAATTGGGGGGGGCTTACCTAGGGGAATCCTGTTCCAGGGGTTCCCAAAGGTGTGGAGGGGGTCGGCAAAGACTATCCACCCTCTTCCTACGGTGGAGTCCTATCCATCCTGAGAGTGGGGCTTACCTAGGGGTCCCTGTTTGGGCGCCAGATGCTGGGGTCCAACCCCAGCAGGTCCAGGGGTCACCAAAGGTGTGGACGGAGTTGGCAAAGAAGGAATGACACGGAGACAGCGTTCAGTTGATCAGCAGCCTAGCCAGGATCTCTAGCCAGGATCTTCAGCCAAGTTCTGTTCAGGATCTCCAGCGAAGTTCTGCTGTTTATTGTCTTGTTACATCTGTATCTATACTAGTTGATTTTAATTCTGTCAATTTCTATTGCAAAGGTTAGGGCGTTTCTTATCTCCATTCCAGGGAGTAAAGATTATGTAGCTTCAGCATGATTGTTCGTATTTAAAGTGATTAACTACCCGCCTGGCACTTAGTTAAGGAGTTTTATTCCCTCCCTAACTTCAGGGAAAAATCCCTACCTGGGGGAACAACCTTTCCCAGAGAGGTGACCTTGGTTAAAACACATAGCACTAAGGGGAGCAAACATATTAAGAACAGTATGCTATATACGCCAGGTCCCTTGGAACATATGCTGTGCAGATGTTTCTTTCCTGCAGCGACTGTGTCAAGCAGCAAGGATGGACCGGCTTCCAGCAATAATGGATAAAGTAAAAGTGTGATCTGGGATATGCTTTAAAAATACCCCACAGTCAGCATAGCAAACCAAAAGAGGAGGAGATTGGTAGAAGGTTGGTAATTGTTGAAACCTGGTGCTGGTAACATAGGGTTTGTATACTATTCAACTTTTGTGTACGTTTGAGTTTTTTCATAAAAAGTTAGAAAACCACCTCAAAAAATGAATGTGTTAACTAGGAACTTGGATGTAGCGTTCTAGCCCCCTGCTGGCAGATTCTGTTAGCACAGCTACTGCCCCAGTCACTGAATTCCCAGACCTGTTTAGAAGAAAAACTTTACCAGTATTTATAAATCTTACAAGAACCCTACAAAATGGATAGTATTAGCATACCATTTTACAGCTGGGGAAACAGACTCAGAGGGACTCGGTAATTTATTGTATTTTAAGAAATAGGCTTTTATTGATTTCAGAGAGGAAGGAAGAGGGAGAGAGAGAGAAACATCAATGATAAGAGAGAATCATTGATCGACTACCTCCCGCACACTTCCTCCTGGGGATTGAGCCCGAAACCCTGGCATGTGCCCTGACCAGGAATTGAACGTTGACCTCCTGGTTCATAGGTTGATGGTCAACCACTGAGCCACACCAGCTGGGCAGGACTCAGTAATTTCAGTTCCTAATAAGTCAGTGGAGCCCTAATCGGTTTGGCTCAGTGGACAGAGCATCAGCCTGTGGACTGAGGAGTCCCAGGTTCAATTCAGGTCAAGGGCATGTACCTTGGTTGTGGGCACATCCCCAGTAGGGGGTGTGCAGGAGGCAGCTGATGGATGTTTTTCTCTTATGGGTATTTCTAACTATCCCTCTTCCTTCCTCTCTGTAAAAAATCAATAAAAATATATATTTTAAAAAGTCAGTGGAGCCAAGATTCCATGTTCTAAGTTCCATAGATTGGTGCTTCTGGATCTTACTTTTTCTACTCGAGCAAAGGGTCACATGGGAAAAGGGTCACATGAGAATGGATCCATAGGAAGCATATCACCTATGAACAATAGATAAGTAAAGGTAAGTAGGTAATATGTATAAGTCAGGCCCAGTGCAAAGTGCCTGTCTATGCACGATTCCATTTACTCTGAGTTATCCTGGGAGGTACACACTTTCACTTCTCCCCCTTCACAACAGAGGAAAAAGAGGTCCTAAGAGATGAGAGGACTTGTCCAAAGTTACATAGCTAGGAAATATCTGAATTGGAACTTGAACCCAGGTCTGACTATAATGCCTGAGTTCTTTAAATAATTTTTTGAGATATAATTTACACATAGTGAAGTGCTTACATGTGCTTCAGTTTTAATCTATAGTAACTGTTGTATACTGCTTGTCTTACTTTAGCATGAATACAAATATTAATTTTTCATGGATATTTTATTACTTTTTTTTTCTAAGTAAGAATGGAATCATGAAAGAGAAGAAACTGGTCAAGAAAGGGAAGGTGGACAGGTAAGGTCAAAGTTCACAGTTCTGCCCAGTGCTAATCATCCCTCTAATGGTTCTTTCTTTCTTTCTCTTTCTTTCTCTCTTTCTTTCTTTCTTTCTTTCTTTCTTTCTTTCTTTCTTTCTTTCTTCCTTCCTTCCTTCCTTCCTTCCTTCCTTCCTTCCTTCCTTCCTTCCTTCCTTCCTTCCTTCCAAAGGTAGCTCCTTATATTCTTATCTCTTCTATTCTTTCAGTGGAATCTACATCATACCCTCTTAGCCGCTTAAACATACAGTTAAGTCAGTTGTTCTCAAATAGGGCAATTTGCTTCTCAAGGGACATCTGTCAATGTCTGGAGACATTTTTAGTTATCACAACTAGGAGATGCTACAAGCATCCAGTAGGTAGAGACCAAGGATACTGCTAAACATCCTACAGTACAGAGGCCAGTGAACAAAACATGTAGAGGACCTGTTCTCAGGGAGCTTACCTTCTCATGGAAAGAGACACTTATATACAGTTGTGGAAAGTGTTAGGAAGAAGTAGCTCTAGGTACCACAAGACTAGTAGGCAGGGAGTGGAGGTAAGATGGGTCTTTTGAGTCACATTTATACTAAGAAATGGCTGATGAGTAGTAAATAGCCAAGCAAGCAGTGGAGGGAAGAGCATCCTAGGTGGAGGGAATTTACGTGCCCAGCTGCTCTACCAAAGCCTGAGCTGGAAGTTAAATCAGGATTTGGGGGAAGGCAATGGATGGAGGCAGGTATTAGGAAGCTCTGTTGTGGCTATAGGCACAAGCCTTGTCTCCAGCCCAATGTTATCAATAATAAAACCCATATCTTTCTCTATTGAATGATTATAGAAAATGCTTAGGATAAAATGTTAAATGAAAAAAGTCTCAAAAGTTGCACAGCACTTAAGTACACCATGGTTACAATGTAAAAATGATGAACAGGAGAAAAATCAGAAGGAAATGGAGTAAAATGGTGTCGGTGGTCGTGTTGAATAGTGGATGATAAGAGATGATTCTTCAAAGTTTCTTTGATAAATGACTTCTTTCCATTCTGTCTGTGATGGGGAAACTGAGGCACAGAGAGGTTAAGGAACCTCACCAAAGCTACACAGCCCTAAGTGACCTGGGAGGGAGGCCTAGCCAGAGCCTGGCTCCAGAGGCTGCAGGTTTAACCAGGAGGGAACACTGCCCCTCAAAAGCTAATGTCAAAAGCCTAAATTCAAGGCCTTTGTGGCCATAGCCTCTGGACAAATAGTTCTCCTCTCCCTGTGATTGACCCTGTCTCCTGGGATGCCCCCAGTAGTCAAGCACCTCAAAGGAGTGAAGAGGTGAGTGAGGGTGGAGGACCAAACCAGAAGAGAAGAGGTGAGCAGAGGAGTCAAGACCCGCTCCAAGCAGAACTGTGTGTCCCTGGGTAGGAGCAGCTGTTCCTGTCACCCGATTCCCCACTCCAGAAGCCTGGGGAGGGCCCCTGTCCCAGGCTGGCCCTGTTGTTGCCCCCTGGGGCTGTCCTGAGGCCTGGGCCCACAGGTGGGGTCCTGCTGTCCACGGGAAAGGTGGATTCCTGGAAGTTCCTCCCCCTCCCCTGCCCCATCCCAGACAACTCTGTTCCTGGAAGTTAAAGGAACTGGGCTGCAATGTTTACTGTGGCCTGAGCAGGAAGCCTGTCATTGGCTCTTACCCCCCACGGGAGGGTTCAGTGCTGCTGGCAGATAGGATTTCAGTTCCTGCCTAGCCATCCTCCTGCTGTGTGATCTTGGGCAAGTTATTTGACTTCTCACGGCCTCGATTTCCTTATATATAAAACAGATGCTAGAAGTCTCTGAAGGGATTGAATGCAACAATGTGAGCGACACATTTGGCACCCTGACCTGGCACCCTACCGCACTCAAAGCAGGGTAGTTAGGATGATTGTTATCCTGCCACCCTCATCCTCTTCAAGGCCATGAAAGGCTTGGAGTGATGGGCTGAATAGGCATTCATATGTCTTGGCTGCCAGGAGAGAATGCCTTTCTAATTAGCCCTGTCGAAGGAACTCAAAAAGAGTCAGGAGGCTTTGGCTAGAAATAAATAATAAAGATTTATTCCAAGGCCTTAGGGCGTGCCAATTGGAGGCACAACTTGGTAATACCTAGAGTGTTCCGAAGGGAAAAGAAAAGCTAAGCGTTCTTACAGTGAAAAGTACATTGTTGGGAAGATCAGCCTTGTGTTCGTAGTCTCTGGGTTAGACCAAGATGGTGATCCTCTAGATGACAGTCTAGGTCAGTGGTTCTCAACCTTCCTATTGCCGCGACCCTTTAATACAGTTCCTCATGTTGTGGTGACCCCCAATTTCATTGTTACAAATTGAACATAATTAAAACATAGTGATTAATCACAAAAACAATATGTCATTATATATGTGTTTTCCGATGGTCTTAGGCGACCCCTGTGAAAGGGTCGTTTGACCCCCAAAGGGGTCGCGACCCACAGGTTGAGAACCGCTGGTCTAGATCAGGCATGTCAAACTCATTTATTAGTATTTGGCCTGTGTTAGCCTTTGAGGTGGACATGCTTAGTCTAGATGATGGATGTCAGGTGGTCTGGATACCTCAGTCCTTCAGGGGGTAATCAGATGGTTATCTGGAGGTTTAACGTATATCCAGGCATTGATACAGGACCGAACAGTTCAAAAAATTCAGTTCCCAGGCTAGTTTAAACAAGAATAGATGCCCGGCTGGCGTGGCTCCATAGTTGAGCATTGACCTATGAACCGGGAGGTCATGGTTCGATTCCTGGTCAGGGCACATGCCCTGGTTATAGGCTGGATCGCCACTTGGGGGTGTGCAGGAGGCAGCTGATTGATGATTCTCTCTCATCATTGTTGGTTCTATGTCTCCTTCCCTCTCCCTTCTCTCTAAAATCAATAAAAATATATTTACAAAATAAAACTAAAAAACAAGAATAGAATCATTTCCTTGTGCCTCAACCTACTTGATTTTATAATTTAGCAGCTCGACTATAGTGACTCCATTTTATCTCTTCACTCTGTTCCCCAGCACAAACATTAGAGTCTGGTTATTAATACCCCACTGGTCCCACCAGCTATTGGCTTTAGCATTCCAAAAAGGAGGTGGAGAGGTGGAGAGGGTGAGGCTGGAACAGGTGGCTGAGGGCTGGAGGAGGAGCCCTCCCTCTCCGTGGGAACAACCCTTCCCAGCCTCAAAGGCTGCTTCTCTGCCAGACACTCTCCACCTGCAGGCTAGGGTCTGGGAAGGTGTGAAATTCCTCCATGAAGTCAAGCTCCAGGCAGTCAAATTCTCAGTCCCCTAAGGGCACAGCACTGTCCTTCCAGGGATCCAATACCCAAGTAAGCAGGGCCCCTCAACTGGGCCCACAGAAGAGACAAAACAATTCATGGAATTGTGGGCTATTGAACGTAGAAGGGGGCTGAGAGAACCCCCAACCTCCCCTAGTGGTTTAGAGCTCAGCCTCTGGGTTCAGATAGACAGGTAACTGGGAAAATCTATATCCCTCAGCCTCAGTTTCCCAGCTGTTTAATAATAATAATAATAATAATCCTATCTAATAAAAGAGAAAAATGGTAATTGGCGTACGACGATACCCTTTTCATTGGCTAATCAGGGCTATATGCAAATTAACTGCCAACTAAGATTGGCAGTTAACTGTCAACAAGATGGCGGTTAATTTGCATATGTAGGCACAATGCAGGGAGGCGAAAGGGAAAGCAGGAAGAAGCCCCCTGCCACTGACAGTGATCGGAAACCCAGGGGGGAGCTAAGAGCTGGGGGGCAGGGCAAAGGTGGCCCTGGGGCCGCCTTTGCCCTGCCCCCAGCCATGATCGGAGAATCAGGCGCCTTTGCCGCCCTGGCCAGTGATAGCAGGAAGTAGGGGTGGAGCCAGCGATGGGAGCTGGACACGGTCGAAGCTGGCAGTCCCGGGAGCTAGGGGTCCCTTGCCTGGGCCTAAAGCAAAGCCCACGATTGCGGGGCTGCTGCAGCTGCGGGTCCCCGCTGCCCGGGCCGGACGCCTAGGCCAGAGGTGTTAGGCCTGGGCAGGGGCGGAGCCTGCAACCACGGGGAGCTGGGGGTCCCCTGCCCAGGCCTGACACCTCTGCCAGAGGCCTCAGGCCTGGTCAAGGGGCCGATCCGGTGATTGGTGATCGGAGGGTGATGAGGGTCAACTCCTCTGGCTGAGGCATCAGGCCTGGGCGGGGGGCGGAGCCGGGGATTGGGGGCATATGATGGCCCCCTTGCCCAGGCCTGAAGCCTGGGTCAGAGGCGTCAGGCTTGGGCGGGGGGTGGAGCAAGTGATCAGAGGGAGATGGGGGTCCCCTGCCCAGGCATGATTCCTGGGCCAGAGGCCTCAGGCCTGGGCGGGGGCCAGAGCCAGTGATAGGGGGGAGATGGGGGTCCCCTGTCCAAGCCTGACACCTCTGGCGAAGGCGTCAGGCCTGGGCAAGGGGCCGATCAGGCGATCGGAGGGTGATGGGGGTCTACACCTCTGGCTGAGGCATCAGGTCTGGGCAAGGGGCCGATCCTGCGATTGGAGGGTGATGGGGGTCAACGCCTGAGGGCTCCCAGTATGTGAGAGGGGGCAGGCTGGGCTGAGGGACACTCCCCCCACACACCCACACCCAGTGCATGAATTTTGTGCACCGGGCCCCTAGTAATAATAATAATAATAATAATTATTATTATTATTATTATTTTGCCCTGGCTGGTGTGTGTCGGTTGGGTGTTGTCCTGTGCACCAGGAGGTTGTCAGTTCAATTCCGGTCAAGGGCACATGTCAGGGGTTTCAGGGTTTTGGGCTCAATCCCCAGAAAGGGGGCATGCAAGAGGCAGCTAGCTGATCAATGTTGCACTCCCTCCCTCTTCTCTCCTCTCTCTCTAAAAAAATCAATAAAGTATTCCTTTTTACAAAAAAAAAATAAATCTAATTTAAAAAAAAAAAGAATTTTCAACCCTTCGTGTAATACAAACATTTTCATTTGGCTGCTGAAAGAAGAAATGAAATGATTTATGTAAAGCACAGGGCTTAGACACTATTGCCTGCCCGCAAAGAGTAGCCCAATCTCTTCATGTCACACAGGACTTCTTTCTTGTTTTCCCAGGTGAGTGGTGGCAGAACTCATTCCCATTCGCTACCAGAGCTAACAATCATACCAGACAATACTTCTTTGTTTTCTTATGTTGATTTTTTTCAAAATAAATAACCTTCATTTTTTAGAGCATTTGAGGTTCACAGCAAAATTGAGCAGAAAGTACAGAGAGTCCCCATATAATAACGCCCCCCCCCATTCCTTACCACTCTCCACCCCCATGCTCCCCCCACTATCAACATCTGCACCAGAATGGTATATTTGTTACAATCAACAATCCAGCATTGACAGGTCATTTTCACCCAAAGTCTGTAATTTACATTAGGGGTTACTCTGTGTGTGTATGGGTTTTGACAAATGTATAATGACATGCAGCTACCAGTAAAGTTTTGTACAGAATACTTTCACTGCCCTAAAAATTCCCTGTGCTTCACCTGCTGATCTCTCCCTCTCCCCTAAACCCCTCGCAACCACTGGACCTTTTACTGTCTCCATATTTTTGCCTTTTTCAGGATGTCATATGGTTAAAATCATACATTAGGTATCCTTTTCAGATTGATTATTTTTCTTCTTACTGCTTTTAGAGAGAAAGAGAGAAACACTGACTTATTGTTCCACTTATTTATGCATTCTTAGTTGATTCTTATATGTGCCCTGACTGGGGATTGAACCCACAACCTTGGTGTATCGGGAAGATGCTTTAACCAACTGAGCTATTTGACCAGGGCCAGAATGATTATTTTCCACTTGCTAATATGCCTTTAAATTTCCTCCTTGTCTTTATGTGACTTGAGTAGGTTGTGGGTGTTTTTTTTTAGCGCTGAGTAATGTTCTGTACCATAGTTTACTTACCCATTCACCTAGTGAAGGACATTTTGGTTGCTTCCAAGTTTTGGCAATTATGAATGAAGCTGCTGTAAACATTCATGTGCAGGTTTTTGCGTGGACATAAGTTTTCACTTCATTGAGTAAATACCAAAGAACACAATTGCTGTTTTGTATGCTAAGAGTATGTTTAGTTTTATAAGAAATTGCCAAACTGCCTTCCTAAGTGGCTGTACCATCTTGTGTTCTCATCAGCAATGAATAAGAGTGCCTGTTGCTCCACATCCTTGTCAGCATTTGGTTGTCAGTGCTTAGAATTTGGGTCATTCTTTTTAAAAAATACATATTTTTATTGATTTCAGAGAGGAAGGGAGAGGGAGAGAGAGACATCAATGATGAGAGAGAATCACCAATTGGCTGCCTCCTGCACATCCCCTACTGGGGATTGAGCCCACAACCTGGGCATGTGCCCTTGACCAGAATTAAACCCGGGACCCTTCAATCCTGTAATTTTTTTTAAAGTAAAAAATAATAAAAAACATTTTTTTTTTTATTGCTGCTCTATCCACTGAGCCAAACCGGCTAAGGCAGAATTTGGGTCATTATAATGGGTGTATAGTGGTATCTGATTGTTTTAATTTGCAATTCCCTTAGACATATGGTGTTGAGCATCTTTTCATATGCTTATTTGCCAATTTTATATCTTTTCTGGTGAGCTGTCTAGATCTTTTGCCCATGCTTTAATAGGGTTGTTAATTTTCTTGTTGAGTATTTTAAAAAAATGTTTTTATTGATTTCAGGAAGGAAAAGGGAGAGAGCAATAGAAACATCAATGCTAAGAGAGAGTCACTGATCTGCTGCCTCCTGCATGCCTTTTCCTGGGGATCGAGCCAGTAACCTGTGCATGCGTCCTGACCAGGAATAGAACAGTGACCTCCTGGTTCATGGGTTGATGCTCAACCACTGAACCACACCTGTCAAGCTCTTGTTGAGTTTTAAGAGTTCTTTGTATATGTTGGATACCAGTACTCTATCAAATATGTGTCTTGCAAATATTTTCTCCCAGTGTGAGACTTGTCGTCTTATTCTCCTTATTTATTTTTATTAATGACTCAATGTTTCTTTTTGTGCTACTTTAAAAAAAATGTTTTTTTATTATTTTTTACTTTTAAAAAATTACAGAAACAATAATGTGATAACAGCAGATTTTTAAAAAGGAAAATATTTAAAAACCACCCACAATTATTCCACTTCAATAAAATAGCTGTGTCACTTTTCTGAGAATTTTGTCTACCTAGCAAAGGTTGGGACAAGGTGTGCGCAGGCACTAGAATAGTTATCCTAGTGTATCTTTTTTTTTTTTTTTTTTTTTAGTATATTTTATTGATTTTTTACAGAGAAAGGGAGAGGGATAGAGTTAGAAACATCGATGAGAGAGAAACATCGATTAGCTTCCTCCTGCACACTCCCTACTGGGCATATGCCCTTGTCCGGAATCAAACCTGGGGCCATTGAGTCTGCAGGCTGGCGCTCTATCCACTGAGCCAGACCGGTTAGGGCTGTCCTAGTATATCTTGTCCTTTTTTATTTTACTTTATTCCAGGTTTTAGCTTTCAAAATGATATTTTAGAATGGCTGCATAATATTCTATCCGTGCCTTAAACATGCCGAGCGTATTGCCTGGCTTTCCCACTAGCTGCCACAGGACTGACTGGCTTCTCCACATCATTCAGGTCACCTCCCGAGGGAGTGGGGCTTCCTTGAATGTCATATCTAAAGCAGTCCCCCTGATTGCAAGTTTCTCTCCATCCCATTATCCTGCTTTCTTATCTTTTAAATATATTTTTATTGATTTCAGAGAGGAAGGGAGAGGGAGAGAGAGATAGAAACATCAATGATGAGAGAGAATCATTGATCAGCTGCTTCTTGCACACCCTCTACTGGGGATTGAGCCTGCAATCTGGGAATGTATCCTAACTGGGAATTAAACCATGACCTCCTGGTTCATAGGTCAATGCGCAACCACTGAGACACACTGGCTGGGCCTGCTTTCTTTTCTTGATAGCATTTATTACTATCAGAAATTATCTTTATTTATGTCTGTGTCTGTGTTCTCCCACCAGAACATAAGCTCTCTTGCTCTGTATCTCCAGTACCTACAATAGTGCCTGGCACATAGTAGGTATTCAATGAATACTTCTATATATATAAAAGCCTAAGTGACTGAACAACCAGTTGACTGGTTGCTATGACTTACATTGACCACCAGGGGACAGACACTCAATGCAGGAGCTGCCCCGTGGTGGTCAGTGCATTCCCACAGCCAACCTCCCATGGCACCTGTGCACGAATTCATGCACCAGGCCTCTAATATTTATTAACTCAAGAATTCAGAAGACCACAGTTTTCCAAGTTGGTCATTGGATAACCAATTTTTTACTTTATTAGTTGATGCTGCAATAGACCTCTGGAGGAATCAGTATATCGAAGGACTTGGGAAGAGAGTTTTGGCAAAAGACTTGGGTTCCTCTCTCACCTCTGTCATTTATTAATTTTGGTGTTGGCCAGTATATTTAACTTCTCTGAATCTAGGTTTCTTTATTTGAAATTAAGGTAATATTAGTGCCTACCTCATAGGGTACCATGAGGAGTGAATAAAAATAATACATGCAAAGCGCTTATCACAAAGGCCACAAAACAAGAGCAAGTAACATTGGCCACCCATTACCAGCACTCTAAGTACAGTCAAGCCTCGATGACAGAGTGGTTTAGAAGGTGTCTTTGAAGAGGTAACATCTCAGTTGAGAAGGGAAGACTATTCTAGGCAGAACACACAGCATGTGCAAAGGTCCTGAGGTGGGTACTACAAAGAGGGCTTTCAAAACCTGGCAGAAAAGGGTCTTCAGGGGTTGTAAGTTCAGACAGCCATTTCAGACAGTCTTGAGCAGTGGACTCTTCCCTCCATCTCAGTCTGATTTTTCTTCTAAGTTCAGCTGCACTTTTTCACTTGTCTGCTGGTGGATGCCACAGAGTGGTCACCTCAAAGTCATGTGTCTTCCCCAACCAGCTTTCTAGTTCCAATGGTCCTTCTATTTCTCTACACTGATCCAGGCTGTTGCCAAGCTTCTTAATTCTTCCTTCTTCATTCTTTTACTCCTGTCTCATCTTTGGTCACCTTCCTAGACCAGGAGAGCAGCCAGATTCTGTGGTCCAGTGGGCCACGCATAGCAAGCACTTTGGAAACACACAGATCTGGGTTCAAATCCCAGCTTTGCCATTTAGTTAACTTCATTGGGTCTTGGTTTACTGGTCTCCAAAGGGGAGTTATACCTGGCTGGTAGCTAGGGAATCAAATGAGATGATGATGTTAGTGACAGTAGCTAGCACATCGTAGGTATTTGATAAATGACATTGTTTTACCTTTGCCCTACCAATCTTGAGAACTCTTGTTTTCATACCTTGGCCATTCATATTTGGGAAACAGAGAATTGGTAAAGTTCTAGAGTAACCACTAGCTCCCTAAATATTTTTCTGGAGGGGACCAAATCCTCAAGTATCCCCTTTCAAAATCCACTTTCTTTAATGTACAAAACCATATGAGTGGAAACAAAAGCAAGTTAAACATTATCATATTTGTTTACACCACTATCTAGTTCTTCATATCAACGTTACTATTCAAACAATAGCAAGCAGGTGGCAATTTAGGGGTTGGGAGAGAGATAAGACAAAACTTTTCTACCATGTTTATTCTGTACGGTGTAGAGCTGTGCTCACAGAGACGGCTTCTTTGACTTCTCCATTGAACCTGCTCAAAAGCTGAAGGAGACCAGAAATGATGGATCTATGTCCTGGTGTATTGTCGTACAATTCTAACAGTGGTGTGGCTGCCAGCTTGTAATTTTCAGGGTTTGCAAACAAGGCTTTCCCTTGAAGTTGAACCGAAAACAACTTCTTATGTTCCTTTGGTTTTGTAATATGTGCAGGAATATATAGATACTGAGGAAATTCAAACTTTGGTTTCCACCAGTTACCAATGTAGTCATCAATGATCCAGTCCTGTGGGACTCTGCCTTGATGACCAAGTGTCTCTGTCATTAAGAATTTTAGTCCTTCCACTTCATCTTCTGGGTTGAATTCACCGTCAGGTAGTGTGAAGAACGGTGTTCCCAGCTGTAGCAGTAACACATGGGGTAGCCGGCGCTCGTGTACAACCAGAACCCCTTCTATAGTCCTTCTTATTCCAATTTTATCAAATTCCTCCCTCATACATTGAAACCTGGCTGTCCTCAGGGCTCTTTTGTACCAAAAGCATAATGGGTAAGAGGGTACAGGGGATGGTTCGCTCCAAGGTGAGGGGCTTGGTTTGTGGGATGTACTTGTTGCCAAACTGGTTGATACCCCTCTCTCCTCCCCGACCCCGTTCCCCCTGGGCCAGCTGGTCTGTGAGCGTTTGGGTGGCACCATGACAAGTTGGCAAGTACTGGCAGCCAGCAGAAAGGGGTGAGGCAGGGCGACTTTCCCTGTGCGAACAGCGGTTATCTGTGTCCCATTCAGCAGCCTCCACCTGTCATTAACATGAGAACCTTATAGTATTTTAAACAGACTTTGATTTGTAATCATAATACCGATCATTACCTAGGGGTCTACTGCATGCTGGTTACTGAGGAAGTGCCTTATATGCGCTCTCTTTATGACAATCCTGTGAAGCTATTTCCATTGTTACCCCATTTTATAGTTCAGGACACAGATTCAGAAAAGTGAAGTGATTGGCTTAAAGTCACACAGCTAGATAAGAAATGAAATTGAGACTTGAGCCTATGTTTTTCTGGTACCAGAAACCTGTGTGTGTGCCCCACTGGCAGGCCATCCTGCCTCGCAGCCCATTAGCAACATGGTTCATTTCCTGGATGACAGGAAGGCCAGAGAGGGCAGTCCTGTAAGCCAGGCTGTGGTGGGCCTGCCACAGACCCCAAACTTGCTCCCGAAGAGCAAACTCGGAGGCCTGAGACCTCAGACCGGCCCAGACCTTCCTCCCCAGAGCAACAGAGTCATAAACATTGAGCTTGAGTGAGTCATGGAGTATTTATAGATGAGCCTCCCCTCCTCTCCTCAGCTTTGCCAGGATTTATCAGGTTTATTCGGGGCTTGCAGGGTGACAACTTGTTTATCATCCAAGGTGCCCAAAAGGCTGTTGGGACATCCTCTGAGAAGGAGGTCTGGAAGACTGCCCATGTTTAGACCTGACCTGACCCGCCCTCCCCCCTCATTCCCCCACCCCGGCTGAAACAACTCTCCCTACCCCAGTTGTCCCATCTTCTCCCAAATACCACCCCACCCATGCACCAGCCCCCACCACAACCACCCCCCCCCCCCCCCCCCCCAATGAACTCACGGTCTCAGGCTAAAATGGGACAGAAATGCTGCTTTTCTCAGGAAAGCTCTTGGGCTGATCTGAGAAGTTTAAAAACTTTCTGTAGCCCCACTATCTTTTTTAAAAATATATTTTTATTGATTTCGGAGAAGAAGGGAGAGGGAGAGGGAGATGGAAACATCAGTGACGTGAGAGAATCATCAATTGGCTGCCTCCTGCAAGCCCCCCCACTGGGAACCAAGCCCACAACCCAGGCATGTGCCCCTGACCGGAATCAAACCCGGGACCCTTCAGTCTATAGGCCAATGCTCTATCCACTGAGCCAAACTGGCTAGGGCAACATTACCTTTTAAATCCTCACAATTTTATAAATTGGATGTTAATTTAATATGATTTTTATAAATAAGGAAACTGTGGCTCAGAGAGGTAAAGTAACTTGCCCAAGACCACACAGCTCATACAGGTCTAGGTTAAAAATCTAGGCCTTCCTTGGTTCCACAGTCCAAACTGTGGGCAACCTTGAGCAAGTTACTTCCCCTTCTGATCTTCAGTTTCTTTATCTGTAAAACGGAGACACTAATACAGTGGGGCCTTGACTTACGAGTGTCCCCACTAACCATTTTTTGCTTTGAGTTGCAAGCTCAAAAAAATTCGGGTTACAAGCCAGCTTCAGATACCCCACCGCTAGTTGGCGCAGCGAACGTCACAGTGATTTGACATATACGAGTAATTTGAGTTATGAGCTCCGTCACAGAACGAATTAAACTTGTAAGTCAAGGCCCCACTGTACGCACCTTTCACAGTTGTGAGGACTGATTAAAACTGGTACCCGGTGGGCTCTCAGCCACTGCTGCCCCTGACTCCCAACAATCAGTGAGTTAGCTTAGTCTAAGCTGCTTAAGACAATCAGCTAAGTCACAAGTCACAACTGGCTCAAACTTCAGGGACTTGAATCCAGGACCCAGGCTATTCCAGCCACACTGCCTGCTGCCCTCCCTCCCGCCCCCCTTTGTTTTTTTCCAATGGCCAGGCTGCCTATCCATAGTGACTCAGAACCCAAGGGCTGGCGGGGGAGGGAGGCAGCTGCGAAAGTGAGGGGTGGAGGGGGTGTTGGAGGATTAGGCTTGGTGGATGTGCGCAGAGGCACAGTGGACTGACCAGGCGCTCACTCCTGGGATCTATTTTGGATGGTGCCCGCCTCTAGGCTGCCAGCAGCTGGAACCCGAGGTGTCGGTGCTGAGTTAACAGAGCGGCCCCAGGAGCCAGATTTAGTGGTTGAGACCTGACCCCAGAGGGTGGCCTGGCTGCAGGCACAGGGTAGAACCTGCTTTTGTGATTCCTGGTAGGCTGGGGCTCCTGAGGCTCTGAGTCCTGTGGACTGGGTTTCTGAACCTTTACTTAGGGCAGCCTTTTGTTCCCTGCAATCTTCATCCTCTCCCAGCCCAGTGCAGAGCCCCTAAATAGAAGTTCAGACAGATATGGATTCAAGGTCTGGCTGTTCCATTTACTACCTGTGTGACCTTGGACAACATACTCCACTTTGGCATCCTGATCTAGAAATGGAGACAGTCATAACAACCTTATAGGGCTGTGATAATTAAATGGGGTCCCTGGTAGGGCTGTGTTCCCTTTTCTGCCCCTCCAGCACCACCACGGGGGCCCATGAGGGCAGGGCTGTCCTCCCCTGCTCTGCAGGGGCCTTTAAATGCACTCCCCCAGGTGTTGACCTGGCTATTCAGGGGTCCTGAGTCTGCTCACCTCTCACAGCATTTCCAGAAACCCTGGTCCTAAGTCCTCTCTGGCCTACTGGCCAGGACGAGGCTCTGACACAGGTGAAGGCCCAGCTCACTCAGCTGTAGCTTAAATTTCCTCTTGGGCTTTGGTAGAGGGCCCCAGTAAGGAACCCCAGCTCTTTGAGTTCTAATCCATAAAAACAGTGACTTTTTTTTTTAATTCTTAATTAGTTAAGGTATAACAAATGTGTCCTCATTCCCCCCATTAACCCCCATCCTCCCCCCCCCCCCCATGCTCTCATCCCCCTGTTGTCCATGTCCATTGGTTTGGCTTATATGCATGCATACAAGTCCTTTGGTTGATCTCTTCCCCTTACCCCC
This sequence comes from Myotis daubentonii, assembly GCF_963259705.1. Taxonomy (NCBI): domain Eukaryota; kingdom Metazoa; phylum Chordata; class Mammalia; order Chiroptera; family Vespertilionidae; genus Myotis; species Myotis daubentonii. The sequence goes on from NC_081842.1 coordinate 203,880,966, forward strand.
TCCCTCTCCTACTTTCCTTCTGGGGATTGATAGTCTGATCGCTGTTTCTGTCTTTGGATCTGTCCCTGTTCATCATTCTATGTTGTTCTCTATAATCCACAAATGAGTGAGATCATGTGGTATTTATCTTTCTCTGATTGGCTTATTTCACTTAGCATAATGCTCTCCAGTTGCATCCATGCTGTTGCAAAAGGCAAGAGTTCCTTCTTTTTTACCACAGCATAGTATTCCATTGTGTAGATGTACCACAGTTTTTTAATCCACTCATCTGCTGATGGGCACTTAGGCTGTTTCCAAATCTTAGCTATGGTGAATTGTGCTGCTATGAACATAGGGGTGCATATATCCTTTCTGATTGGTGTTTCTGGTTTCTTGGGATATATTCCTAGAAGTGGGATCACTGGGTCAAATGGGAGTTCTATTTTTAGTTTTTTTGAGAAAGCTCCATTCAAAACAGTGACTTTTAAAAAATCGACTGGCCGGCATGGCTCAGTAGTTGAGTGTTGACCTATGAACCAGGAGGTCATGAGTTCAATTCCTGGTCAGGGCACATGCCCGGGTTGTGGGCTCGATCCCCAGTGTGGGCCGTGCAGGAGGCAGCCAACAATGACTCTCATCATTGATGTTCCTCTCTCCCTCCCTCTCCCTTCCTCTCTGAAATCAATAAAAAATGTATATTTAAAAAAATACTAGTATATATATAGTTTTATTGATTTCAGAGAGCAAGGGAGAGGGAGAGAGATAGAAACATCAACGATGAGAGAGAATCATTGATCAGCTGCCTTCTGCATGCCCCACACTGGACTGGTTATGTGCCCTGACTGGGAATCGAACCATAACCTTGTGGTTCATACGTCGACGCTCAACCACTGAGCCATGCCAGTTGGGCAAAAAAACCAGTGACTTTTTTTAATGTATTTTTAAAATGTATTTTTATTGATTTCAGAGAGGAAGGGAGAGGGAGAGAGAAACATCAATGATAAGAGAGAATCATTGATTGGCTGCCTCCTGCACGCCCCCTACTGGGGATCGAGCCCACAACCCAGGCATGTACCCTTGGCTGGCATCAAACCTGGGACCCTTCAGTCCGCAGGCCGACGCTCTATCCACTGAGCCAAACCAACCAGGGCAAAAACAGTGACTTTTAACATGGAGGTTTTTCCCCAGCCATTTTCTATGCCAGTACAAAATTTTTAATATACACATTTATTTACATACACACATCTGTTGTGGAGTGAGGCCACAACATTAGTAACAAAGAAACAGAATTTCTGGAGGATGAGGCCCAGAAATCAGGATTTTAAAAAGATTCCCAGGTGATTCTAATGTGCAGCCAAGGTTGAGAACCACTGCTATAGACGGTTGGAATGCTTATTGGGGTACATTTTTGCTTTATTTTTTAGTAAACTTTTTCTTTAAGTGTAATATGCATTCAGAACAGGACGCGATTCATAAGTGCACAGTTCAAGGCATTTTCAAAAAGTGATATGCCTGCAAAACCCGAACCCAAGTCAAGAACAGATCATTATTGCCCGGCTGGTGTGGTTCAGTGGTTGAACGTCAACTCATGAGCCAGGAGGTCATGCACGGTTCAATTCCTGGTCAAGACACATGCCCGAGTTTCAGCAGAGTCAATCCCCTGTTGGGGGTTTGCGGGATCAGCCAATCAACGATTCTCTCTCATCATTGACATTTCTATCTCTCTCTTCCTTTCCCTTCCTTTCTGAAATCAATAAAAAAAAGGTATGTATTTTAAGGAGAACAGATCATTATCAGCAAGCCCGGAGTCCCGCTTCTTCCCCCTTTCAGCTCCCTACTGAGTTAACAGGATCCTGACTTCTACCAGCTTAGTTTAGTGTGAGCTTTTTGTGAACTTATAATGACAGAATTACATAATACGTACGTACAGTTTTGTTCAACATTCTTTATGAGAATCGTCTATGTTGTTGCATGTGGCCATATTTACTCATTCTCATTGCTTTATAGTATTCACTATGTGACCACAGGACGATTTATTTGTTCCACTAATGGATGTTGGGGTTGTTTCCAGGGTTTTGCTACTACCAACATATTGCAAAAAACATCTTTGTATGTGAGTAGATCTGCTATGTTGTACACCTGAAACTAATGTAATATGGTATGTCAACTGTAATTGAAAAATTTTAAAAATTATAAAAATAATCTATATATCTGAATATCTAGCTAGCTATTTCTTTCTGTCATCTTTCTAGTTTAAAATATATATATATATACTTAAATATATTTTTATTGATTTTTAGAAAGAGAGAGGAAAGGAGAGGGAAAGAGAAACATTGATCAGCTGCCTCCTGCATACCTCCTACTCTGGATCAAGCCTGCATCCCAGGCATATGCCCTGACCGGGATCAAACCAGCAACCCACTAAACCACACCGGCCAGGGCTCTAGTTTTTTGATAAAATAGATTTCTCAGACTAAACTACTAAGGTACATGTATTAATATTTTACATTTTGATTTTGTCAAATTGCACCCTCCCAAGGTCAAGTGAGTAGCAGTGTCCATTGCCCTACACCTTCACCGAACTTGGCTATTATTACTGTTTCATATTTTTGTCAATCTGATAGAAGAAAAATCAGATCTTATTGTGGTTTTAATGAGATTTTTTAACATTAGTGAGGACAAGCACCTTTGTTTTGTTTGTTTTTGTTTTGGGGGAGGAGGCACTGGCATTTATTCTTTTTTGTGAATCTCCTTTTCTGTGTCCTTTGCTTGTTTTTAAAATTTTAGTGTATTGTGGGGCTTGACACTTGGTCTTTACCAGTGTTTCTACTGTTTTCTCCCAAGGGTCACTTACTTGTCTTTTAGGTTTGTGTATGGAGCAACTGCCAGTTTAAATATAGTTTGTTTTCCTCCTACTTACTGCGTATGATCTGGATCATCCAGTGTGTGTGTGTGTGGTGGCAAACCTGAGGTTCAAGCTGGTGGGGGTGGGGAATAGCAGGCCAGGTGGAGTGGGAAGTTGGCCCCCAAGACTGTCTCTCTAGGATATAAGCACCTGAACCTCTGGGTCAGTACTGAGCCCGGGGCTTTGAGTTTGCCATGAGGCTTCCTCCAGTTTCTTTTGTGTTTTTGAAATATATTTTTATTGATTTCAGAGAGAAAGGGTAGGAGAGAGAGAGATAGAAACATCAATGATGAGAGAGAATCATTGACAAGCTGCCTTCAGCACGCCCCACACTGGGGATTGAGCCCCCAACCCAGGCATGTGCCATGACCGGGAATCAAACCGTGACCTCCTGGTTCACAGGTAGACGCTCGATCACTGAGCCTCGCCAGCCGGGCATCCAGTTTGTTTCTTTTCCAAGTTTCCCAGTGCTGACTGGCCCCACGTTATTAAGAGTCTCTCCCCAGAGCCCAGGGGCCAGACAGCTGAGCCAGGACCACTGTTCTTAGGGCCGTAGAGGGAAGGAAAGTTTAAGAGTGAGAGCTAAGATGCCCAACTCTCTGAGTTCAAGGCCTGTCTCAGTCTGCTCAGGCTGTCATAACAAAATACTACAGGCTGAGGCTTAAACAACAGGAACTTGTTTCTCACAGTTCTGGGGGCTGGAAGTCCAAGATCAAGGTGTTGGCAGGTTTCATTCTTAGCCTTTTTCTCTTGGCTTGCACATGGTTGTCGCCTCCTGTGTGCTCACATGGCCTTTCCTTGGCAAATGTGCACGAAGAGAGAGAGAGTAGGCTCTCTTGTGTCTCTAAGGACACTAGTCCCATCAGATGAGGGCCCTACGTCATGACGTTATCACCGAGTTACCTCCAAAGGCCCCCATCTCCAAATATCATCTCCCCCATCTCCAAATATCATCTTATTAGGGTTTAGAGCTTCAACATTTTGGGAGATACAATTCAATTCAAAACAATGCCCATTTCCTAGAAATGTAACCTTAGCCAAATTACCTAATATCTTTGTGACTCAATTTGTAAAATAAGGATGATAGAAATATCGCCCAGCCAGTGTAGCTCAGTGGTTGAGCATGGACCCAGGAACCAAGAGGTCATGGATTTGATTCCCGGTCAGACCATGTGCCCTGGTTGTGGGCTTGATCCCCAGTGGTGGGCATGCAGGAGGCAGCTGTTTGAATATGTTTCTCTCTCATTGATGTTTTTGTCCCTCTATCTCACTCCCTTCCTGTTTCTCTAAAAATCGATAAAAAACATATTTAAGAAAGAAAGAAGTATTGACCTCATGAATTAATAAATAAATCAATAGCTCTAAAACACTTAGGGCAGACTGTGATAGCTGGCCTCCAAGATGGACCTCAATTATTCTTGCCTCCTGTTATTCATGCTCCTGTGTGCTCCCTTCCATACTGTATCAGGGTTGTTCTATGTAACTAGTAGAATACAATGGGAGTGATAGTGTGTGGTGTCTGAGGCGAGGTCATAAAAGACATTGCCACTTCTGTCTTGCTTTTTTGGGGCACTCTCCAGCCACCATGCTATGAGGATGCTCAAGCAGCTCTGTGGAGAGGTATGTGTGCTGAGGAACTGACGCCTCCCACCAACTGCCCACCATGTGAGTGAGCCACCTTGGAAGTGAAGCCTTGAGAGGAACTGCCTGCAGCCCCAGGCAACATCTTCACTACAACCTCCTTGGAGATACTGAACCGAACGACCCACAGAAATGGGATGAGATCATAAATGTTTATTATTGTTTTAAGCTGCTAAGTTTTGGGGAAATCTATTATGCAGCAATAGCTAATACACAGGTCATGGAGTTATCCATAGTAACTGTTTAGTAAATGCCAGCCTGTATTATTCCCCTGAGTGTGAAAAATATCTTTTAAATATATTTTATTTATTTCAAAGTGTGAAAAAATATCTTTTTAAATACATTTTATTTATTTCAAAGAAGAAGGGGGAGAGAGAGAGAGAGAGAGAGAGACATCAATGATGAGAGATAATCATCAATTGGCTGCCTCCTGCACGCTCCACACTGGGGATCGAGCTAGAAACTCAGGCCTGTGCCCTGACTGGGAATCGAACCTCAACCTCCTGGTTCATAGGTCGATGCTCAACCACTGAGCCATGCCGGCTGATCTGACTGTGAAAATATTAACAACAATATTTGCTGAGTGTCTGTCATGTGCCAGATATGTGCCATGTGCCTGGGCAAGTGGACTCCCACCTCTACCATCAATTTTCTGCAAGGGATAGAGTGTTGGGGGCAGTCACTCAAAACCCAAGACTCTCAGGACTAGAAAGGTCCAGAGATATCATTACTCTAGCCAACTCTCATTTATAGGTGAGGAAACTGAGACACAGTTAGGTAACCTTCCCAAGGTAACAGAACTGTTATGTAGAGGAGCCTAAACTTGAACTTGGATTCATTAGTACCTGGGCAGCCTCTTTGTTGTTGCTTTGCACTCTCGGGGCCTTATGGTGATGGTTTATTATATCTCAGTCTATAAAGCACTTTCAATACTCTATTTCAGGATCATCCTTGTAGAGCCCCCTCCAGACCCTCTTGACACCCCGTGTTCCCTGGACAGTCCCATTCTCTATGGCCATCTGTTCCCCAGAGCCCTTCAAGCTGTCCACAACAATTGTCTAGACCAGGGGACAGAGAGAGGAGGCCTGTGGGGCTTCCAATCCTGAGTGCTGAGTCCCAGGACTCTATGTTCTCCTCCCATGGCATATGGGCCAGGCCCAGGGGACTTTGCCCTGGCATCTGGGGCACGACATCATGTCCCAGACCCCATGGACCTACTTCTGCCAACTGCTGTGGCTTTAGCCTCTGGATCAAATGACCTATTGGTTTGATCTCTTGATTAGGGCTGATTCTTCTATGAGGATGACTTTGATCTCAAACTATAAGGAAATAAGATCTTCCCCCACCTTTCTGAGGCACCGCAGAGGCTCGAGGGGAAATCCAGAGGACGAGGCACAGTGGGCCCCACCCTCCGAGGGAGGTCATGGGGCCTGGAGGGAGAACAGCACACATGTGGAAAGGAACACCGTGATGTACCAAGGAAACATGTAAGCAAGCCCAAGCTATGCGGAAATGAAAGGGGAGACGGAGTGTGGTTCCTCTCCTGCAGCACATCCCCCAGGCCTGTGTCATTACGGGGAAGAGCTCCTCTGAGAACCCTGCCGCTGGGGACAGGGAAGGACACTCAGGGATCATCTCTTTCAGTTGCTCCATTTGGCAGATGAAGAAACTGAAGGTGGGTGTGGTTTGCCGGGCATCACATTGCTGGTCTCTGGCAGAGCTAAAGATGGAGCCCAGGTGTCCAGGCCCCAGGCCATGGTTCTTTCCCCCAACCAAGAGGCCTC